>NC_057411.1:18575717-18941649 GCF_019320065.1 Cervus canadensis | reverse complement strand
TCTTTTCCTATCTGGATTCCATTTACTTCTTTTTCTGCTCTGATTGCTGTGGCCAAAACTTCCAACGCTATGTTGAATAGTAGTGGTGAGAGTGGGCACCCTTGTCTTGTTCCTGATTTCAGGGGAAATGCTTTCAGTTTTTCACCATTGAGGGTAATGCTTGCTGTGGGTTTGTCATATATAGCTTTTATTATGTTGAGGTATGTTCCCTCTATGCCTGCTTTCTGGAGAGTTTTAATCATAAATGCGTGTTGAAGTTTGTCAAAGGCTTTCTCTGCATCTATTGAGATAATCATATGGTTTTTATCTTTCAATTTGTTAATGTGGTGTATTACATTGATTGATTTGCAGATATTAAAGAATCCTTGCATTCCTGGGATAAAGCCCACTTGGTCATGGTGTATGATTTTTTTAATATGTTGTTGGATTCTGTTTGCTAGAATTTTGTTAAGGATTTTTGCATCTATGTTCATCAGTGATATTGGCCTGTAGTTTTCTTTTTGTGGCATCTTTGTCTGGTTTTGGGAATTAGGGTGATGGTGGCCTCATAGAATGAGTTTGGAAGTTTACCTTCTCTGCAATTTTCTGGAAGAGTTTGAGTAAGATAGGTGTTAGCTCTTCCTCTAAATTTTTGGTAGAATTCAGCTGTGAAGCCATCTGGTCCTGGGCTTTTGTTGCTGTAGAGATTTTTGATTACAGTTTCGATTTCCTTGCTTGTGATGGGTCTGTTAAGATCTTCTATTTCTTCCTGGTTCAGTTTTGGAAGTTATACTTTTCTAGAATTTGTCCATTTCATCCAAGTTGTCCATTTTATTGGCATAGAGCTGCTGGTAGTAGTCTCTTATGATCCTTTGTATTTCAGTGTTGTCTGTTGTGATCTCTCCATTTCATTTCTAATTTTGTTAATTTGGTTCTTCTCTCTTTGTTTCTTAATGAGTCTTGCTAATGGTTTGTCAATTTTGTTTATTTTTTCAAAAAACCAGCTTTTAGCTTTGTTGATTTTTGCTATGGTCTCTTTAGTTTCATTTATTTCTGCCCTAATTTTTAGGATTTCTTTCCTTCTGCTAACCCTGGGGTTCTTCATTTCTTCCTTCTCTAATTGCTTTAGGTGTAGAGTTAGGTTATTTATTTGGCTTTTTTCTTGTTTCTTGATGTGAGCCTGTAATGCTATGAACCTTCCCCTTAGCACTGCTTTTACAGTATCCCATAGGTTTTGGGTTTGTGTTTTCATTTTCATTCATTTCTATGCATATTTTGATTTCTTTTTTGATTTCTTCTCTGATTTGTTGGTTATTCAGAAGCGTGTTATTTAGCCTCCATATGTTTGCATTTTTAACAATTTTTTTCCTGTAATTGAGATGTAATCTTACTGCACTGTGGTCAGAAAAGATGACTGGAATGATTTCAATTTTTTTTGAATTTTCCAAGACCAGATTTATGGCCCAGGATGTGGTCTATTCTGGAGAAGGTTCCGTGTGCACTTGAGAAAAAGGTGAAGTTGATTGTTTTGGGGTGAAATGTCCTATAGATATCAATCAGGTCTAGCTGGTCCATTGTGTCATTCAAGGTTTGTGTTTCCTTGTTAATTTTCTGTTTAGTTGATCTATCCATAGTTGTGAGTGGGGTATTAAAGTCTCCCACTATTATTGTGTTAGTATTAATTTCCTCTTTCATACTTGTTAGCGTTTGCCGCACATATTGCGGTGCTCCTATGTTGGGTGCATATATATTTATAATTGTTATATCTTCTTCTTGCATTAATCCTTTGATCATTATGTAGTGTCCTTCTTTGTCTCTTTTCACATCCTTTATTTGAAAGTCTATTTTATCTGATATGAGTATTGCGACTCCTGCTTTCTTTTGGTCTCCGTTTGCATGAAATATTTTTTTCCAGCCCTTCACTTTTAGTCTGTATGTGTCTCTTGTTTTGAGGTGGGTCTCTTGTAGACAGCATATATAGGGGTCTTGTTTTTGTATCCATTCAGCCAATCTTTGTCTTTTGGTTGGGGCATTCAGCCCATTTACATTTAAGGTAATTATTGATAGGTGTGGTCCCGTTGCCATTTACTTTGTTGTTTTGGGTTCACGTTTATACAACCTTTCTGCATTTCCTATCTAGAGAAGATCCTTTAGCATTTGTTGAAGAGCTGGTTTGGTGGTGCTGAATTCTCTCAGCCTTTGCTTGTCTGTAAAGCTTTTGAATTTTCCTTCATATCTGAATGAGATCCTTGCTGGGTACAGTAATCTAGGTTGTAGGTTATTCTCTTTCATTACTTTCAGTATGTCTTGCCATTCCCTTCTGGCCTGGAGGGTTTCTATTGATAGATCAGCTGTTATCCTTATGGGAATCCCTTTGTGTGTTATTTGTTGTTTCTCCCTTGCTACTTTTAATATTTGTTCTTTGTGTTTGATCTTTGTTAATTTGATTAATATGTGTCTTGGGGTGTTTCGCCTTGGGTTTATCCTGTTTGGGACTCTCTGGGTTTCTTGGACTTGGGTGGCTATTTCCTTCCCCATTTTAGGGAAGTTTTCAGCTATTATCTCCTCGAGTATTTTCTCATGGCCTTTCTTTTTGTCTTCTTCTTCTGGGACTCCTATGATTCGAATGTTGGGGCGTTTCACATTGTCCCAGAGGTCCCTGAGGTTGTCCTCATTTCTTTTGATCCTTTTTTCTTTTTTCCTCTCTGCTTCATTTATTTCCACCATTTTATCTTCTACCTCACTTATCCTATCTTCTGTCTCTGTTATTCTACTCTTGGTTCCCTCCAGAGTGTTTTTTATCTCATTCATTGCATTATTCATTTTTACTTGACTCTTTTTTTATTTCTTCTAGGTCTTTATTAAACATTTCTTGCATCTTTTCAATCTTTGTCTCCAGGCTATTTATCTGTAACTCCATTTTGTTTTCAAGATTTTGGATCATTTTTATTATCATTATTCTAAATTCTTTTTCAGGTAGATTCCCTATCTCCTCCTCTTTTGTTTGACTTGGTGGGCATTTTTCATGTTCCTTTACCTGTTGGGTATTTCTTTGCCTTTTCATCTTGTTTAGATTGCTGTGTCTGGAGTGGGCTTTCTGTATTCTGGAGGTCTGTGGTTCCTTTTTATTGTGGAGGATTTACCCAGTGGGTGGGGTTAGACGATTGGCTTGTCAAGGTTTCCTGGTTAGGAAAGTTTGCGTCGGTGTTCTGGTGCGTGGAACTTGATTTCTTCTCTCTGGAGAGCAATGGAGTGCTCAGTAATGAGTTTTGAGATGGGTCTATGTGTTAGGTGTCACCTTGGGCAGCCTGTATGTTGACGTTTAGGGCTATGTTCCTGCGTTGCTGGAGAATTTGCTTGGTATGTCTTGCTCTAAAACTTATTGGCTCTTGGGTGGTGGTTGGTTTCAGTGTAGGTATGGAGGCTTTTGGACGGTCACTTATTACTTAAAGTTCCATGTAGTCAGGAGTTTTCTGGTGTTCTCAGGTTTTGGGCTTAAGTCTCCTGCCTCTGGATTTCAGTTTTATTCTTCCTGTAGTCTCAGGACTTCTCCAACTACACAGCACTGATAATAAAACTTCTAGGTTAATGGCGAAAAGATTCTCCCCCGTTAGGGACACCCAGAGAGGTTCACAGAGTTACATGAAGAAGAGGAGAGGTAGGAGGGAGATAGTGTTGAGCAGGAGGAGGAAAAGGGGGACTCAAGAGGAGAGAGACAGATCTACGCAGTTGTCTGTTCCCAGAATGTTCTCCGTAGCCCAGACACCCACCAGGATTCACAGAATTGGATTGGGAAGAAAAGGAGAAAGGAGGAAATAGAGGTGTTCTGAGGTAGAAAACAGAGAGTCAAGATTGGGAGAGAAAAATCAACACACTCCTGAATAAAAATGGGAACTGAATATTGGATTCTTAAATGTTCACAATTTATATCATATATTGAAAAACAAAAATTAAAAATCTAGAGTAGAGATTAGACTCTTAAAAATACTATATTAAAAACAAAAACCAAAACACACACAAAAAATTTTTTTAAAATATATATGAAGTTCAGTTTAAAAAATAGGGCTTCTCTTTTTTTTTTTTTTGGTAAGGTTATAGTGTATTGAAAATGAAAATTAAGGAGTAGTAGAGGAGTACTAGAGGACTTTAAAAGAAATAAGAGAAAAAGAAAAATAGAAAATAGAAGAGAAAAAGGCGAAAAAAAAAGAAAGAAAGAAAAAAAAAGAATTTTCCCTAATTAAAAAAATCGTAAAAATCTATGAAAATGAAAGTTAAGGAATGATGGGGGAGTAATAGGGAATTTTAAAGGAAAATAAAAGAGAAAAAATAAAAAAGAAAAAATTAAAAAAAAATTTTTTTTTCCTTATTAAAAAAAAAAAGTAAAAATATATCTAGGAACTTCTCTGGAGCTGTTGCGGTCAGTGTCGGTTCGGCTCAGTTTCAGATATCTCCTCGTTCCAGCTTACAGATCTCGATATCTACAGGCCTCTTCCGGTGTAATCAGTGTTTTCTAGAGGGATTTTAATCTGTTGCATCGGTCTCTCCTGAAGCGGTTCCCTTTGTTTATTTGGCTTCTGTTTGCCGGTTTCTTCAGAGCCTCATTTCCGCCCTGACACAGGCGGGCGGAGGTGGACTCTTATTCAGGTAGCTAGTTCTGTCGCGCTGCTGGGAGGGGCTGACGCTGTGGGGATGGGCTGGCGCTGCCGGGAGAGGCTGGCGCTGGTTTCTCGGTCTGCGCTGCTCAGAATCCCGGCCGCTCCTCATGGAGCGCGCCGCGCGCAGCTCCAGCCCTCGGGTGCTCCACAAAAGCGCGGAACAAAAGGCTGAGTCCGCTCTTGTGCCTTCCCCGTCAGAGGGTTCCAAGCAGCCAGGAGCTTGACCGGCGCACTCTCTCCGGGTGCGGGGCACCCTCTCCCACGGTCCCAATCTCGGTTTCTGCCTGTGCCAGTCAGGTGTGTGCGCCTTCTGCCCTCTGCCCTCAGCCCGTCCCCGCCCGCGTCGGTCGCGTGCCTGCACCCTGTGTCTCGCCGCGACCTGCTCCCGCCTCCGGCGGGTCCGGGCCGGCCCGCAGTCTGCTAGCCCCTCTCCGGACTCTCTCAGTTCCCCCGTTCCGCGAACGGCCGGCAGCGAGTTCAGGCCGGTCAATTTTCTCTCTCTTCCCTGCTCTCCCACAGTTCAAGCCGGCAACTCACAAAGGCTCCCTCTGATTGTCCTCAGGGCACTCAGGCCCAGACCCTGCCCCAAACAATGCCACCCGCTCCTCTCCGTGCCGCCCCCACTTGCTGGTGGCGGATGCGGGTGTCTGGGGCACTTTTCTGCTGAGAGTTGCTTTGTAATCTGTGGGTTTTATTTATTGTTTCCCTCCCAGTCAGGTTGCCCTCCTAGATTCAAACACTTCCCCCAGGCCCGCCAGTGTGAGGGTTTCCCGGTGTCTGGAAACGTCCTCTAAAGACTTGCTTCCCGGGACGGATCTCCGTCTTTAGCTATTTTGTCTCACTTTTTATCTTTTATATTTTTTCCTACCTCCTTTCGAAGACAATGGGCTGCTTTTCTGGGCGCCTGATGACCTCAGCTAGCGATCAGAAGTTGTTTTGTGAAGTTTGCTCTGCGTTCAGATATTCTTTTGATGAATTTGTAGGAGAGAAAGTGGTCTCCCCTTCCTACTCCTCCGCCATCTTGGCTCCTCCCCTTCTCCTTAATTTCTTTTTCTGATTTTTCATTGTTAGTATATAGAAATGCAAGTGATTTCTGTGTATTGATTGTGTATCCTGCAACATTGCTAAATTCATTGATTAGCTCTAATAATTTTCTGATACTATCTTTAGGGTTTTCTATGTACAGTATCATGTCATCTGCAAACAGAGAGAGCTTTACTTCTTCTTTTCCAATCTAGATACTTTTTATTTCTTTTTCTCCTCTGATTGCTGTATCTAGGACTTCCAAAACTATCTTGAATAATAGTGGTGAAAGTGGATATCCTCGTCTTGTTCCTGATTTTAGAGGGAATGCTTTCAGTTTTTCACCATTGAGAATAATGTTTGCTGTAGGCTTATCATATATGGCCTTTACTATGCTGAGGTTTCTTTGATGCCCATTTTTTGAAGAGTTTTAATCATAAATGGGTGCTATATTTTGTCAAAGGCTTTTTCTGCATTTAGTGAGATTATTATATGGTTTTTATCTTTCCACTTGTTAATATGATATATCACATTGATTGACTTGCCTATATTGAAGAATCCTTGCATCCCTGGAATAAACCCAATTTGATCATAGTGTATGAACTTTTTGATGTGTCGCTGAATTCTGTTTGCTAAAATTTTGTTGAGGATTTTTGCATCTATCTTCATCAGTGATATTGGCCTAGAATCAAATTATTCCAAATTTTCATCTCCCTGCCTACAGTCACAGCTCAGGTTCTTTTGTTTTGTTTTGTTTAAACATAAAGAAAAGTCAAAGAACTAAAAAGTCCAAATTTCTTAGTAATTGTTTTACTAGCCTTCCTGATTTGGCCTTACATATGTCTCTTGTTTTCACCTTGTCAATCCATACAGGCATGCTCTACTGGAAACAATTCTTTGTGTATTGCATTCTCTTATATTTTGATTTTTCACATATGTCAATTTCCTATCACCCCACATTGTTTTGGCAATCTTCTACTTTGATACTGACATTTTTCCCCAAAAGTGCTTGTATGACCCTCTATTACAGCACTCATTTGCTTTTCTACATACTTTTTCCCTTTGACTTTTAGATAATGACATAGGTCAGGAAAGTACAAGAAAACTACCTTGTTTATTTGTGTATCCCAACAGACAAGGACAAAATGTCACATCAGTAGATCTTCAATATTTTTTGTGAAAACAAAGAGTAAAACCTTCCACTTTTTACTCTTCTAGTAAAATCCACCCAGCCAGACCACAGAGACAGTATTTGTATTTTCATACCACTAGGCCTACTTCTACTGTAGAAAATGTTTCTAAAGTAACATAATTTTATCATTAAATATGCATGTCCCTGACTAGAGAGTGAGGTTCTCTTGTGAAATAACTATTTTATTTATCTATTTTACCCATTACCTAAAATAGTACTTAGCTTTAAATAATAATAGTCAGTGATTATTGAATGATTTCTCAAATTCTCTGATTATTACATCTAGGCCAATGATAAAATTATTTTGACATGTTTTTAACTGAGTTATACAAGGGTTTCTTCTTCTTTCCCTATGTACATGGATTCTGAATTGGAAATCTTTTATTTTCAACATCTCCATTACAATACCTTGTGTGCTATGTGTTCAGTCACTCAGTCGTGTCTGACTCTTTGCGACCCCATAGACTGTAGCCCACCAGGATCCCTGTCCATAGGAATTCTCCAGGCAAGAATACTGTAGTGGGTTGCCATGCCCTCCTCCAGGGGATCTTCTTAACCCGGGGACTGAACCCAGGTCAACCAAACTGCAGGCAGATTCTTTTCCATCTGAGCCACAAGGGAAGCTCTACAGTACTTTAAGTTGATTAATTTGTTTATATGACCTACATATATGTCAAGTTGCCTAGTTTCAGGAATATGCAGTATAATGTTCATGTTTACATAGGACAACTGTAGCAAAGTACCTCTTAAAAAGACCTAAATTCCTTCCAAACACAATGTAATCACTTGAAGGAAAGAGGCCACTAAACTGTAAAATGGACAATATCCAGAATAAAAGATAGTATCCAGAAATATATATATTTGCATCTCTATATTTATGTAGTCAAATTAGAGTTCTCTCACTTTCTGCAGCTCTGTGACTTTGGGCATATTATTTACCATTCTGTGACTCGGTTTCCTCAACTATAAAATGGAGATAACTATATGACTTCTGAAATTCAGTGATTATCATAACCAGGCCAATGATAAAATTATGTTGATAAAATTATTTTTAACTGAGTTATATATGTATTTGTATATACATTTATTATATTTGTGGCAGGTCATGGTGCCTCCACATTTCTTTAATGGATGTACTCCCCACTATTCTGTTGTTTTAGTATCCTAAAGACTAGGATCCAGAAAGTGTATTGAATTGCACGCAAGAAGATTGAGATTGCACTCAGAATCTACACCTAAAACAAAATAAGTGTTAAACTGAAGGAGATGTTGAAATGTGAAGTGTTTCGATAGAAAACTCAGATAATTTAAAGGTGAGCTCTGGAACTAGAATGGTCTACAGAACTGCTTCAAAATGATGTTATGGGATCAGGCTTTATACCTTCTTCATTGACCAGTCATGGGATATAGACTGCCTCAGGAAGGGGTCATAACCTTCCCGGAGGCAGTTTTTCTTCTATAAGGGCAACCCAGAGAGAGAGGTGATACAGCTACGTAGCCAACTGACCCTTTCAGCAGCTGGGGGAAGGTGTGCCTGTCTTATAGGGGAGATCTGTTGAAGCATCTCTGTCTCCATGAACCCCCTAAAGTTCAAGTTTTGTAGTGACCATAACGGAATTGCCAAGTTGGAGGTGCTAGAACACTGATTTACTACTTGTATACCATGTGAGAAGAAGCTCACTGAGAGTTACACACGTTCCATTACTTATTGTATCATCTGTTTTACAGATGCTCTACCTATGGCCGATAGCAGATTATATTTTATTTGCAGTCATTTAAAACCAGAAAAATGTATCATTAAAAAGTGTTTATCACTAATTTAAGTTAGTTTAGAGAAAGTCATTTATATATTCAAAAGGTAGTCAGTTTGAAGAGAGTAAAAATTAGGAAGATTTTCCATTTTAACTTTTCCATTTAATCTTCTCTAGTAAAGATATTAATAGATGTCTCCCTGGTGGCTCAGAGGGTAAAGCGACTGCATAAAATGTGGGAGACCCGGGTTTGATCTCTGGGTCGAGAAGATCCCCTGGATAAGGAAATGGCAACCCATCCCAGTACTCTTGCCTGGAAAATCCCATGGACGGAGGGAGGAGCCTGGTAGGCTACAGTCCAGGGGGTCTCAAAGAGTCAGACATGACTGAGCGACTTCACTTTCTGACTTCCCTAGTGGCTCAGATGGTAAAGCGTCTGCCTACAATGCGGGAGACCTGGGTTCGATCCCTTGGTGGGTAAGATCCTCTGGAGAAGGAAATGGCAACCCACTCCAATATTCTTGCCTGGAAAATTCCTTGGAAGGAGGAGCCTAGTAGGCTACAGTCTATGGGGTTGCAAAGAGTTGGACACGACTGAGAGACTTCACACACAAAGATATTAACTGTCACACCATATTCCATGCTAGACAAGTTACTTAAACAGGATTAAGCCAATTTCTACTCTTAGAAAATCACACAGAACTCTACTAAAACTGTAACTGATTTCTATAGAACTTTTGTATGAATATCTGTAAATACAATTTAGCTCATTTTCTTATCTAGCTTAGGATTGAATTTAAAGCTTAACAATAATTTCAGTGAAGAGTGTAATCAAAAAACATCTTAAATGGACTTAAGTAAAAGTTTTCTCTTGTCTTTCATGCCTGTGATGCAAAACCATGGGTCAATCTAATGTATGACAGGTGCTATTCAGATATAAAATTTATAGCATTAATGAAAAATTTCTTAGGCATCAGAATTTTACTAAAATAGCCCAAGGAGGTTAGAGTGTTTAGAAATCACTAGGAGAACTGTTTAGCACAGGGAACTCTACTTATTGCACTGCAGTGACCCGAATTGGAAGGAAGTCCAAAGGGAGAGGTATATGTACATGTATAGCTGACTGATTCATTTTGTGGTAGAGTAGAAACTAACACATTTTAAAGCAACTATATACAATAAAATTTTTTTTTCAAAGAAATGACTAGGAGAGCACGTAAAGGAGTAAACTGCCCAGTAATAATAAGCCCATTCATTTTGTTTCAATATTCAGTTTATACACATCACTTTAAAACACTAAGAAGAAATAATAAATGCAATTTTGTAAGGTAGGAATAAATACAACACACCATTCCTTCATTTTCTCTGAGGTTAAAGATGAACCCTTTTCTCATTTTTGTTTAAATGGTAGTTTGACCACCATATCCTCATATGAATTATGAAAACCTGGACTAAGTTCATAGCAGAGTATTAAACCTGTAATTTGAAGTACTTATAAAACACATTTTTAAACTTTTTAATTTTTAAAATTGAAATTGAAATTTAAAGTGATAAGTCAAAATGAAAGTGGTCATGAGAGAGTCAATTCTTAGGTAGGTTGATAAGAAGTCCAGGGTTCCTGAGTAGGAGAAGGGGGTCTGGAGCCCTCAAAAAGGAGAAAGGCATCTTGGGCTTTCAAGGAGAAAAGGCAAATGTTCTTTTCTACATTGCTTTGTCTTAGTCAATCTAACAATGTATCTTGCTCGAGGACATGTTTCTGCTTAGCAGAACCTTCTGACTAATCCTGTCATCTTAAAATGTATATTATGGGAGTGGGTCTGGTAAGATCTTTCTATTGTTCATTCTAATTTTGTTAATTTAAGATGTATGTTGTGGGAGTGGGTCTGAAAAAAGTATAGAAGGCCTTGATAAGATTAGTTAGGGGGGCACTCTCTGTCCTCCTTCTGATGTCTATGTCAGAAGCTTTCTCTGTCCCTTTTCTTACTTCAATAAAACTTTGCTACACAAAAGCCCTTGAGTGATCAAGCCTGGTTCCTTGTCCCGAAGCTAAACCTTCTTCAGAGATCACAAATAAGCTATCGTTCACCATAAGCTATCAGTCATCCATTAACTTTATATAAATATGCAGACTAGAGCACTCTAAAAATTGTAGTGAATGCAAAATAAGCAAGAGAAATGACAGTCAGCACAGGGAACTAATATTATTTAAGTACTTAGAATCAGGCACAGTATGACAGGCAATCACACAGATTCATTTTCAAATGATCAAATAGACTGAAAAAACTTTGATGAAAGCATGAACACATTTTATTTTGCTACTTCTGTATGTTGAATTTAGGACATACCTAAGCTTAAGATTTTCTGGAAATCTGAGTGTTGTGTAATAAATAATCATTATTTAAAATACATAAAGTGTATAATTAAGAATTTTTAATAACAAAAATTATTTCTGTATTTGTGTTGAGTGATTAGTGCCCTCCAAAATGCCTACAAGTAGACCTGCTGATAAATAAAAACTTTTAAGAACATTCCAGTAAAATTTCCTGAAGATATTCTTTCCTTTAATATTGTCACTAACACTTTGTTACCTGCAGATACCAGCAACATATTTGGTGGTCCTCAAATTTTATCTCATTTAATCATTACAATCACAGAGTATAGATTATTATCCCAATTACTAGATAAGAAAACTAAGATTTAGTTAGATTAATTAACAAACCCAAAATCATACACCAAATTCGATCGCAAAGTGCCCACATGTTCTTTCTTCTACGTGAAGCAATTTAACATCTTGTTAAAATTTGGAAGGACCAATATGTAGAATCACTTGTCTAGAAGTTGTTATTTCTATCTTTCAAAGTTTCAGAAATATGAATTAAGCATGCTATCTCATTAAGACAGTAACTGAGAAGAGTCCAATGTTGAACTCCATAAACATTCCATAAAGACTTTCTATACAATAGCTCTTTACCCAGCCTCAACCTGCTTATTCTAACAATAACTAGGAAGGCTACTAAATGTCTGCTAAATGCTAGGCAATGTGTCAAATGTTTTGTGTTCATTACTCTATATTTTTATGATAACTCTGAAAAAAAAGTATTTTTTTTTTTTTAATATTTGAACAAGTCAGGCTCAAAAAGCTTGAATAACTTGCCCATAGGATCTAAGTTGGGCTTCCCTGGTGGCTCAGTGGTAAAGAATTTGTCTGCCAATGCAGAAGATGCAGGTTGGATCTCTGAGTCAGAAAGATCCCCTAGAGAAGGAAATGGCAACCCACTCTAGTATTCTTACCTGAGAAAGCCCCTGGACAGAGGAGCCTGCTGGTCTAGAGTCCATGGGGTTGCAAAAGAGTTGAATATAACTTAGTGACTTAACAACAACAGGAGTTCAATTTAAATTAAATGAGGAGCTGGCATTTGAATCTATAAATTATATATAGTTTTTAACATCATAAAGATACACATACATATGTGTGTGTGTATGTGTGTGTGTGTAAATTAATATGGTAGTTTGAAGTAGGACCACAAAAAGAGGAAAGAAACTAATTGAAAGGAGGCAAGTGTAGATTCATAGTGAAGTGAGTGTGGGGAAAGACAGGAACTTTAATAAGTTCTTTTGAAAAATTTGAGTTTTCAAAACTAGCTGAGTGATCGTATGGCCATGTTATTATTTGGAAGCTACAAAAGCAAAATACCAAAGCATCCCACATGTGCTGTGAGAACTAATTAGATAATGTTAGAGATGTACACTGAGCTCCTGAGAGAAAGGTCTTGGAATGCAACATATTAAAAACAAGTGCACTGAGGCTCATTTGGTCCCTAACACAACTGATGGGAATACAGAATATCTCCCATTTGCAAAGCAGGGATAGTAAAGAGGCACTAGGAAAATCACTAGGACTCTGTACTGGAGTCCAATACAGACAGCATTTTCTTTTATGGACAGTCTACATTTGCAGCTAGATCTATAACTCTCACAGATAAAACCCAGGATAAAAAATGGAAAATCAGTTCTTGTGAACTAACCCAGCTAACAAGATTAAGAAAAGAGAGCCTAAAATATGGTATACAAAAAATGAAGGAAGAAAGAAATTGAAAGTCAAGACTTGGTAGCTGATGGGAATCTGAGCCTTCAAGATCAGTGAGCTTAGTTTAAGTCAGAGTTGTGTGCTGGACGAAAATTTATTTCTCACTTTACACTTACTTCTGAAATGAAAATATTCTTAAACTAAAATATTCAGAGAACGTGGGATTGAGTAAAGGGAAACGTGTGCTGTTTATGTTTAGATTTGGGGCAGTAGATATTTTCAAAAAGAGAAATATGTCCTCAAATTACATAGGTCAGAAAAAATATATAAAATACACTTGCTTCAACATGGATGATATTTTAACACCCAAATTGCCTAAAACCATTGTTGTGTGTGTGTACAAAACATACACATATGCATTTATATAAACATATGTTTGTATAGCTATATGAGTTATATATATATATATATAGTTATATATATATATATATATATATATATAGGGTAGGGTAGGGTAGTTTGCTACTGAAATAAATCATAGGGTACAAGCAAACACATACTGAAATAAATCATAGGTACAAGCAAACACATAGGGTAGTTTGCTACTGAAATAAATCAGCTTCATAATACTACCCTATTCCTCATATAATTACTATTGGTTTTTTAGACTAGGGGTGCCAAGTTTAACAAATACAAATACAAGACATCCATTTACATTTTAATTTCTGTTATATAACAACTTTTAGTATATCTTAACTATTACATGGGACATTCTTACAGTAAGACATTATTTTTGTTTATCTGAAATTCAAATTTAACTGGTATCCTGCATTATCTGACACCCCACGATAAACACTCGACACAAATGAGGGGGAAAGGTATTTTTCAGTGTTCACAAATACTCAAAAAAAAAAATCAATATTTCCAGAAAAAAATGTATTGCATCTGTTCATTTCTAATTGACATAAATGTTCCTTAAAAAAAACAGAGACACCAAAAAGGCTCTTTTCTCAAAAATCATCAACTGAAATCAGTTCTGATCCTCAGGTATAAATATAAAATAGGAATATTTCTCAGGAATCTGATTCAACATAGGTCCTCTTTAAAAACTATGATTGAACCAAATTATGTATAGATCAATATCTTACTAAGTAAATACTAAGCAACAAATCACATAGGATTTACAGTATAGTGCTTATGTTTTTTTCTTACATGTAGAAATATTAACTTATACTAAGTCTGTCTTAACAGTTTGATCATGCCTGGACCTATACAGAAAACTTGCAGAAATGGTATTTTTTAAATGGTTTGAATGTGTACAGTGGAGCTAAGGAAAGGGGATAGGCTTTGTCCCCTTGGAGATGCAAATATAACTGAATGTACATTGGGACATATGTTTGTGCACGGGGCCACCTCTGCTTACTTTACATGGGTGCTGTGGAATCTCCTTCAGGAGGATTTATTCTAGGAGAATAAGAAAATATGTGGGACAAGTGAGATCCAGCAACACAGCTTTCAAGAGATTTTGAGCAATGCTTGTTAGCTGTTACCTTGTGCAGACTGACCTGAGCCATTTCCAACAGTAACAGTTATTAAAATTCTTGCTGGAAATATTGTTAACCTTGAACAGTAAGAAGTAAATAAGACCATATATGGAGCCTCCCTATTTCTCCCTTTCCTCTCCTTTCCAACTATGTGGAGTGGAACTAAGTCACAGACTGAATTTTGCTACCCATACAAACATCTATTAGCAAGAAGGCACAGAAATAGCCAAATATTTCCTGTAATCTCAATTCTCTGTCCTTTTAGGTGTTATGAGTACCTAGAATGAAAGTTTCACCAGAGGCAGGTACATTAACATCTTCCAGGCACAATACACCTAAATTTATAGCCAGTCAGGCAGCAGATTCTCTAGTAAATACCTGTACACCGAGTTGGGCTGAATCCTAATTTAGGAGATTCATTCATTGGCCATCTCCTTCCCATGCAAAGGACAATGGTAATAGCCAAGCTCTACATTTTGAATATTCTGTTTAAACCTACAAAAATAACTTGTAACATCAATTATGCTGATGATTAAAGTTTCTGCCTGGTCAGAAACAAAGAAAGATTGCTGAAGCTCTTTTCTAGCACTTTCTGAAATGTGAGGTCCCACTTCATTTAAAGTAGTTGAGCTTTTATCCAACTACTAAAAAGATTTAGATGAAAAATATGTCTGAAGATGTCTACTGAGGAATTTTAAAGCAAATTTCAGTCACTGTAATAAACCTGATCTAGCCTTGAACACTGAAATGAGCAAAACCACACAGTCTGAACAGCATGCCACTAACATAACATGAGGAGAACCACTTTCTGACTTTTTCAGGCCAGTGATCAGGTTCTCCACTTTGTGGATCTTTGAAGAGAACTAATGTGCACAGAGGAGCAGAATAATATTCCTTAATATTTAGAGGATGCTTGGGGCTTCCCTGGGGGTCTAGTGGTTAAGATTTCAAGCTCCAAATGGAGCAAAAACTTTTCACCTGCCAGTAATTTGCTAATTATTGTAGATTGAACAAAAACAAGCAAATTCAAATTATTATAATGCTCTCCATGGGAGAAGTATGCATATATTCTTGAATACCATTTGATTATAAGGATCTTCAAATGCTACAAATAGGATAAAAGTTTTGATTATTAATGGTTGCAATCATTCTAATTATGGAGATATCCTATGATGCTCTCCATTCCTATATATATCTTAATAATAAAGTCAACAAAGGAAATTTACAAATAAATTAAATATAATTATCTTCTAGATAATTGTTTTTACATTTGATATAGCTCCCTAGCAGGAACATACTCTTAGGTGGTTCTTTGATTTTAAAACACGCAGCACATTTCATTTTTTAAACAATACTTTTGAAGAATTATACCTTAACCTGGTCATGTGTGTGTGTGTAAGACTGATTATAATTCTATACTGTATTGAACTACATTTAATACAACACTGGTCTTATGTGGAAAGTAACCAAAAACTAGGTAACAAAGTTCCAAGATTATTTCATTTTGGAACAGTCTAAACTTAAGTTGTCTGATGTCCTATTAATGGAGTAGTGTCACACGAGTATCTATCAGTTCAGTTCAGTCACTCAGTCGTGTCCGACTCTTTGTAACTGCATGAACCACAACACACCAGGCCTCCCTTTCCATCACCAATTCCCGGAGTTTACCCAAACTCATGTCCATTTAGTCGGTGATGCCATCTTACCATCTCATCCTCTGTTCTCCCCTTCTCCTCCTACCCTCAATCTTTCCCAACATCAGGGTCTCTTCCAATGAGTCAACTCTTTGCATCAGGTGGTCAAAGTATTGGAGTTTCAGCTTCAACATCAGTCCTTCCAGTGAACATCCAGGACTGATCTCCTTTAGAATGGACTGGTTGGATCTCCTTGCAGTCCAAGGGACTCTCAAGAGTCTTCTCCAACACCGCAGTTCAAAAGCATTAACTCTTCAGTGCTCAGCTTTCTTTATAGTCCAACTCTCACATCCATACATGACTACTGGAAAAACCATAGCCTTGACTAGACGAACCTTTGTTGACAAAGTAATGTCTCAGCTTTTTAATATGCTGTCTAGGTTGGTCATAACTTTCCTTCCAAGGAGTAAGTGTCTTTTAATTCCATGGCTGCATTCACCATCTGCAGTGATTTCGGAGCCCAGAAAAATAAAGTCAGCCACTGTTTCCACTGTTTCCCTATCTATTTGCCATGAAGTGATGGGACCAGATGCCATGATCTTAGTTTTCTGAATGTTGAGCTTTAAGCCAACTTTTTCACTCTCCTCTTTTATTTTCATCAAGAGCCTCTTTAGTTCTTCTTCACTTTCTGCCCTAAGGATGGTGTCATCTGCATATCTGAGGTGATTGATATTTCTTCTGGTAATCTTGATATATGTGTGTGTATGTATATACACATACACACACACACACACACACACACACATATATATATATATATGCACTTAGTCACTCAGTCACGTCCAACTCTTTGAGACCCCATGAACTGTATCCTGCTAGGCTCCTCTATCCTTGGGTTTTCTCCAAGGAAGAATTCTGGAGTTAGTTGCCATGCGCTCCTCCAGGGGATCTTCCCAACACAGGGATTGAACCATGTCTCCCCCATTGCAGGTGGACTCTACCATCTGAGCACCATTGAAGGCCGCCAATCTAGTCTTTACTATGTAACAAGTCGACAGTATCAGAAACTGCTAATAGAACGAGATTCTATCTTTTTCTTCTAGAAACAAATGAAACAATAAAGACCAGCATTAATCATGTAGGAAACACACACACAGAGAAACCTATTATTGCATTTGTGCAGAAAATATAAATGCCTGAGGCTAGTGGGAAGTTATTAAATTTGAAGATAAACTTAACCTGTTGGTAAAGACTTACTAATGAGATTAAATACACAGAGTGAAAGAAAAGGAAATCAGCAAATTATTTTTGACCAGGAGAGGAATTCTAGAGGAATTCCTTCATAGAGGAATTCTTAAGAAATCTAGCATCTTTTAGGGGAAAAGTGTATTTTATTTCCCATCTTGTTAAGGAGAGGTGATTACACACCAACAATCTTTCATTTAGATGTAGCTATGATTCTTCACCATCAGCTCTGAAATTTATCTTACAGTTTACAATATTGAAATCAGTCAAAACTAATATAGATATTGCTGAGGCTTTTTTTTAAATAAAAAATTAGCATTCACTTTAAAATAAATCAACTTTTGGAGAAAATATGCCAAGTAATCAAAAATATCTTTAGATTTTGCTTCCATATTACACAAAGATATTCCTTCAAGGAATCATTCTGAAAAGGTAATTTTTAAGCTTGTCAAATGGCATCCACTATTTTTTACTACCGATACTATCAGCTAGACATGGTTTTGAATCTTAAATAACTGCCCTGCAGATAGTGTTAATTAAGTGTTTGGAGGCAGAATATAAAGACTACCTCTTAATAGAGTACATTACCTAGTGGGCAAGAGAAGCAAAAGAACGCTCAAGAGTAAGCAGTATTTAGTACTCCAATATCTGCAGTAGGAGAACATCACATTTTAGTCTTAATAGCAAACTGCAGACATTCAGTTGCCTTATCTTACAGCACCATGTAAATAAAGTGTCTGTGACCAAGTTTTCTGTGGGTAAACTTTCTGAATATGTGCATCTCTTGCCCTCAGAAAATTTATGCTAATAGGGAGGGGATGTTTTTAACTATGGGGGGGGGAACTATTTAAACCTAAGAACATCACTTAACTTTTCCATTTATGGGATGGATGTTCTTAGCCTCCATTTTTCTTCTTTAAACAAGATATTATCTTTTCTTCATATTTCTACCTGCAGTACCAGGCACAAATTTATATTTTTTGAAAATAGTAACCATGTGACATGCCATGTTAACTATATCTTGAAATATGAAAGATAGCTTAAGAGTATTTTTAAGCACAATGATAATCTGAATTTTTTAAATAGCAGAAGTGTCTTTTTATGTTCAGCTGTGATTTTATGCACATGTCAGTGTAAAGACAGTCCTGAGGGAGCCAATGAGATCGCTATTTTTTGTATTGTGTTTTGTTTTGTTGTTAGTTCAAGCTTCCAGCACTTGGCCATCTATTCTTTTATGCAATAATTAGAATATGGGATCCTTTTGCAAATTATTATCCTTTTTGTCTTTTTTCCCCTTGTTCTTGTATCTAACATGAATTCAATTCATACATATATTGAGCCACTAGTATGTATTATACAGGGTCCTAACTTCTGGAGTCACAAAAATGGAGGATCGAAGCTTGGGCTTTAAGGATGGCCAAGTGAAGCAGGAAGGACAGATGTGTAATGTTGTGTCCAAAGTACCAAAATCATGAGAAAAATGCCCTCTGATAACAATAAGTGGGAGGGAAAACTTTCCTTTTGCATTCCATTTTTTACACATGATGTTACTTTTTGTGTAGCCAGCTTGTCTCTAAACTCTGAAAGCCATTTTTGACATCTAAAAACATATAGCAAAATTTTGACTCCTTATCAGTTTTAGATCCTCTTTTGTAATGCATGTTTTCTAATACAAGACTAACAACTATTTTATAGATTAACCATGATTAATTATGTATTTATTTAATAGTCATTATGTTTGGGCAACGAAACAGTACAGTGATATAGAAAGTGTTCTTGATAACAAAAGACACAAATCATCAGTATCAGAGATCATATGCTTTATGTGTGGCCACTATTCATACAGAGATTTTAAGTTATTCTATTTTATGAATGTAAAACTGTTAATGAAATAGTCCAAATATAAACATATAGGCCTTAAATATATAGTTTTATATAAACTACATAAACTTGAAAATATAAAACTATTATACATCTTTAAAAAATGCTATTTGCCATATTCAGATTTTAATTTTTAAATGAAGTATTATCAATAGATTTGAAACTCCACATATTCTATCCACCCCATTTTTGTCAATGTATCCCAGAAGTAGTCTCCACTGTAAATACCACTGGAATATGGTGTTTATCATTTTCTTTGATTTGTCTCATTTTACCTATATAGGTATCAATAGGGAAAATGGAGTATTAGTTGGCATGTTTCCTGTTGTCATGTTTTATGAAAATATAATCTTTGATATATTATTTTTGAGATTTACTCCTGTAAGCTATTTCTCCCTGTCCTAAGAACTTCAATCTATTATGTGAATGTAACACTATGATATTTCAGTTGACTCACTTTTTGTGATAAATTTAGTTACAAAAAATGTTGTCTACATTCCCCTTATTTCCATGTGATGGGACTTATCTAGGGTAGTGGGTCCCAAGTGTAAAGAATAATTTTATTATTATTTAATTGGGGAATATTCTTAACAGATTTTTCCAGGATTCTCTCCAGAGGAGTCTGAGACCATTTTTTGGAATATTACTCAGCTGTTAAAAAGAATTCATTTGAACCAGTCCTAATGAGATGGATGAAACTGGAGCCCCTTATACAGAGTGAAGTAAGCCAGAAAGATAAAGAACATTACAGCATACTAACACATATATATGGAATTTAGAAAGATGGTAACGATAACCCCATATGTAAAACAGAAAAAGAGACACAGAAATACAGAACAGACTTTTGAACTCTGTGGGAGAATGTGAGGGTGGGATATTTCAAAAGAACAGCATGTATACTATCTATGGTGAAACAGATCACCAGCCCAGGTGGGATGCATGAGACAAGTGCTCGGGCCTGGTGCACTGGGAAGACCCAGAGGAATCGGGTGGAGAGGGAGGTGGGAGGCGGGATCGAGATGGGGAATACGTGTAAATCTATGGCTGATTCATATCAATGTATGACAAAACCCACTGAAATGTTGTGAAGTAATTAGCCTCCAACTAATAAAAAAAAAAAAGAAAATAAATTGAGTCACCCGAATGTCTTTTAAGTCTTAGGAAGCATGAGAAATGCTGCTCACAGGTCTATTGCTACAAGTAGAATTACAGGGGTGTTAGTTTGCAAACTGGCCCCTATCATAGAGGGCAATGAGAGACCAAGAAAGAGGCAGGCCACAGAAGATTGACAGTTGGAAGGTTTAAGAAGTAAGGGAATTTATATAGTAGCCTTGTCCTGGATAGCCAAAAGACAAACAGATTTCTGTTTGTCTTTCCACTTCTGCCTTGAATCTTAAAACTTTATATAGAGGCCTTGATGGTTTCATTCATATATACTGTCCAGATGGTCTCCACAACACATTGTTCTCTTAAGGCTGCATCCTTGAAAATGACTCCCACTGAGGGAACAGTGGGCAGAAGTTCATTTCAAGGACCAGGGAGGGAGTGAAGAATCTGTGATTTCCCTGGTCCAGATCTTGGGTCAACCTGTTCCCTCCATGCCTCCCTCCAACACATGGCCTGTTTAACAAGATGTTCATCATCAAATTTACTAAGTAAAATCAAATTTATCTCAAAGAGGCTATGTACTTACTCGTTCACAAGCAATGCATGTGAGTTCATTGTTCTACAGATATTGGTAATATCACTGTGTGTGTGTGTGTGTGTGAACTGGATGACTATGAAATACCTTGGATTGCATTGTTTTTGTTAAGTCACTAAGCCACGATTAACTCTATAACACCATAGATGGCAGCAGGCCAGGACTCCCTGTCCTCCACAATCTCCCAGAGTCCACCCAAGTTCATGGCCACTGAGTCAATGATGCCATCTAACCATCTCATCCTCTGCCACCTTCTTCTTTAGCCTTCAATAATTCCCAGCATCGGGGTCTTTTCCAATGAGTCAGCTCTTCACATCAGGGGGCCAAGGATATCAAACCAGTAAATCCTAAAGGGAATCAACACTGAATATTCATCGAGGGACTGATGAAGCTGAAGCTGAAGCTTCAATACTTTGGCCACCTGATGCAAAGAGCCGATTCACTGAATTTGCATTACCATTACTTTTTTATAGACTGTCATTTTCTCATGTTTTTTATGCTGAATGCTTACCTCATTTATTTTTATCTTTCACTTTTAAGACATGCAATCACCTATAGGATTTCAAGTGATGCCCATCTTTCCATAAAGATTTGGATTCTAAAACACAGCTCCACTCTCCACTACTACTTGTGACATAAAGTTTCATTGTCACATAATTCTTCCTATTGTCAGGTTTCTTTCCTCCTCTCTTTTCATCTCAATCTCTCTCTTTCTCTCTCTCTACTCCTCTCTTTTTTTCCTCTCCTTCAATTAATAAAGTAATATGCCCTACATGCCTTACAACCACCTGGTGATTATCGCTTCCACCCTTGCACTTCCAACAGCTGCACTACTTCCCTTTCAATGCCAAGTGCTCCATTCTTAAACTGTTATTTTCAATCTTTCTGATATATTCTTTACAATAATCCTTCAGTGGAACTATTCTTCAGTGCATTCATGCTCAGTCGCTCAGTCGTGTCCATCTCTTTGTGACCCCATGGACTGTAGCCCACCAGGCTCCTCTATCCATGGAATTCTCCAGGCAAGAATAGTGAAGTGGGTTGCCATTTCCTCCTCCAGGGAAATCTTCCTATCCAGGGATCAAACCTGCATCTGTCAGTATCTCCTGCATTGCAGATGGGTTCTTTATTAACAGAGCCATCTGGGAAGCCCAGAACTATTCTTATTACCCATTTTTCTTTCCACTTACTTTTTCTATTTCTAATCACCATCATGGCCTAATTTTACTTTTTCCCCAATGCTGGTGCCATGGCTATAAACACTAAAATTCCTTTGATCCTCTTTTCTCACATCATACACCCACAATGCTAACTACTGTCAAATCCAATTCTTGACTGACCCTGTAACCATAGAGCTGACCATGTTGCTGAGATATCTACAAGCATGTTTAGTCCTCTCTCCTTAAATCTATCACCACTTAAATGAGTGAGTTCTTAGTCCTCTAGCCTTACTCCATTTTCTCTTCTTTTCTCCTAGATAGTAGGCTGGTATCATCTGCATATCTGAGGTTACTGATATTTTGCCCTGCAATCATAATACCAGCTTGTGTTTCATCCAGCCTGACATTTTGCATGATGTATTCTGCATATAAGTTAAATATAGCCTTGATGTGCTCCTTTCCCAGTATGGATGAAGTTCATTGTTCCATGCCCAGTTCTAACTGTTGCTTCCTGACCTGTATACAGATTGCCCAGGAGGCAGGTAAGCTGCTCTGGTATTCCCATCTTTTTAAGAATTTTCCACAGTCTGTTGTCATCCACAGAGACAAAGGCCTTAGCGTAGTCAATGAAGCAGAAGTAGATGGTTTTCTGGAATTCTCTGGTTTTTTCTATGATCCAGCAGATGCTGCCAACTTGATCTCTGGTTCCCCTGCCTTTTCTAAACCCCGCTTGAACATCTGGAAGTTCTCGATTCACATACTGTTGAAGCCTGGCTTGGAGAATTTTCAGCATTACTTTGCTAATGTGTGAGAAGAGAGCTATTGTGTGGTACTTTGAACACTCTTTGGCATTGCCTTTCTTTGGAATTGAAATGAAAACTGACCTTTTCCAGTTCTGTGGCCACTGCTGCATTTTCCAAATTTGCTGGCATATTGAGCACAGCACTTTCACAGTATCAACTTTTAAGATTTTAAATAGCTCCACTAGAATTCCCTCACATCCATTAGCTTTGTCCTTAGTTATGCTTCTTAAGGCCCACTTGGCTTCACGTGCCAAGATGCCTGGCTCTAGGTGAGTGATCACACCGTGGTTATCTGGGTCCTTAAGATCTTTTTTGGATAGTTCTGTGTATTCTTGCCACCTCTTCTTAATATTTTCCCCTTCTGTTAGGTTCATACCATTTCTGTCCTTTATTGTGCCCATCTTTGCATATTTTTCCTTTCATGTCTCTAATTTTCTTGAAGAGATCGCTAATCTTTCCCATTCTATTGTTTTCTTCTATTTCTTTTCATTGATCACTTAGGAAGGCTTTCTTATTTCTCTTTACTATTCTCTGGAACTCTGCATTCAGATGGATATAACTTTCCTTTTCTCCTTTGCCTTTCACTTCTCTTTTCTCAGCTATTTGTAAGGCCTCATCAGACAACGATTTTGCCTTTTTGCATTTCTTTTTCTTGGGGATGGTTTTGACCATGGCCTCCTGTACAATGTTATGAACCTCCATCCATAGTCCTTCAGGCCCTCTTTCTATCAGATCTAATCCCCTGAGTCTATTTGTCACTTCCACTGTATAATTGTAAAAGGTTTGATTTAGGTCATACCTGAATGGTCTAGTGGTTTCCCCTACTTTCTTCAATTTAAGTCTGAATTTGGCAATAAGGAGATCATGATATGAGCCACAGTCAGCTACTGGTCTTGTTTTTGCTGACTGTATAAAGTTTCTCCATCTTCAGCTGCAAAGAATATAATCAATTTGATTTTGGAATTGACCATCTGGTGATGTCCATGTGTAGAGTTGTCTCTTGTGTTGTTGGAAGAGAGTGTTTGCTATGACCAGTGCATTCTCTTGGTAAAACTCTGCTAGTCTTTGCCCTGCTTTATTGTACTCCAAGGCCAATCTTGCCCATTACTCCCGGTATTTCTTGGCTCCCTCCTTTTGCATTTCAGTCCCCTATGATGAAAATTGCATCTTTTTTGGTGCTCCATCCAGAAGATCTTGTAGGTTATCATAGAACTATCGACTTCAGCTTCTTTGGCATTAGTGGTTAGGACATAGACTTGGCTTACTATTATATTGAATGGTGTGCCCTGAAAATGAACAGAGATCCTTCTGCTGTTAATTTTTTGGCCACCTGATGTGAAAAACTGACTTACTGGAAAAGACCCTGATGCTGGGAAAGATTGAAGCAGGAGGAGAAGGGGACAACAGGGGATGAGATGATTGGATGGCATCACCAACTTGATGGACATAAGTTTGAGCAAGCTTCAGGAGTTGGTGATGGACAGGGAAGCCTGGCATGCTGCAGTCCATAGGGTCAAAAAGAGTCAGACATGACTGAGCGACTGAACTGAATTGAACCTTTGTCCTAATCATCAGATCTACCCAAAGAAATAACTTGAGCTATTATTACCAGTTTGTTTGTTTTTTTCCCCTGAATCATCAGGGTTTATTTCCCCACAATTATGATCATTTGTATCTGCTGCAAAAATATCTCTTCTTTAAAACAAACAATAAGAATCTCAAACTTAATTTTCAAAATCAAACTCTTGTTTTTCTTTATCAAATGTGCCCTTCGGTAGTCTCTTCTCTGTGAATGCTAACTTCTTTCAGTTGCTTTTGGCAAAAACCCTGCTATAATACTCCACCTTTTCTTTACTTCATATCTCATATCTACAAGTAAGCATATCTCAGCTGTGAATCTGATTTCAACTCTCTCGTGATTCAGTTGGGTAGTTTGCTGTATAATGTTAGCTCTCTGACAGATCCAAGAAATGTTACTTTTCACATTATTCAGCTTTTTGTTTTTGTAAGGATAGAAGTGATAAGTCCTAAGCTCTTCATGTGCCAGAGCTAACACTCAAAATTTTTCAATAATGTTTGGATTCTGGGGTCAGATCATCTGGATTCAAGTGCAAAGTTTTCTATTCCTGTATTTCCCTTCTCTCTCCTCTCCTCTTCCCTTCTCATTTTTTTTTTTTTTTCATCTTTCTCTTTCTCTCTCTCTCTTGCACGTACCCCAAGTCTCACTTCCATTCTCTGGTAAATGGAGATAAAAAGTAACAACCATTCTCCCTACATTACGGTTAAGATTAAATTTTTCAAGTACCAAAGACAATTCAGTTCAGTTCAATTCAGTCACTCAGTCGTGTCTGACTTTTGGCCACTCCATGAACCGCAGCACACCAGGCCTCGCTGTCAATCACCAACACCCAGAGTCCACCCAAACCCATGTCCATTGAGTCGGTGATGCCATCCAACCATCTCATCCTCTGTCGTCCCCTTCTCCTCCTGCCCTTAATCTTTCCCAGCATCAGGGTCTTTTCAAATGAGTCAACTCTTTGCATCAGGTGGCCAAAGTATTGGAGTTTCAGCTTCAACATCAGTCCTTCCAATGAAAACCCAGGACTGATCTCCTTTAGGATGGACTGGTTGGATCTCCTTGCAGGTCAAGGGACTCTCAAGAGTCTTCTCCAAAACCACAGTTCAAAAGCATCAATTCTTCAGTGCTCAGCTTTCTTTACAGTGCAACTCTCACATTCGTACATAACCACTGGAAAAATCATAGCCTTGACTAGACGGATCTTTGTTGCAAAGTGATGTCTCAGCTTTTTAATATGCTGTCTAGGTTGGTCATATCTTTCCTTCCAAAGAGTAAGCATCTTTTAATTTCATGACTGCAGTCACCAACTGCAGTGATTTTGGAGCCCAGAAAAATAAAGTTAGCCACCGTTTCCACTGTTTCCCCATCTATTTGCAATGAAGTGATGGGACCGGATGGAGTGATCTTGGTTTTCTGAATGTTGAGCTTTAAGCCAACTTTTTCACTCTCCTCTTTCACTTTCATCAAGAGGCTCTTTAGTTCTTCTTTGCTTTCTGCCATAAGGGTGGTGTCATTTGCATATCTGAGGTGATTTATATTTCTCCCAGCAATCTTGATTCCAGCTTGTGCTTCCTCCAGCCCAGCGTTTCTAATGATGTACTCTGCATATAATTTAAATAAGCAGGGTGACAATATACAGCCTTGATGTAATCCTTTTCCTATTTGGAACCAGTCTGTTGTTCCATGTCCAGTTCTAACTGTTGCTTCCTGACCTGCATACAGGTTTCTCAAGAGGAAGGTCAGATGGTCTGGTATTCCCATCTCTTTCAGAATTTTCCACAGTTTATTGTGATCCACACAGTCACAGGCTTTGCCATATTCAGTAAAGCAGAAATAGATGTTTTTCTGGAACTCTCTTGCTTTTTTGATGATCCAGCCACTGTTGGCAATTTGATCTCTGGTTCCTCTGCCTTTTCTAAAACCAACTTGAACATCTGGAAGATCACAGTTCAGGTATTGCTGAAGCCTGGCTTGGAGAATTTTGAACATTACTTTACTAGTGTGTGAGATGTGTGCAATTGAGCAGTAGTTTGAGCATTCTTTGACATTGCCTTCCTTTGAGATTGGAATGAAAACTGACTTTTTCCAGTCCTGTGGCCACTGCTAAGTTTTCCAAGTTTGCTGACATATTGAGTGCAACGCTTTCACAGCATCATCTTCCATGATTTGAAACAGTTCGACTGGAATTCCATCACCTCCACTAGCTTTGTTCATAGTGATGTTTCTTAAGGCCCACTTGACTTCACATTCCATGATGCCTGGCTCTAGGTGAGTGATCACACCATCGTGATTATCTGGGTCATGAAGATCTTTTTGTATACTTCTTCTGTGTATTCTTGCCACCTCTTCTTAATATCTTCTGCTTCTGTTAGGTCCCTACCATTTCTGCCCTTTATCGAGCCCATCTTTGCATGAAATGTTCCCTTGGTATCTCTAACTATCTTGAAGAGATCTCTAGTCTTTCCCATTCTATTGTTTTCCTCTATTTCTTTGCATTGATCGCTGAGGAAGGCTTTCTTATCTCTCCTTGCTATTCTTTGGAACTTTGCATTCAAATGGGTATATCTTTCCTTTTCTTCTTTGCTTTTCACTTTCCTTCTTTTCACAGCTATTTGTAAGGCCTCCTCAGACAGCCGTTTCGCTTTTTTGCATTTCTTTTTCTTGGGGATGGTCTTGATTCCTGTCTCCTGTACAATGTCATGAACCTCCATCCATAATTCATCAGGCACTCTGTCAGATCTAGTCCCTTATATCTCACTTCCACTGTATAGTCATAAGGGAGTTGATTTAGGTCATACCTGAATGGTGTAGGGTTTTCTACACTTTCTTCAATTTCAATATGAATTTGGCTAAAGAGTTCATGATCTGAGCCACAGTCAGCTCCCGGTCTTGTTTTTGCTGACTCTATACAGCTTCTCTATCTTTGGCTGCAAAGAATATAATTAATCTGATTTCTGTGTTGACCATCTGGTGATGTTCATGTGTAGAATCTTCTCTTGTGTTGTTGGAAGAGGGTGTTTGCTATAACCAGTGCATTCTCTTGGCAGAACTCTATTAGCCTTTTCCCTGCTTCATTCTGTACTCCAAGGTCAAATTTGCCTGTTACTCTAGGTGTTTCTTGATTTCCTACTTTTGCATGAAAAATTCATTAATTTTCAAGTATTAAATTAAAGTATTAAATAAAGAAGATTAAATTTTTCAAGTACCATAGACAATTAATTTGTTAATAATTACATAATTTTACAAAATGTTTACTAAAAGATTATGACGGATTCTATTTATTTAGCATCTTCTGCAATAAGACAATGCAATAACTGAATCACAAGCATTATCTCATTCAATTGTCACAAAATCTTTACATGTGTACGTATTTGTCCTCAAATGTGTTGTAAAAGTTCACATCTTACAGACATGACCAAACGTTAAAACTAAGCATATTATTCTAACTCCATGGGGGTACTGTTTAACTTTGTACTATTTCATTGGTCTTCAAATCTGATAAGTGGCTACAGTTTTTTATACAAAGAAGTATTAAGATAACATCCTAGCACAAAATAAGGAACAAGAAGGAGGAACATTCCTTATCCCAGCATTATCAAAATAGTAGCTAGAAAATGGAATTTGCACTGAAGATATCATTGTTTCCTTTTCCTTTCTTTTTTCATTTTTATTCTCAAATATTTTGACAATATTTTAATTCATGCATTCTGTTTGAAAATTTTTAAAACTCACAATATATTTGGCTCAATATCCAAATCCTTGCTTTCTCTTCAAAAGTTTGGTGGCCTGGCAAATCTGGATCCATATTCCTTTCTAGCAAAAAAATTAGATGAAAATAATATGTGGGTGCTCTATTTAGACAGGTCATTTGCACTCTAGTTCACCACAGTCTCCTTACCATTTCTCACATTAACATTCAAGTTTCCCTCAATATGTTGCTTTACCTTCCTATTCCAGGTAAACAAGGGAGTTTTTGTCCTAACATTTCAGTCCTTTGAAATGAAATTTTAGATAAACATTCATGTTTATTTGAGTTGTCAATCAGTATTGCAATGGAAACCATATGGTGATGCGTGAAATAAAGTCAATAGTTTACTTTTTGCCCCTTCTTGTTTAAGATCAACTGGAGCATCAATCATATAATATATTTAATGTGACAAATGAGCAATTGACTGATGGCTTTCCAATTTTTCAGAGACTGTAGAGACAACCCAAATCTCAGGAAGTTGCTCAGATTAGAGATTGTGTACCTGCTCTCACCTCATACTCAGAGTCCTAGTTCCTGGGTCCCATCCCTCTGGAAATAAGAAGTCAGATCATCAAAGACTGTGCAACATGGTTGAAGAGGGTGTGAATGGTGAGAGCCTTGTGGTCAGCTGAGGCCACTTAAAATGATGTTGTTAGCTGATGTGTGTTGCATTCATTAAATTTTAGGAGAATTCTTTCAGTGAAATATAACAAATCTTACTTTCTAAGTGACTAGTATTGGAACTATTACTTTTTTGTGTCCCCAAACACACACAAAGAAAGAAGCCAACAGGACACTGATTAAGATTAGGACCTAATCTTTCATTAGCTTGTCAGGAACCAAGAAAAGAAGCCCATGCTGGACAAAGCCTTCCGCTATCCCAACCTTATCCAAGAATGGATAAGAATGGTATAAGTACTGCATTTTATAAGTGTGTAACCCTGGGCTCAGAGAAGTTGAGTTTTCCAAAGTTATACGGTGTTAGTAGTGAGTACCCTGTGGCCTTTAGATAAGTCATGAGTTCAAAGTGTTGTGCTATCATTTTTCAGCTGTGCACACTTGGAAAAGTTATTTTAATTCTATCAGGCTCTCTCACTTCTGAAATAAAAAACATCAATATCCACTCTTTAGGGTTGTCCTCATTATTAAATAAATAAGGCCTGTAAGCACTTAACCTAGAGTTCCTGGCACATTAATAAAAGTCAAAAGATAGATTTACTGTATTTCACTTTGTTAAATATCTGTTAATTAATTTACCAATATTTTTCAGGTTTTATTCAGATATATATTTCTTAAGTATTTAAATAAATGTAAGAAGATTTACTTTGCATATAGACTAGATAGTGATATTTATGCATGTGTGTATAGAATTTAAAATCAAATAAAACTAAAACTAAAATCAAGTGGACAAACAAGAAACCACCAACTTCAAATGTTTTGCTATCAGGCTCATAAAGCAGCACAGAGCTCATTTGGAGACATATTGTCCAGATGTCAACTCAGAGGCTCCTACATAAAGCTGTTAAGTGAAAATGAGAGAAATTCTTCAGTGGCCTGGTGCACTGTTGTACCCTCTGTCAGCTAACTTAACACAACACAACAGATGGAAGAATTAGGAAATTCCACAGTGTGAGTATGTGCCTGGATGCTTATGTTAGTGTGGGAAGCTTACATGTTACACCAGATTTGACTGTGCTGTTGGCATAAAATAATCAGTGGGAAACACAGAGTGAATCCAAGTTGACCAAATCAATATTTTAAAAACTTTAGTTTATAGGAAAGGTAAATAAGTGTCAACCTGCCTTCATGGCAGATCAGAAGGAAAATATAGCTTTGCACTTTGCTAATTCAATTAAAGCCTGAGTCAATAATCACTAATTTTACAGTGATTTATTACTGATTATTAAAGTGAGATGCATGGAAAAACTGGTTTAAAACTCAACATTCAAAAAACTAAGATCATGGCTTTCAGTAACATCACCTCATGGAAAATAGAGAGGGGAAAAGTGGAAATAGTGACTGATTTTATTCTGTTGGGCTCCAAAATCACTGCAGATGGTGACTGCAGCCATGAAATGAAAAGATGCTTGCTCCTTGGAAGGAAAGCTATGATAAACCTAGACTGCACATTAAATAGCAGAGACATCACTTTATTAAAGGTCCATATTGTCAAAGCCCTGATTTTTCCAGTAGTCATGTACAGATAGGTGAGCTGAACCATAAAGAAGTCTGAGTGCCAAAGAATTGATACTTTTGAACTGTGATGCTGGAGAATACTCTTGAAAGTCTCTTGGACAACAAGGAGATCAAAACAGTCAATCCTTAAAGAAATCAACCTTGAATATCCATTGGAAGAATTGATGCTGAAGCTGAAGCTGAAGCTCCACACTTTGGCCACCTAATGTGAAGAGCTGACTCATTGGAAGAGACTGTAATGCTGGGACAGATAGGGCACAGGAGGAGAAGGGGGCAATAGTGCATAAGATGGTTGGATGGCATCACTGACTCAATAGACATGAGTTTGAGCAAACTCCAGGAGATAGTGAAGGACAGGGCGTGCTGCAGTCCATGGGGTGGCAAAGTGTTGGACACGAGTTAGTGACTGAACAACAACAAAATGAGATGCAACTCTATCTTTATAAATATTATGAATTAGATGTCAAAGAAAAAAATAAAAATCTATGTAAAATATAGTGAAAGTGGGACAGCTAACTAGTTTTCATATCACATATCATTTATTTAGCCAATACTCATTGATCTATTCCTTTGGGAAAAATATATCATGAACCTATTATTTGCTTATTTTAGTCTCAGGAGATAAATTAGTGAAAACAGTTTTCACTCAAGTGGAACTTACATTCTGATAGAATCATTCAGACAATTAACAGCTAAACATTTACGTACTGATACATAGCACTATTTAAAGGGATAAAGACTAATAGGAAGAGCTATTTTGACAGAGCAGTTTTAGAAAAGATGGTATCTAAGGGGAGATAAATAATGTGAGAGGAAGAGCAATGCAAATATCCGGGTTAAGAATATTCTAGGGAGTGTAAAGAGAAAGAACATGGAGAAAGAGATTGGTGTTCTTAAAGTTCATTAAGCTGCCTTGGGTCATGTAAGTAATGGAGAGAATATGAGATGGGGTTAAGAATTTAGGCAAGAGGATTGAACCTGCTCATCAATCACAGCTGAGTTTATATTTCACTGTAATGAAACAGGAAGCAATTGGAGGTTTGTAAGCCAAAAAAAGTAATATGAAGTGACTTATTTAAAAGATATATTATTAAATCATTATATGGAGAATGACCTGAAGAAGGCAGCATTGGATTCAGATATACCAGTCAAGAGGCTGCTGCCACATCCACATGACAACTGGAGGTCCTCTGCTCCCAGCAGTACTCTTACTGATGAAGACCAGTTCCTGCTGCTAATAACTTCTGTGCCTTTGTGGAGTGCATTTCATTTTTCAAAAGTTTCACATCATTGAAGTTAGTAGGACTGGCATTATTGCTTTATTTTATAAATTTGGAGACTAAAATAGGAACATAAATGCCTTATCCAAGACTAAGTATGTGAACTGTGACACAAAATGTTATTTTGCTTCTTAATCTTAAATATATGCCTAACTATAACAAGTCCAATACTTTGGCCACCTCATGAGAAGAATTGACTCATTGGAAAAGACCCTGATGCTGGGAGGGATTGGGGGCAGGAGGAGAAGGGGACGACAGAGGATGAGATGGCTGGATGGCATCACCAACTCGATGGACATGGGTTTGGGTGGATTCTGGGAGATGGTGATGGACAGGGAGGCCTGGCGAGCTGTGATTCATGGGGTCGCAAAGAGTCGGACATAACTGAGCAACTGAACTGAACTGAACTGAAGGAAAAAAATTTTATATGACAATTATGGGTCAAAAAATACCTTTGTATTGTGCATTTTTCAGATAATGGAAATTTGTATATCCCTTTCCAAAATATTGAATTTCTAAAATGTGGATATAATAGTTTCTTTTTCTCAAGATTAACAGTTGCTATGGGAAAGACATAAAAAAGGACTGGACAGCAAAGCCAAGAGGGAAAGTATGTAACCCCATGCGGTTTAAAATTTAAATTGTTAGTCTACAAAGGCAAATAGTGCCATGTATATTGCTTTCTCTTGCATATCTTTAATTAACTTCTTATATGGTTAGCAATAATCTAATTGTTCTTTTAAATTGTTCTTCTGACACTTTGTTTAGTTTTCTATTAGGTTCATTTGCCTTTTGCTCCTTGATTTGTGAGAATTCATTTTATATTAATAAAATAAAAATTTGGTCTTTATTATTTTATTTTATGAGTAAGGCGAAGAACTGTCTCCTTTTTTTTAATTTATTTTAATTCATCCATTCAGAGTTTGAAATAACTAATAAAATTAGCAAGAAAACTTAAGAGTGTCACTTCTTATCAGAGTGGGAGATTTCCAAAAGTTAACTTCCCTTCGGGGAGCAATATTGGGAACAGCCCTTATAGATTCTGGGAAATGCAGAATGTTTTACTTGAACAAACTTCAGGGGGAAAAAAATGAGATAAAACTTGGCCAAGCAAAATTTTACTTGATGAATGTCTTCTGAACCTGGAAATTAGTGTAAGAGCTCCTCATTTCAGCAGAGCTTTCCAACTGTGGAACTGATGAGAAATTCCAAAGTAACCAAAATGATGAATCCAGGACACACACATGAAACTACAGATAAATACTGAATTTACATGTATCTCTCCTCATTCTGGAAAGAACAAAGAGAAAACACCAAAATTTTAGGTCTATTGGAAAAACAAATTCCACAGACACTGGGGAAAATAACACATTCTACTAAGTTGTCAGAAAATTATTCACTGAAACTAATTTTATTTATTTTTTTACATTTATTTTTATTAGTTGGAGGCTAATTACTTTACAATATTGTAGTGGTTTTTGCCATACATTGACATGAATCAGCCATGTATTTACATATGTTCCCCATCTTGATCCCTCCTCCCGCCTCCCTCTCCATCCCATCCCTCTGGGTCTTCCCAGAGCACCAGCCCTGAGCATTGTCTCATGCATCCAACCTGGGCTGGTGATCTGTTTCACCCTTGATAGTATACTTGTTTCAATGCTATTCTCTCAGAACATCCCACCCTCGCCTTCGCCCACAGAGTCTAAAAGTCTGTTCTGTACATCGGTGTCTCTTTTTCTGTCTTGCATATAGGGTTATCGTTACCATCTTTCTAAATTGCATATATATGTATTAGTATTCTGTATTGGTGTTTATCTTTCCGGCTTACTTCACTCTGTATAAGGGGCTCCAGTTTCATCCATCTCATTAGGACTGGTTCAAATGTATTCTTTTTAATGGCTGAGTAATATTCCATGGTGTATATGTACCACAGCTTCCTTATCCATTCATCTGCTGATGGGCATCTAGGTTGCTTCCATGTCCTGGCTATTATAAACAGTGCTCCGATGAACATTACGGTACACATGTCTCTTTCAGATCTGGTTTCCTCAGTGTGTATGCCCAGGAGTGGTATTGCTGGGTCATATGGCAGTTCTATTTCCAGTTTTTAAGGAATCTCCACACTGTTCTCCATAGCGGCTGTACTAGTTTGCATTCCCACCAACAGTGTAAGAGAGTTCCCTTTTCTCCACACCCTCTCCAGCATTTATTGCTTGTAGACTTTTGGATAGCAGCCATCCTGACTGGCGTGTAATGGCACCTCATTGAGGTTTTGACTTGCATTTCTCCGATAATGAGTGATGTTGAGCATCTTTTCATGTGTTTGTTAGCCATCTGTATGTCTTCTTTGGAGAAATGTCTGTTTAGTTCTTTGGCCCATTTTTTGATTGGGTCATTTATTTTTCTGGAATTGAGCTGCAGGAGTTACTTGCATATTTTTGAGATTAATCCTTTGTCTGTTCTTCATTTGCTATTATTTTCTCCCATTCTGAAGGCTGTCTTTTCACCTTGCTTATAGTTACCTTTGTGGTGCAAAAGCTTTTAAGTTTCATTAGGTCCCATTTGTTTATTTTTGCTTTTATTTCCAATATTTTGGGAGGTGGGTCATAGAGGATCTTGCTGTGATTTATGTCGGAGAATGTTCTGCCTATGTTCTCCTCTAGGAGTTTTATAGTTTCTGGTCTTACATTTAGATCTTTAATCCATTTTGAGTTTATTTTTGTGTATGATGTTAGAATGAAACTAATTTTAAGGAAAACAGCTTGGCATCCCCAATAACACAAAAGAAATGTGGCCTTTCTGAAATAAGAGATGATTTTTCACAAAATGATTTATTGAGTGTCCACATTATGTGTAGGTCTCTTATTGGTGGGCACCTGACTACAAGAGTCAACCAAAGTGGACAGGGGGCTCTTGCTTTCATGGAGTACATGCAGGAAGATAAACAGTGACCAAGGCATCACAAAAATGAATATTAAATTAAACCTCTAATCAGTAGATGGTGCTATGAATTGTGTGTGTGTAACAGACAGCTTCCCAAAGAAAGCAACAATTGATTTTGGAAAACACCCTAAAGTAAGAGCGGGAATGAATTAGGTAAAGTGTTTTTTTGTTGTTGTTGTTGTTTTTTTAATGACATGTGCAAAGACACCATTTGCAAGATTTTCATGAAGTGTTTAAGAAAGCCAGTGAATTGAGTGCAGCAAATTTGGGGTAGAGTGAAGAAGGCATTATGTAAGACCACTATGAAAAACTAGATAAGGATAGATCATGAGAGATATTAAAGAGCATGTTAATGATATTAGCCCATGAGCAAAAGAATGCCATTTAACTTAAATGCAAGAAAGACATGCTGAGATTTGTTTTGAAAATAATCATTCCATAATAAGAATAGAAAGGAAAAGGGTGAATGAGTGATGGACTATAGTGGTAGCTAGATTCTTCAAAAGTCATTTCAAGATCTTGCATGAGGATGTTGGCAGTGAAGCTGTGGATAAATAGAAAGAATAAGACATATTCAAAATGGCAAATCCACCAGAAGTTGTAGTTGATTAGATGTTGGTCAAAAGAGAGCTAATTACCTGTTATGAATTTTAGATAACTCGCTTGCATAAATGGATCAATGGTGTTACCATCTACTGACAAGGGAAGCAGGCTGGAAATCATATTTGAATGTGGAAAAATCTTTAGTTTGTTACAGGACATAATATTCTGATCTATCTGTAAGACATTCAATTGCAAATGTCAGGTGGGTTTTTAAATGTACTGTTCTAGAGCTCAGAGGAAATACCTAGGCTAGAAGTATAAATTTACATATAATCAGCATATATAAGATCATTAAAAGTGCAAAATGGATGAGATAATCTAGGGAAAGGCATTGAAGGAGAATAGAATAGAATATGATAATCAGAATTGATAATGCCCAGAATTAAATGACTAAGTAGAAAAAGTGAAAGAAAGAAGAAAATGTTTGCCAAAAAGGTCAGAGAAAGTCTATGAGTATAGCATCATAAAACCTAAAATTAAGGTTTACAAAAGTAGGAACTTGTGAACAAAAATTGATGTCTGTTAAAAGGACTTGCAATTTGTGGACTGAAAAATGGCTTTTGGTTTAGCAACATGGAGGTTATTGAAGAATTTTGCAAGAGTTACTCATGGGATAGTGATGAAGAGATAAACTTGATTAGAATGTGTTTGATAGTAAACAGGGACTATGAGAGTTAAGGAAAGAAAGAAAGAACATCGAAAAAATATTTAAAGGAATAAATGGGGAGAAAATGAGGGATAGCCTAATTAAGGATAGAGACAGGAAGAATGTGTCTATTTATTTTAATTATTTTCATTTTATCATTCAATATAGAGATTTTAGATTTTATTAGTCCAGTAGAAAGTATCCAATTGACAAAGGGCAAAAATAATAATATATATCTTATAATAAACTATAACGGAAGAGAATCAGAGAAGAATACATATATAAATGTATAAGTCTTTTTGATCTACAACTGAAACTAACACGCTATTTCAAATATTATAATTATTGTGAATTTTATACAATATTATAAAGATATATTTAAAGTATATAGGGAGAGAAGAGAGAGAGATTGTTCAGGGGAGGGAGAGAGATAAAGAGAGAGAAGTAAAAAATGATAGTGTAAGCTTTCCGAAAACAATAACAGGACAGAATGGTGTCCGAAAACATATGGCTGGACTGGAGGGCTCATGAGTTTTTCTATTTATGGGAGAGCAGACAGGAGGAATAGAATTAGTTCAGACATACATAGAATAAGTAAAATGGGGGCTTTATTCCATCTTTAATTTATAGAGGTCAATGGGTTAAAAAAAAAAAAGTATTTGGAGAACAGCTGAAGCAAACTGTGGGAATAGGATCCTGTGGTAACAATGCAAAGTACCTCTGTTAGTGATTTTGGTGCTGTCTAACTGCAACAGATTCCAGATTCCAGTGCGTATTTTGGAAACCAGTAATCAAGGTGAAGCTAGTATAATTTGATTGGTGCAGGAAGGTCAAGCAAGAAATTGAGAAGCTCTTACATTGAATGGATTGTCCACATCGATGATGAAAATCACACACTGTGATATTGAGGAGGACCAGAAGCCAGGGTAAGACTACAAGTAATAAGTAAACAAGTGCATGGCAGAGTCAAAAAGAGAGGCCATAAAAAATCATCATTTACAATGAGTAGATGAACAATAGACTGAAGAACAATTGTGTGTGCTAATTGGAGAAAACCTTAATGAAATACAGGGCAGATTTTGTCTTGTTAAAAAGGATGGTATTGGCCCTAATGACCAGAAAAGCTCTCTTCTTTGGAAGGATGATAGTAGATCCAGAAGTTGCCAACCTCATAAACACCAATAAAAGATAAAAACAGAGTACATAAATAGAAACAAGACAATATATTCTGAGAAGAAAAAACAAACCTGGGATATATTCGAATATAGGAGATCTATAGCCATGAAGTTAAAGAAGACAGATTAGAATATTCACAAAATAGAAAACAAGGAAAGGCAAAGACCTATGCAATTATTTTTCAAATTCCCCTGTAATAAAATATGTCAAAATTATAGCAAATAAAATTTCTTTAATTAGCTATACATTCTTAAAATAATGAAAAAGAAATCAGAGTTCAAAAACGGACAAGAAAGATTTCCACATTACTTATGTAATAGTAATCCAAAAGAGCACCTCAGAGGTAATGCTAAAGAGCACCTCTTTAATTTTAAGAAATAAAAATTCTTATCATTTTAGGTAGTAATGAATAGCATGTATTTTTTTTCCACTGAGGTGTAATTGATATATTAACAAGGAAGAAAACATAAAAATTTTCCAAAGGTATCTCAATAATGGAAAGGAGGATTTTTAGATGTCTTATTTCATCTATTTGTGTATTTCTCAAAATTTTGTTATGAGGAAAAGCTCTTAAATCAAAAATATATTATACATGCATGTGTATGTGTATGTATATATGCCTATGGGTGTTTTTGTGTGTTTAGGGGGAGAGAGAGACTTTATACAATTTTACTTCATAAGTAAATTCCCCACATCCTTATTCTAACAAGATGATACATCTGTATAATACTGAAATAAGCAATTTAAAGAGATATAAAATGGTGCATATGGTTGTTAGCACCCTCTCTGACCCGTGGAGCCCACTGATAAGTTGTAATAATTCACATTGTGTTAATATCTGTGTCCTTTCCAGGTAGAGGACGGTTACAGCCAAATTCATTCATTACTGCTTGTTAACACACTGCCACCTGGACTCTGGCGCTTCCTAGTTAAGCAGGTCACTCAAGGCTTACCCAAGTAACAGATGCTGTCTCTCAAATATGTTTCCTATTTAATGGTTGGAAAAATAAAATAACAAAAGTAAAGATTATAACAGACATTGCACCATTCCAAGTAAATTAATATGTAGACTTAGAGAAAAGTATACTGATTCTACAGGATTGAAGCTAGTTACTAAATCTTGTATATATTGGGTTGACCCAAAAGTTTGTTCAAGATTTTCTGTAACATCAGACAAAAAAACCCAAATGAAGTTTTGAGCCAACCCAAAAGATTTATGCATATTTATATGTGCACTGCAATATATGTATATGGTACACAAGCAAATACAGTAGTCACAGGTATAGATTATGTGTATATGTATATATACATATAAACACGTATGCACAAGCATTTGGACACACTAATTTATGTGTTTGCATGTCTGTTCATATATATGAACATGCACAGATATGTTTCTATATGCCTAAAAATGCTTGGAAAATATGCACAATATACTGTTTTTATTCCTTATGTAGGGCATTTGGGAGTGAGAATCAACTTCCGTTTCATTTACTATATAAAATTTAATGTGTAATTGGAACTTGCCACCATGGGACCATGACGCACTTAGTATGAAATTCTAAACAAGTGGTCCAAGTATTCAGAGCAATTATCAGGCTGGGGTCACTTTTTCAAAGTTCAGCAGAGAGATTTTGTTTGATGTTAACTGCCCCAAACTAGCAGCAGTCTCTGGAAATTTACAACTGTGTGACTCCAGCTGGGGAACCTCTAAAGAATCCAACAAAATATCCATGGGAATGAATAATCTAATTTCAGCACAGCCAAGTCAAGACAGTGGAACTTGGGAATCAGAACCCTACCACTCAAGGAAGGGCTTTATTATTCCCTTGATTCTGCTAAGTCAAAAATATGGAGCTATTAAATGAGAGACGAGGTAAAGCAAGTGCAAAGATGCAGCTGTGAGAAGCAGGCTCTATATGGGAGAGAAGACGAGAAAGTTTACCGGGGAATGAAAATAGAAGTATCAGTGATATATTGAAATGGATGCTCTAAGGTCTAAATTGAAGCCAAATTGAGATCATGTTATACCACTTCAACTGTTTGACTTTCTATTACCTAAGGATAACTAGAGAAGATGAACATTCTCTCAGAGATTAATCCACTGGAAACATCTACAACAGTGAGAAGTTTGAAAAGACAAGTGGGAGGCCAAATTGTCATAGGTTGATTATTTTTAGGTTTTTAAAAACACTTGTACAATGCACCACTTACTTTTACTACTATGATTTTAAAAATATATGTATTTTACAGAAGCAAGCGTTCCTCATAATTAAAAGATACATAAATTAAACATTAGTAGAACATGTATTCTTTATAAAGCTATATAGTAGCTAAATGGCAGTGTTTGAGGTTCAATGTGTCTAATAACAAAATAAGCATAATAAAATGTGGTAAACTTCATTATGAAGTCAAGTGGGCCTTAGGAAGCATCACTACGAACAAAGCTAGTGGAGGTGATGGAATTCCAGTTGAGCTATTTCAAATCCTGAAAGATGATGCTGTGAAAGTGCTGCACTCACTATGCCAGCAAATTTGGAAAACTCAGCAGTAGCAACAGAACTGGAAAAGGTCAGTTTTCATTCCAATCCCAAAGAATGCTCAAACGACTGCTGAATCACCCATCTCACATGTTAGTAAAGTGATGCTTAAAATTCTCCAAGACAGGCTTCAATAATATGTGAACCGTGAACTTCCAGATGTACAAGCTGGTTTTGGAAAAGGCAGAGGAACGAGAGATCAAATTGCCAACAGTGGCTGGATCATATAAAAAACAAGAGAGTTTCATAAAAACATCTACTTCTGCTTTATTGACTATGCCAAAGCCTTTGACTGTGTGGATCACAATAAACTGGAAAATTTTGAAAGAGATGGGAATACCAGACCACCTGACCTGCCTCTTGAGAAACCTGTATGTAGGTCAGGAAGCAACAGTTTGAACTGGACATGGAACAACAGACTGGTTCCAAATAGGAAAAGGAGCACGTCAAGGCTGTATATTGTCACCCTGCTTTCTTATATGCAGAGTACATCATAAGAAACGGTGGGCTGGATGAAGAACAAGCTGGAATCAAGATTGCTGGGAGAAATATCAATAACTTCAGATATGCAGATAACACCACCCTTATGGCAGAAAGTGAAGAGGAACTCAAGAGCCTCTTGATGAAAGTGAAAGAGGAGAGTGAAAAAGTTGGCTTAAAGCTTAACATTCAGAAAACTAAGATCATGGCATCTGGTCCATCACTTCATGGCAAATAGATGGGGAAACAGTGGAAACAGTGACTGACTTTATTTTTCTGGGCTCAAAATCACTGCGGATTGTGATTGCAGCCATGAAATGAAAAGACGCTTACTCCTTGGAAGGAAAGTTATGACCAACCTAGACAGCATATTAAAAAGCAGAGACATTACTTTGCCAGCAAAGGTCCATCTAGTCAAGGCTATAGTTTTTCCAGTGGTCACGTATGGATGTGAGAGTTGGACTATAAAGAAAGTTGAGTGCCGAAGAATTGACACTTTTGAACTGTGGTGTTGGAGAAGACTCTTGAGAGTCCCTTGGACTGCAAGGAAATCTAACCTGTCCATCCTAAAGGAGATCGGTCCTGGGTGCTCATTGGAAGGATTGATGTTAAAGCTGAAGCTTCAAAACTTTGGCCACCTGATGCAAAGAGCTGACTCATTTGAAAAGACCCAGATGCTGGGAAAGATTGAGGGCAGGAGGAGAATGGGACAACAGAGGATGAGATGGTTGAATGGCATCACCGACTCAATGGACATGGGTGGACTCTGGGAGTTGGTGATGGACAGGGAGGCCTGGCGTGCTGCGGTTCATGGGATCACAAAGAGTCGGACACGACTGAGCAACTGAGCTGTACTGAAAGTTCATTAAAATATATATATATATATATATATATATATATATATATAATATGTGTATATATGCATGTATGTATACCAAATAAATGAGATACATATAAGAAATGTATATTTTATTTATATTCACATATCATAAGAAAAACTGAAACTATTAGATCTAAGTTTTGCCATGGAAGATGGAAGTATCATAGAACAATGATTTGAACTGCATATTAACAAGTGATCCACTGGCCCCAACTGATGGGTGAAAGGTTAAGTCATGATATATACAGGCTTAGATATGATATGTGCAAAGGTACAGGAGAATAATATAAGAATAGCCATAGTAATGTAAGTGGCATATAAAAACAGGGCAGTTATAGGATATGACACTGACCTGCTTGGTTGACGAAAGAGTGTGGATGTGTTGGTGTCATGCTAAAGAATGTAGATATAATTGCATGACTAATGTTGAATCAAGAACCATTTTAACTTAAAATCACAAAGTTAGGTTAATAAGAGTTAAAGTTTCCTCCACAGTATATTTATTGTACTTTCTAAGTGAAGAGCTGACTCGTTGGAAAAGACCCTGATGCTGAGAAAGACTGAGGGCAGGAGAAGGGGACAACAGAGGATGAGATGGTTGGATGGCATCACTGACTCAATGGACATGGGTTTGGGTGGACTCCGGGAGTTGGTGATGGACAGGGAGGCCTGGGGTGCTGCGGTTCATGGGGTTGCAAAGAGGACACAACTGAGCGACTGAACTGAACTGAGTTTATGCTTACCTCCATTTCTCATAGCACTTATAAAGTTATATATGAATTATCAAGCTTCTTTCTCTCTCTGGGAACTATCAAATCCCTGATGCCAGAGGAAAGATTTTGGAGGATGGAGGAAAACAATAAACTAAAGATTGCCCATTATTAAGGAGTGGGAGTGGAATGATAAAGGAGAGATATTAGACATGAAAGATGTTTTTTAAGGAGTAACCATAAAAAAATGATCTTGATGTTACAAAATTCAGCAATATTTCTCAGAATGTATGTAAAAAGAAAATAAGTGTATCAAGAATAGATCACCAGCTCTACAGCTTTTTGTAATGTCATAATTTTAAAAATATATATTTTAAGAGCCTGATTATACAAGTTTTGTTATATTTTGTAGAATGGTTTCTTCTGTCATCAAAAAAAAATCAGTGAGGAAAATATAGATATATTAAGAATATTATGAGCTTCCCAGGTGACATTAATGGCAAAGAACCTGCCTAGCAATGCACGCGACATAAGATACATGAGTTCGATCCCTGGATTGGGAAGATTCCCCTGGAGGAGGACATAGCAACCCACTCCACTATTCTTGCCTGGAGATTCCCATGCATGGACAGATGAGCCTAAATGGCTACAGCCCATAGGGTCACAAAGATTCAGACATGACTGAAGAGACTTTTCACATGCACAACACACACACACAAGAATATTATAAAACTATAAAATTTTGCCAGTTTAATAGCATGCTTGCATCATTTTAGGTAAGCCCATAACTACAACATTTTACTTGGATTAAGCATTTGGGTATAAAAATGAGCTCACTTGTGTAGGATCTTGTTTTATCTCTTGGTTCACTCTGTGTACCATATAATTTACAAGCCATAAATTTTTGGCTAAAAGTTATTGTATAGTTGGAAACATCTGGCATACCCAGTTTGACCTGTGGAGGTGAAAGTCGCTCAGTCATGTCCGACTCTTTGAGACCCCATGGACTATAACAGTCCGTGGAATTCTCTAGGCCAGAATACTGGAGTTGGTAGGCTTTCCCTTCTCCAGGGGATCTTCCCAACCCAGGGATCGAACCCAGGTCTCCCGCATTGCAGGCGGATTCACAGATACCAGTTGAGCCACAACGGAGACCCAAGAAAACTGGAGTGGGTAGCCTATACCTTCTCCAGTGGATCTTCCTGACCCAGAAATCAAACCACGGTCTCCTGCACTGCAGGAGAATTCTTCACCAATTGAGTTGACCTATGGAGGAACTCAACCCATTTCTGATTTAACATTCATTTTTGCTTCTTGACCTGCATAAGATTTCTCAGGAGGTCCCATCACTTCATGGCAAATACATGGGGAAACAATGGAAACAATGACAGGCTTTATTTTCTTGGGCTCCAAAAATACTGCAGATGGTAACTGCAGCCATGAGATTAAAAGACACTTGTTCCTTGGAAGAAAAACTATGACCAATCTAGATAGCATATTGAAAAGCTGTTACTTTGCCAGCAAAGGTCATCTAGTGAAAGCTATGGTTTCTCCGGTAGTTATGTATGGATGTGACAGTGGGACCACAAAGAAAGCTGAGTGCTGAAGAATTGATGCTTTTGTACTGTGGTGTTGGAGAAGACTCTTTAGAGTCCCTTGCACTACAAGGAGATCAAACCAGTCAATTCTAAGGAAAATCAGTCCTGAATATTCATTGGAAGGACTGATGCTGAAGCTGAAGCTCCAACTCTTTGGCTACCTGATGTGAACAACCGACTCCTTGGCAAAGATCCTGATGCTGGGAAAGATTGAAGGCCGAAGGAGAAGGGGACGAGAGGGTGAGATGATTGGATGGCATCCCCAACTTGATGGACATGAGTTTGAACAAGCTCCAGGAGTTGGTGATGGACAGGGAAGCCTGGTGTGCTGCAGTCCATGGGGTCACACAGAGTTGGACATGAATGAGTGACTGAATTAAACTTTTGCATATAGCTGAAGTTAGAAGACACCTGTCTGTTTTGAGTATAACAAAGTTAATGAAAGTGAAGAACAAGGTTTTTTTAAAGGAACCTCTCTATTCTATATTATTCTATATTATTCTATTATTATTCTATTATTCTGTATTATTCTCTATAGTGCATGCATTTGTATTCTAACCAATAGCCCTATGAAGGTTCCCCTTTGAGATTTACCATATGATCCAGCAATCCCACTCCTGGGCATATATCTAGACAAGAAAACTTTAATTGGAAAATATATATTCATCCCAATGTTCATAGAAACACTGTTTTTAATAACCAAGAGAAAGAAGCAACCTAAGCTTTCACAGACAAATGAGTGAAAAAAGATGTGGTATAGCTATATAATGTAGTAATACAACGAAATGTTACCCAGCCGTTTTCAAAAAAGAATGAAAATATAGCATTTGCAGATACATGGATGGACCTAGATATTATCATACTAAGCTAAGTAAGTTAGACAGAGAAAGACAAGTATAACAAGATGTCACTCATTTGCATAACCTTAAAAAATGAAACAGATGAACTAATTTACAGACCATAAAAAGAGAAAGCCTGTAAAAAATAGAAAACAAATTTGTGATTAAGAAAACAGAAAGGACAGGGGAAGGATAAATTAAGAGTTTGGGGTTAACAGATACATAATAGTATACATAAAATGGATAAACCACAAACCAACTATATTCAATATCTTGTAATAACCTATAATGGAAAAGAGTAAAAAGTATATATATATATATATATATATATATATATATATATATATGTATATATATATATGTGTGTATATACATATATGTCTCTGTGTGTGTATATATATATGACTGATATATATATATATATATATGTATAACTGATCACTTTGTTCTATACCTGAAACTAACACATTATGAATCTACTGTATTCTATTTTTTTAAAAAAGAACAAAATTGTTGTTTTTATTTTTTTGGATGGATCACTACACTAATCTTCTCCAGGATAATGGATAAAATTCAGGAGCTGGAAGATTCTTTACAATATCTAGGTGGAGAGGAAGCTGGCTATTCAAACCAGGGAATATTAACTGCATAAGAAATACATCGATAGAGCAAGTTCAGCATGCTAAGGGGTAGTACAGAATCTTATTTATTGCAACTTATAACAATCAAATTTTATATTAAACAGCACTATATTTTATTCTCATTTTAGGCATTATTATTTTTTATTTCCTCTTTCAAGCTCTTATTTGTTCCTTTGCTTTCTGCTTGTAGTTATAACATATATTCACATGTATGATGCATAGAAAGATGTCTATTTTCAAATCAACTTATTTCTTAAATGGGCTTGTTCATATGACCTTATATTTATGCCCAAAGGAAGCCGTGATGTTTCTCCACTTTAAAATAAAAGTCATATTAATCTCTGGGGAAACTCAATCCTATTTCCTTTTTTAAAATATTTTGACTTCTAAAATTATTGTACCTTTACCTTTATTCTATCCTAAAATTATTTTACCTTTACCCAAAACACAAAGAAAATAGTCTACTGCATCCTACAGAATAAAAGTGTTAAAAAAATAAACATATAAAATTAAGTAGCATTTTTACTTCTATCATCAAACATTTGGAACAAAACTTTTTAAAGTTTATTTAGTATTGTTCCCTGGTAATTGCATGTTAAATCCTACCCAGAAATTCAGTTTTCTTGAAGAGTTGTAGAATTTGTTTCAAATTCAAAGTAAAAACTTAGATTTACTTATTTTCAGTTATCTGAGCAAAATTTCCATAATTTCTGCAAATTTAGAAAAGAAATACACATCTAAGAAAAAAAGGAAGGAGGGAAAAGAAATATAGTGTCTGATAGTTAGCCCAAAATGGAATTAAGACTGAAGATTGTAAATGGGGGTAAAATTTTGTATCAGCAGTTGGAATATATCCTCAGTTGTATTCAGATTTTCATTTATGGGGTAAAAATACAAGTTATGTACATGAAGAAGAAAAAAATACATGTACAATATAGTTTTTATTAAGACTTTTGAAAATCTGTACTCATTTTTTTTTTTAAATCCAATTAGAAGAAATGTGAAGGTAAAAAAAAAAAAAGCTACTTCATTTTTCTGGTTTCAGCATTGCTCAGACAGCTATTTAGAAATTATGATCTGGCTTTCTTTGTAACTTGGAAATAGTAGTGGATTGTTTGAATAAAGAAATTAATGTTTTAGTTTATATGTCCTTTCATTTCCCACTTAATCACTTTTCTTAGTTTAAGAAACATAAAAATTAGGGGCAAATGGTGATTGACCTCTTGACATATTAACACTTTTACATGTGTTCAGTGAAACTGTAGCAGTGACCGACCCATGTCAGGGCAAAGAATGGAGATGACTTAAAGCCACATCTTCCTTTATCTCTTGGTAGCTTTTGTGGGTCTTTGCTATGTCAGGAATGAATTGGGGAGAAAGATTAAAAACAGACATGACATTTTCTCTTGTACTATTGACATTTTAAAAAACATATCCAAATGCTTCCTTAGAAAGATATATTCTAAAATTAAAGCAAGAAATACCACTTTCTAACTGACTTTCTTCCCTGGAGAAGGAAATGGCAACCCACCCCAATATTATTGCCTGGGAAATCCCATGAGCAGAGGAGCTTGATCATGGGGTCGCTAAGAGTCAGACATTATTTAGTGACTAAACAACAACCAACTACAAAAAGATCAAAGGGTCTGGTTTTCTTCCTATGTAAAATATTATTGAATGTTGTATATAAATTACTTCACTTTTAACTTTCATTCTTTTCACAAAACTATCTCATCGAAGATGGTTTTCCATAATGAGTTGCATGTTTTAAATATTTTGAAATTATTAAGTATAATTTCTATTAATTCATGTTGAGTATCTTTTATTTACCAGGAATTGTGCTACTTGTTGGGGACACTTAATACATAATTCCTCTCTTCAAAAGGCTCATTATTAATGTTGGAGAGAGATAAAAATAAAAAATGAATGTATTAAAATGAGATAAGCATTAATAGATTAGTTGATTTTTAAAAAGATGAAAATTTGAGAAATTATTTCACCTCTTTATTTACTTTATTGAGCAATTCGTAGTTTAGTGAATGTAGAAGACAGAATTTTAAGATGGTCCCTCAAGATTCATGCTGGGTACAAACTGTCTCCTATTTATTCAATCAAGTGTTAATCTAGGTGTAGCTTGAAGGAATTTTGTAGAAAATTAATGTTCTAAAACAGCTGACCTTTTAAGACAGGGAAATTAGCTGAGTTGGCCTGAGTGGCCTGACCTAATTAGATGGAGCTCCTTAAAGGCAGTTTTCTCTGGCCAGGCACAGTGATATGTGTGTTAGTGATATATGTGCTTAGTCACTAAGTCATGTCCAACTCTTTGCAACTCCATGGGCTATAGCCTACCAGGCTCGTCTGTCCATGGGGTTTTTTTCAGGCAAGAATACTGGAGTGGTTTGCCATTTCCCTTCTCCAGAGGATCTGACTTACCCAGGGATCAAAACCACATTTCCTGTGTCTCCTGCTTTGCAGGAAGTTCTTTACCTGCTGAGCCATCCAGGAAGGCCAGGCACAGTAGTGGATCTCAAAAATTGGACTCTGGCTGACATGAGAGAAAACATTCATGTTGTGAACTGCCTATGGGATCACATGGTAAGGAATTAAAGATCGTTTCTTGATGCTGAGAGTGATCCCTAGCTTAGAGCTAGCAGAAAAATGGAAATTCGAGTCCTACAACCACAAGGAAGTTAATTCTGCGAATGCCCATTAAGGGTGGAAGAGGACCAAAAGCCCCAGATGATAACTATAGCCTTGTCCTTGATTTCAAACACTGAAGTTATCAAAAGGATGTGACTGCCAGTAGACCCCAAAACTGCCAGTTTCACCAAAGGAGGGCAATCAACATATTCTCACCTCTTCCCCTACCCTGTCCACCATCCCAAAGAAAGAACTGTGTTTGAGGATGCAGCCTTGAGAGAATCATGTACTGTTAAGATCATCTAGACTGAATACACGACTGAACTCAGTTAAGGTTCTATATAAACTTTTTAAAATTCTGGTAGGTGGGGGAAGAGATCTACGTATCTTGGAGCCATAGGAAACAAGCCTCAGATATAAATTCCCTTGCTCAGATGTAAATTCCCTCACATGTAAATTCCCTCAGATGTAAATTCCAGTGCTACCTACTAATTGGGTTGGTCTGCCCCTTTCTTAGGTCTCTTCTTGCCCTCCGTAGATGGGGTTCAGTTTCATATTTCACCCAAGGAAGTGTCCAAATTTTTAAATCAACAGACATTTGAGCAGAGAATTCAGCCACTCCATACTTAGATTAGTAGTCTACAAAAATCATGAGGTAAAGCTGCATGGCTTTAAAGTCATGATGTAGATTCAATTTCTTCCCTTTCCATGGAATATCTCTATCGTGAATTTTCTTACTCTTATGTGACCTAATTGATTGAAAAATATAGATGAGTCCTCATTTTAGGGACTTAAATGGAAAAGTCATGAGTTTTGGTGTTAGGAGTATTGAAATTGAAATAATTAAATTTATATGAGCTCCAACTTTCTTATATTGAAAAAAAAAATACTGAGATTTGTTTTTATTCCTAAAACTCTACCTGTTAATGAACATGGGCTTACTCAAAAGATAACACTTTAGCTAAACCATAACATGAATTAGCTTTAAAATTTTAATTTATTTAATAAATAATACTAAAAAAAAATATTCCTGTGGATTCTTCCTTCCTGAATCTGAGATTCATTCATTGGTTTACATTCTTGCCTTCACTATCTTAATAAAACACTTATTAGTTCATACCTGCATTGCTGCATTGCTTCATACCTCATATTTCATCTCTAGTTCACACTACATATACCCTATCTATAAATTTATTATTAACTTGAATTCTAAGTGTCCATGAACTCATAATATAGCAGGAAATGTTGCATAAATGCATACAATTATTTTGAGGAAAAATGTTTCTGAACCTTCAAGGAAAACAAAATTTCAAATGAGTTCATGACCTAAAACTTAACTGCAAGTTCTACCTTCCTAAAATATTATTTATAATGCCATTTCTCTGATCTAAAACATGGGTAGTTCCTCATTGCTAACAGGTTAAAGATTTTGGGCTAGCCTTCTTTTCAGCTTTACTATGACTTCTCATGACATATATGTTCTCAGGTCTCATTTTCCTCCAGCTTGGAACCATGTATAATTTCAGACTTACTGCCTACTACAGCTTCCTATGGATACTATAATGTGATTAACTTGTTGAGCCTGCTTCTAAATTCTTATTGGAAATATTCTGTGTTTTAATTTCATAAATGTTTATTGAGCTTTTATTATGTTCCAGGGATTGTGAGAATCTTATTCTTCACTTCTTTTCAGTTTCTCTCTCTAGAAATACCAATATGTCCAAAGCCAGTGTCTGTCTTAGGGGCTTTCCTAGTAGCTCAGACGGTAAAGCATCTCCCTACAATACAGGAGACCCGGGTTCAATCCCTTGGTCGGGAAGATCCCCTGGAGAAGGAAATGACAACCCACTCCAGTATTCTTGCCTGGAAAATCCCATGGACCGAGGAGCCTGGTAGGCTACAGTCCGTGGGGTCGCAAAGAATTGGACATGACTGAGCGACTTCACTTTCACTTTCAGTATCTGTCTTAGGACCTTGCTTTTCATATACTTCTTAATCAAAATTCTTCAAAATTAATCAAAATTCTTTTTCTTCAGTCCTCTTTATTAATTTCAAACTCACATGTTATTCAGGGTTCAATTAATAGTTAATTTCTGTTCTATTATTATGTTGTAACATTATCTTCCTCTAAATTTGTAGAACATTTATAGTTAATTCTGTCTTTTGTACATGATAAAGTCTTATTTTGCACTGTTGCTTTTTTTATATGTATTTTCCTTGCCACAATGACATAGAAACTAACTTGAACTTGGGTCATGTATATTTAGTACAGTTTTATACACATACAAGGGGTTTAGTATTTTAAATTTGCCTGAAAATAGTAAAATCAATATTCTTCCTGCTTAATCCTTATACTTGTTTAAACACAGTTTCTTGCATCATAAAATAAAAAGAAACCTCATGACCCACTGTTTGTTTATCTTCTATTCCTTCAGATATCATTAGATAAATATCATTAAAGTTAGTTCCTTTTTTCTCCATACATTAAAACAGTCAATAAAAAATCTATTTGACTAAACTTAACTCATGAACTATAGAGACAGCATGGAGAGTGACTAACTGCATGAACTTTTTTGTGTGAGACAGCCTGGGTTTAAGTACTTTCTCCTAGTTTTGGGAGTTTTGAGCTTGAACAAGCATCTTAATAAATAGATGTATTAATTTGTTCTTTTATAGAATTTAAGAATAAAAATAAACTCCTAGTTTTATTATATAATTTATAAAGTTAGTGTCTATAAAGCATTCTGTAAGCATCACTCTGTATATGGACCAACAATGATTTTATAAAGTTCAGTTTGTTAGTTTGTGGATAAACTCCTCTCAGACAGTTCAGTTAAGTTCAGTCACTCAGTTGTGTCTGACTATTAGTGACCCCATGGACTGCAGCACGCCAGGCCTCCCTGTCCATCACCAACTCCAGGATTGTGCTCAAACTCATGTCCATCGAGTTGGTGATGCCATCCAACCATCTCATCCTCTATTGTCTCCTCCTCTTCCCACCTTCAATCTTTCCCAGCATTAGGGTCTCTTCCAGTGAATCAGTTCTTCCCATCAGGTGGCCAAAGTATTGGAGTTCAGCTTCAGCATCAGTCCTTCCAATGAATATTCAAGACTGATTTTCTTATGGATTGACTGGCTGGATCTCCTTGCAGTCCAGGGGACTCTCAAGAGTCTTCTCCAACACCACAGTTCAAAAGCGCTCATTTCTTGGGCGCTCAGCTTTCCTTATAGACCAACTCTCACATCCATACATGACTACTGGAAAAACTATAGCTTTGACTAGATGGACCTCTGTTGGCAAAGTAATGTGTCTGCTTTTTAATATGATGTCTAGGTTGGTCATAGCTTTTCATCCACAGTTCAAGTGTCTCTTAATTTCATGGCTGCATTCACCATCTGCTGTTATTTTGGAGCCCCCCAAAAATATAATCTGTCACTGTTTCCACTGTTTCCCCATCTATTTGCCAGGAAGTGATGGGACTGACTGCCATGATCTTAGTTTTCTGAATGTTGAGTTCTAAGCCAATTTTTTCACCCTCCTCTTTCACTTTCATCAAGAGACTCTTTAGTTCTTCTGAGATTTCTGTCATAAGTGTGGTGTCATCTGCATATCTGAGGTTATGGATATTTCTCCCAGCAATCTTGATTCTAGCTTGTACTTCATACAGTTCAGAATTTCTCATGACTACTCTGCATGTAAGTTAAATAAGCAGGGTGACAATATAAAGCCTTGACGTACTCCTTTCCTGATTTAGAACCAGTCTGTTGTTCCATGTCCAGTTCTAACTCTTGCTTCTTCAGCCGCACACAGATTTCTCAGGAGGCAGGTCAGGTGGTCTGGTATTCCCATGTCTTTCAGAATTTTCCACAGTTTGTTATGATACACATAGTCAAAGGCTTTGACATAGTCAATAAAGCAGAGATAGATGTTTTTCTGGAACACTCTTGCTTTTATGAGGATTCAGTGGATGTTTGCAGTTTGATCTCTGGTTCCTCTGCCTTTTCTAAATCCATCTTGAACACCTGGAAGTTCACGGTGCGTATACTGTTGAAGCCTGGCTTGGCGAATTTTAAGCATTACACTGCTAGTGTGTGAGATGAGTGCAAATCACTATGAAAAGAAGAGAATTGAAAGGCAAAGGAGAAAAGGGAAGATATACCCATTTGAATGCAGAGTTCCTAAGAATAGCAAGGAGAGATAAGAAAGCCTTCCTCAGTGATTAGTGCAAAGAAATAGAGGAAAGCAATAGAATGGGAAAGACTAGAGATCCTTTCAAGAATATTAGAGATGCCAAGGGAACATTTAATGCAAAGATGGGCTTAATAAAGGACAGAAATGGTATGGACCTAACAGAAGCAGAAGATATTAAGAAGAGGTGGCAAGAATACACACAATAGCTGTACAAAAAAGATCTTCATGACCCAGATAATCATGAAGGTATGATCACTCACCTAGCGCCAGACATCCTGGAAGGTGATGTCAAGTGGGCCTTAGGAGGCATCACTGAAAACAAAGCTAATGGAGGTGATGAAATTCCAGTTGAGCTGTTTCAAATCCTAAAAGATGATGCTGTGAAAGTGCTGCACTCAATATGCCATCAAATTTGGAAAACTCAGCAAGTGGCCACAGGACTCGAAAAGGTCAGTTTTTGTTCCAACCCCAAAGAAAGGCAATGCCAAAGAATGCTCCAACTACCACACAGTTGCACTCATCTCACATGCTAGCAAGGTAATTCTCAAAATTCTCCAATCCAGGCTCCTTGCAGACAACACTTCTATAAAAGAACACTCTATCTAACAAGAACAGCCATTCTGATTGCCTTCTAAATCCAGGAGGCTGAGAATCTGAATAATAACTTTCATTATTAGTACATAGAGTGTTCTCATTTTAGTTATTACCATGTTTGAAAGACACTGTTTTGTAGAGCAAAAGCGTTTAAGTTTCATTAGGTCCCATTTGTTTAGTTTTGCTTTTATTTCCAATATTCTGGGAGGTGGGTCATAGAGGATCTTGCTGTGATTTATGTCGGAGAGTGTTTTGCCTATGTTCTCCTCTAGGAGTTTTATAGTTTCTGGTCTTACATTTAGATCTTTAATCCATTTGAGTTTATTTTTGTGTATGGTGTTAGAAAGTGTTCTAGTTCATTCTTTTACAAGTGGTTGACCAGTTTTCCCAGCACCACTTGTTAAAGAGGTTGTCTTTTTTTCATTGTATATCCTTGCCTCCTTTGTCAAAGATAAGGTGTCCACAGGTTCGTGGATTTATCTCTGGGCTTTTCTATTCTGTTCCATTGATCTATATTTCTGTCTTTGTGCCAGTACCATACTGTCTTGATGACTGTGGCTTTGTAGTAGAGTCTGAAGTCAGGCAGGTTGATTCCTCCAGTTCCATTCTTCTTTCTCAGATTACTTTGGCTATTCGAGGTTTTTTGTATTTCCATACAAATTGTGAAATTCTTTGGTCTAGTTCTGTGAAAAAATACCATTGGTAGCTTGATAGGGATTGCATTGAATCTATAGATTGCTTTGGGTAGAATAGCCATTTTGACAATATTGATTCTTCCAATCCATGAACACGGTATGTTTCTCCCTCTGTTTGTGTCCTCTTTGATTTCTTTCATCAGTGTTTATAGTTTTCTATGTATAGGTCTTTTGTTTCTTTAGGTAGATATACTCCTAAGTATTTTATTCTTTTTTGCAATGGTGAATGGTATTGTTTCCTTAATTTCTCTTTCTGTTTTCTCATTGTTAGTATATAGGAATGCAAGGGATTTCTGTGTGTTAATTTTATATCCTGCAACTTTACTATATTCATTGATTAGCTCTAGTAATTTTCTGGTAGAGTCTTTAGGGTTTTCTATGTAGAGGATCATGTCATCTGCAAACAGTGAGAGTTTTCACTTCTTCTTTTCCTATCTGGATTCCTTTTACTTCTTTTTCTGCTCTGATTGCTGTGGCCAGAACTTCCAACACTATGTTGAATAGTAGTGGTGAGAGTGGGCACCCTTGTCTTGTTCCTGATTTCAGGGGAAATGCTTTCAATTTTTCACCATTGAGGGTGATGCTTGCTGTGGGTTTGTCATATATAGCTTTTATTATGTTGAGGTATGTTCCTTCTATTCCTGCTTTTTGGAGAGTTTTAATCATAAATGAGTGTTGAATTTTGTCAAAGGCTTTCTCTGCATCTATTGAGATAATCATATGGTTTTTATCTTTCAATTTGTTAATGTGGTGTATTACATTGATTGATTTGCGGATATTAAAGAATCCTTGCATTCCTGGGATAAAGCCCACTTGGTCGTGGTGTATGATTTTTTTAATATGTTGTTGGATTCTGTTTGCTAGAATTTTGTTAAGGATTTTTGCATCTATGTTCATCAGTGATATTGGCCTGTAGTTTTCTTTTTTTGTGGCATCTTTGTCTGGTTTTGGAATTAGGGTGATGGTGGCCTCATAGAATGAGTTTGGAAGCTTACCTTCATCTGCAATTTTCTGGAAGAGTTTGAGTAAGATAGGTGTTAGCTCTTCTCTAAATTTTTGGTAGAATTCAGCTGTGAAGCCATCTGGTCCTGGGCTTTTGTTTGCTGGAAGATTTTTGATTACAGTTTCGATTTCCTTGCTTGTGATGGGTCTGTTAAGATCTTCTATTTCTTCCTGGTTCAGTTTTGGAAAGTTATACTTTTCTAAGAATTTGTCCATTTCATCCAAGTTGTCCATTTTATTGGCATAGAGCTGCTGGTAGTAGTCTCTTATGATCCTTTGTATTTCAGTGTTGTCTGTTGTGATCTCTCCATTTTCATTTCTAATTTTGTTAATTTGGTTCTTCTCTCTTTGTTTCTTAATGAGTCTTGCTAATGGTTTGTCAATTTTGTTTATTTTTTCAAAAAACCAGCTTTTAGCTTTGTTGATTTTTGCTATGGTCTCTTTAGTTTCTTTTGCATTTATTTCTGCCCTGATTTTTAAGATTTCTTTCCTTCTGCTAACCCTGGGGTTCTTCATTTCTTCCTTCTCTAATTGCTTTAGGTGTAGAGTTAGGTTATTTATTTGGCTTTTTTCTTGTTTCTTGATGTAAGCCTGTAATGCTATGAACCTTCCCCTTAGCACTGCTTTTACAGTATCCCATAGGTTTGGGGTTGTTGTGTTTTAGGTGAAAAGACAGCCCTCAGATTGGGAGAAAATATTAGCAAATGAAGAAACAGACAAAGGATTAATCTCAAAAATATACAAGCAACTCATGCAGCTCAATTCCAGAAAAATAAATGACCCAATCAAAAAATGGGCCAAAGAACTAAACAGACATTTCTCCAAGGAAGACATACAGATGGCTAACAAACACAGGAAAAGATGCTCAACATCACTCATTATTAGAGAAATGCAAATCAAAACCACAATGAGGTACCGTTACACTCCAGTCAGGATGGCTGCTATCCAAAAGTCTACAAGCAATAAATGCTGGAGAGGGTGTGAAGAAAAGGGAACCCTCTTACACTGTTGGTGGGAATGCAAACTAGTACAGCCACTATGGAAAACAGTGTGGAGATTTCTTAAAAAACTGGAAATAGAACTGCCATATGACCCAGCAATACCACTTCTGGGCATACACACTGAGGAAACCAGATCTGAAAGAGACACGTGCACCCCAATGTTCATCGCAGCACTGTTTATAATAGCCAGGACATGGAAGCAACCTAGATGCCCATCAGCAGATGAATGGATAAGGAAGCTGTGGTACATATACACCATGGAATATTACTCAGCCGTTAAAAAGAATTCATTTGAATCAGTTCTAATGAGATGGATGAAACTGGAGCCCATTATACAGAGTGAAGTAAGCCAGAAAGATAAAGAACATTACAGCATACTAACACATATATATGGAATTTAGAAAGATGATAACGATAACCCTATATGCAAAACAGAAAAAGAGACACAGAAATACAGAAAAGACTTTTGAACTCTGTGGGAGAATGTGAGGGTGGGATATTTCAAAAGAACAGCATGTATACTATCTATGGTGAAACAGATCACCAGCCCAGGTGGGATGCATGAGACAAGTGCTCGGGCCTGGTGCACTGGGAAGACCCAGAGGAATCGGGTGGAGAGGGAGGTGGGAGGGGGGATCGAGATGGGGAATACGTGTAAATCTATGGCTGATTCATATCAATGTATGACAAAACCCACTGAAATGTTGTGAAGTAATTAGCCTCCAACTAATAAAAAAATAAAAAAAGAAAGACACTGTTGTTTCCCCTTAATCCCTCTGCATTTTCCATTTGTATTCATTAGTTTTGGAGTGCATGTAAGGTTGTAGCCAACCTGTTTTAAGTTTGGAGGAGAGCTTGTAAACCAAATAGAGGATAGCTGTTTTCCTTTAATATAATTCTTTTTGACAGATTACATTTCTACTAGTTCTACCAACACTTATTTTTCCAGGCTCTGTTTTCTCACACTGTATGAAATCTATACCCCTAAAGAAGCAAGTATTTAATCATTTGAAATGAGTCTCCATTCTGCTAAATAAATACTCATATCCACATCATCACCAGGAACACGGTTCGGTTCAGTTCAGTTCATTTCAGTTGCTCAGTTGTGTCTGACTCTGCATCCCATGGACTACAGCACACCAGGCATCCCTGTCCATCACCAACTTCTGAATTGTTCTTAAACTCATGTCCATCGAGTTGGTGATGTCATCCAACCATCTCTTCCTCTGTCATCCCCTTCTCCTTCTACCTTCAATCTTTCCCAGCATCAGGGTCTTTTCCAATGAGTCAGATCTTCACATCAGGTTGCCAAAGTATTGGAGTTCAGCTTCACCATCAGTCCTTCCAGTTAATATGCAGGACTGATTTCCTTTACAATTGACTGGTTTGATCTCCTTGCATTCCAAGGGACTCTCAAGAGTCTTCTCCAACACCACAGTTCAAAAGCATCAATTCTTTGGTGCTCAGCTTTCTTTATAGTCCAACTCTCACATCCATGCATGACTACTGGAAAAACCATAGTCTTGACTAGATGGGCCTTTGTCAGCAAAGTAATGTTTCTGCTTTTCAATATGCTGCCTAGGTTGGCCATAACTTTTCTTCCAAGAAGCAAGTGTGTTTTAATTTCATGGCTGCAGTCGCCATCTGCAGTGATTTTGGAATCCAAAAAAATAAAGTCTCTCACTCTTTCCATTGTTTCCCTATCTATTTGCCATGAAGTCATTAGGAACACACTTATTATTAAATATTTCTTTGATAAAATGTAAGAAGAAAATGAACATTACTTTTATTTTGGAAATTAGAACTCTAGGAATAAACCACCATATAATTTCTGCTTTCAGATTAAATATGACTTATAAATAAATATTAATACAATACTTTGTTGTCACTCAGAACTAGGAATTTTTAATGGTGAAAACCACAAAGTCCATTTGCATTAGTGTATTGAAAACCACCTTGTACTGAATAGACAGAGCTGAATAAAAAAAGGACTAAAAATTCACTGTCATTGTTTTAGTCTTTTGAGTCCTATAACTTATATTACCTTCTTTAATGTTTTAAGGGTGTTATGAGGAAGTTTTTTTTTTTTTTTTAGGAATATCATTGTTATTTTATTGTCATGTTCCCTTTGTTATAATTCAAGATACAAAAAGCACACTGGGAGAGGTTTTAGCTATTTGCTTGATAGACTGAGCTATGAGAGAAGTGATTTTCATTATTAGCCTACTAAAAATATTTGATGGAAACAAGAGGTGATTTTGGTGATTTCTGAATTCCCTTCTGGCATGGGTACGCTCCACAAGAGGTAATCAGCTTCTTTAAGTTCTGTTTACATAATTCTGTTTGCATTAGACACACTTTTGTGTATAAAATTCTATGCTTGCCATGGACAAGCAGAGACCCAAATCAAAATTCTTAAGTTATCTTATTTGGTGAAAAACCAAATAGTTGAGTTGGCGGAGATCAATCATTGAATACTAATCAATAAGTAAGTATGGGGCACTAGTTGAGTGCTTGGGCTGACTCACTATCCCAATGTGATTTGTAAATTAGCTGCTATTCTATGACCAACTGCACCCTTAGCCCCCTCAGTCATCAGAAATGAGAAATATATTCTCTTTTTAAAGGTCCAATTTTCTATGCATGGATAGATATAAATTAAGTCTACAGTTTGTCTCTGGTGATCCCTGCCCATCTTTCATCTTCTGATGTCCTATTTTCATTTTTATTCACCTCTTCTTCAACTATGGACTTTATTAGAATTTATTTATATTTATAGAATCTATTAGAATAAATGATGAAGATAACAAGTATAGAATTGCAAAGGAAACCAATTACATAGCTATATAGTGAAAAAAGTTTTAAAATGTTTATGTAAGCATCTGCTTTAACACATTACATAGCACAATTTAGTAGTAGCTTTGATAACTGTAGTAATTTTGAAGTAGGAGTGAACATAAACAGTATTATGAGATATCTACAGGATATATATGACATGAAAATATTTGTGATTTCTGTTGGTTACAGTCACATTGCATCTATTGCCATTGTGATTTGTGACAAGTAAATGCTGCCTTCAGTTAGAGGTTAGTGAAAATAGTTTTCTATTCAGGTTTTAAGCAACTCCTTAATTCTATCTGTAAACACCTCAGGGAGTCTTGAACCATAACTTGAGAACTCAAGCGGTTTAAAGGAAAGAACAATCACTTGTGGTTTGGAGACCCCAGGGAGCAGGTATTCCATTTTTATAACATTTTTCTTTTATTTTTAATTGTAGTAAAAACATATAAAGTTTACTATCTTAACCATTTTTATGTGTAGAGTTCAGTAGTGTTAAGCGTACTCATATTGCTATGTAACAAAACTCCAGGACTTTTTTGTCTTGCAGAACTTAAACTCTATATCCATTAAACATTAATCCCCACTTCCCCTGCCTCTCAGTCCTTGGAAACCACTGTTCTGCTTTCTTCTTCTATGAACTTAACTGCTTTAAGTACTTGGAATATTTGCCTTATTTCATTTAGTATAAATTCCTCAAAGTTCACCATGTTGCAGCATGTGACAGGATGGAGCAGATATTGTTAAGACATTTTGCAGTTTTCAGAGAGTACTGGTTTGCTAAGTGATGCACAATGAATTAACCCATGCTTCCACTGGCTCTTTAGTTTCTCAGTTCCATGCATGTTCCCTTACACAACACTAAAGAACTTAGAAAGTAGTATCCAACCATAGGGTAATGGAAAAAGTCTCTTTTTGAAGTAGGACATAAGACATCATAAAGATCACCACTTTGAGAACCAGTGACAATGGAGGAGAAGTGCAGTGGGCCTTGAGGGGCCAGAGTTACAATGGACATATGTGCAAACTGCTTCTCATTTCCACAGCTTACCCAATTCAATGTCTCAGTCCCAGACAGTGTAAATGTTGTGTATTTCCACATGCTAGTACTTCTTGCTGCTCTGTAGTAAAAAGACTTTCTCACTGCTCACTACAGCAGTGAAATGTTATCACATCTAATGGGACTAAATTCCCACATCTTTTTTTTTTTTTTTTTTTTTTAATTTTTTTTATTAGTTGGAGGCTAATTACTTCACAACATTTCAGTGGGTTTTGTCATACATTGATATGAATCAGCCTTGTGGGGGTTATTTTGAAAGATTGTGCAGCCTTGTTTCTCTCAATTTCCTTCATGAGAAAGCAATGATAAAACCACAACTTTGAATATCATAAAGTTAATTTGAACATATTTCATTAACTGTGCACAGTAATGTTTAAAAACAAGAGTGAGGTTTCTGTTATAGCTTTTTACATTTTGTACTAGGCTGGCAAGGGTAACCAATACGACTATAATGGGTAATTAAAATTCATTTCACTGCACTTTTAACAGAAACCTCACTCTTCAAATTAAACTAGGCTGTTTATAATTACTGACACAGAGGAAGCTATTTTAGATGATCTACAAAGTGGAGAAGTATAAACCATATATTTAAAGTGACATATACAATAAGTACTAGAGTTCACACATGAATTTAGTACACATCACTTGAAGTCTTTAAGGAAAAAACTTGTGCTGAACAATATATAGTTAGATTCCTCTCAGGTTGGAGAATCACTTTCATTTTTATTTCATTACATTGAATAAGTTATTGCCTAAAATGTACCCTGTAGGCACAATCTTAAATAGCACATTGTATACACAAAATACAGGCACAATAATACACTTTTAGTTAGAGCTTTAATTCATTATAGCTCCACTAAATAAGAAAATTTTATAATACCTATTTAAAGACCAAAGTAGTCTAGTCTATTGGATTTCAATTTGTCTCTATTACCTTGTAAAACATGAACATACATGTATATACAGAGAGAGAGATAGATACGGATTTTTAAACATAATTTTAAACAGCTTAGAATGAAACCTTATTGATCTTAAGGTGTATGTAATTAGGGCCCCCAAAATAATACTGCTTATTGGTTGTGACTTACTTACTTGCATTCTTTGTTATCTTACTGCATCTGCCTTTCTGTTGCAGAGAATATTTGAAAGCATGGTTCAAAAAAAATGCTGAAATTGTATCAAATTTAGACACATTTTCCATTATCAAATTTTGAATGGATGTTATTTTCTATTGATACTCCCTTTTCTCTGATATTTGAAGTTGCCTTAACTGAAACCTGTATGATCCCTGTGCATGCTTCATTTTTGGCTTCATGGTTGATTAATTTCATCTGTGCATCTTCTACATCTCTCAAGAGAGTTTTGGGTACAGTAAATGTTGAGAAAATTAACTGCTAACCCTCCAAATTATAAGACTTTTAATTCTACTAAACACCACCTTGTTCAATGCCTAAGAAACTTACAGATAAAAATCAGTGGTTTTGACACGTTTTTGAACATTTACCCCTCCCTGAAAAGAACATTAAGAAAACAAACAAACAAACAAAAACTATCAAAGTTTACGAAAAAGTCAACTATATAAAACCACAGTTACTTTTTTCTAGTGAATGCCTGCTATTCAAAACATATCCTTGAAATCCTTATTTTGAGATTTGATGTCAGTGAAAAGCATTTTTCTACTTATTCAGCAAATAAATAAAATATATTGTTATTGAATCATTAAACTAAAATAAAAGAGAGAGAGAGAGAGAAACAGGAATATAACTAAACACAAAGAGAGAGAGAGAAAGAATTAGAGACTTGGCATTAATTTCTGAAGATCTTACCCCTTTTAAGTTCAACTTGCTAGAAATACTATATATTTTTAAAGAGGTGATTTTGATGTTTTAAGTTTTAATTATGTCAAGTAGTGGGTGGTAATACTCAATAAAAAGAAAACACTATAAAATATTAGGAAAAACAAACTATAGTAATTTTCTTTCAGTATTTCCTAATGACTTGAATTTTTTATCTAAGACAAAATTTTAAAAAATAAATTTTGAAAATGAGGCAGAAGCCTCCCTTTAAATCTGAACTAGTAGGAGAAAATGTCCTTCTAAAATTCTAACTTCTACAATGAGGGCAGGAAGTTGTGCATGCTGTTGAGGAAGACCTTAAAGACAAGATTCCCAAACCTGAGTCCTAATGAGATTTACTATGCAGCTTGGTAATGAGGAAGATGCCTGAAATTAACTGGGAGTTCAAGCACTCCTTTATATTCCCCTTCTCCTTGCTTTCTTAGACAGGGCTTTCAGGGCTTTTGCAAAATGATATTTTTTTGTAGTGTAGAATAGAATTAGTTTGGGATTCCCTGAAACATGATAGATTTACAGACTCTTTATCTCATTGTTTTTCATCTGTAAAGCAGGGATAAAGTAATAACCTCTGAAGGCAACTGGGAAGATACTTTTAAGGTGGTGTATAAGTCAATTCCATCTTAGGAGAGAGCAACTTCTCTCAAAATGTTTGAATAGAAGCTTGTCACACTGGTAATGGAAGAGCTGTGAAGACAAACCCAATCCCTGGACCAGGAAGATCCCCTGGAGTAGGAAGTGGCAACTCACTCCAATATTCTTGACTGGAAAATCCCATGGGCAGAGGGGCCTGTTGTGCTATAGTCCAAGGTGTCGCAGAAAGTTGGACATGACTGAACGACTGAGCACACACATACATCTGCCATGTTCCATCTAAGGGAACAGAAATTTCTCTCAAAATATCCGAAATAGAAGGAGTTTGTCACACTGGTAATGGAAGAGCTATGAGGTCAAACTGGGGATTGTGTAACATTAGCAAGAACAGAAGACACTACAAGCTCCAAGCATATTATAAAGTCAAGAAGTGGTGACGCTGGCACCCAGAAAACCGGTGAATTATAAGCTGCTGGAACCATTTAGAGACCATTTTGTCAGAGCTGAAGGGGGAATATGGGGTCTTCCAGAGAAAGGAGGAGAAATATCCTGACTTCTCCCTTAGGTCCACCCTCTAATCCAGCAACACTGCTTCCTGATTGATTTAACTTCTACAGGAACTTCAACAAAGCAGCCTATACTGTCAGCCCCAAGTTACACAATGCCAAGCAACAAAACAGGTAAGAAATGGATCTGAGAAAAAAAATTGGTTCATGTTTCACACATGCACTGGGTAAATGGTGCATCTCTGATATATCATTCATTTTTAATGTTCAGAAAAAGTAAAGATATTTTTGCTAATAGAAGTGAGCTTAATTTTGATGGAGTGGGATCTTTAACTTCACACCTATAAACTCTATTACATTTACACAATTTTTATCTTTTGCTTCATTAATGTTACTCTTGGGAGAGACTGCAGTTAACAATACCGAAAGGAAGTGCTAGGATAATGAAATAATTTAGAATTTTGTTCTGATTCCAAATTATTAAAATATTCACTGATATTCAATGGCAACTGTTTGAAAGCAACTGATAAACATACATAAATTTTCCAGGAATCACCATTGGTACCAGATTGTCAGATCTTGGAATAGACTAATTCTACAACAACAAATTTAAGTTGAAACTGAGCCCAACATCATTTTCCCAGCTTCATGTCTTGCTATTTCCCAGGACTCCTCCAGACCTTCCTCTTGTCTTCATCCTCACCATTACCCAAGGATTTCCTCTGACCCAGTATTTTGTCTGTAGCGTTCTCTTTGTTGAAATCCTTGGACATCTATTTATACCTGCCAGAAGTCAACTAGTGCTTCAAAGTTTTCAATTCAAGTGTTAACAGGGTTTGTAAAATCTACCCAGATGTCCCTCCATACAAAATGAATCATTCTTTCCATTTAGTTATAATTGTACTTGCTATAGTTCTATTATGCTACTTATCACATTTCATTATAGTTATCTAGATACTTGTCTGTCTCTTCTGATATGATATAAATCCTAAAGTTAGAGATAACATTTCTTGCTTGCCTATATCCTCAGCCCTCTGCATAGTAACTGGATTTTTGTACTCACTCAATGAATACTTATTAAAATGACTTCTTTTTTTATTTTAACTTCGGCCCATAAAAGGACACACAAAAAAAGCAAAACATAGTTCAGTTCAGTTCAGTCACTCAGTAGTGCCCAACCCCTTGCGACCCCATGAACTTCAGCACGCCATGCCTCCCTGTCCATCACTAACTCCCAGAGTGCCATGTCCCTTGAGTCAGTGATGCCATCCAATCATCTCATCCTCTGTCTTCTCCTTCTCCTCCTGCCCTCAATCTTTCCCAGCATCAGGGTCTTTTCAAATGAGTCAGCTCTTTGCATGAGGTGGCTAAAGTATTGGAGTTTCAGCTTCAGTGTCAGTCCTTCTAATGAACACCCAGGACTGATCTCCTTTAGGATGGACTGGTTGGATCTCCTCGCAGTCCAAGGGACTCTCAAGAGTCTTCTTCAACACCAAAGTTCAAAAGCATCAATTCTTCGGCCCTCAGCTTTCTTTATAGTCCAACTCTCACATCCATACATGATTACTGGGAAAACCATAGCCTTGACTAGATGAAATTACTATGTCCTAACAAGTCCATCCTAAAGGAGATCAGTCCTGAGTGTTCTTTGAAAGGACTGATGTTGAAGCTGACACTCCAATACTTTGGCTACCTGATGCAAAGAGCTGACACATTTGAAAACACACTGATTCTCGGAAAGATTGAAGTTGGGAAGAGAAGGGGATGACAGAGCATGAGATGGTTGAATGGCATCACCGACTCAATGGACATGAGTTTGGGTAAACTTCTGGAGTTGTTGATGGACAGGGAGGCCTGGCATGCCGCGCTCCATGGGGTCCCAAAGAGTCAGACACAGCTGAGTGACTTAACTGAACTGAACTGATACTGTCTGAGAAACTACCTGAATTAGTTAATTCACACTGTATGTTAAGTTATGACCTTAATCTATACATCCTATTAAAATGTTATTCCCTGGACAGTCATTTAACTCTCAGTCTCCACTAAGAAAATTTGTTATGCACCCCAATACATCTATTTTGGTATTCATCTAAGTACTTCCCCTCCTGTGTACAAATGGATAACCCTCTATTTTACCCCCAAGGCATATTCAAGCTTGAAAAAGGCTGTAGTAATCCAAAAAGAGAAGTGCATGCTGTTCATTCCAGCAAACCATGACTATCAAAGAGAATGCCAAAGGGCATTATTCATTAAAAAATGAATTAACAAGGCTTTCTGCAATTTTGCTGCAGACTTTTCTTTTACAAAAGACTAAAAGAATGCATGATGCAGTGGATCCAAAAGCAAAAAATACATTCTGTCAACTATTCAAATGCAAATTTGGCTATGCTGAGTGTTGAGGTGACAGCCAGGGTGTTTATATATTGTCTATCATTGTAACTGTGAAGCACGCAGACAATCTAATTAGGTTATTAAAATTACCTGTTTGAGAGAGACTAGATTTCCCTGAAAAGCTTCTATATAAAGCTATTTTGAATGGCAGAGAAAATGCACCAGGATCTTTTATATAAAAGGAAAGCTTATGGAAAAAATCAAGAGACACATAAAACAAGTAAAATAAAAAACAAAACACAGTGTTTGTTTATTAGGTCAAAATACACAATTTCTATGAAAATATTTAATCGAATTGAGATTGTTTCACTTTAGCCCATAATCTGTTTCAAATTTGTGACTCTCTTACTGTGCATTAGTTGTTTGAACCATTATTGCATTACCAATTAGTGTTGTCTATCACAAATATTTTTACTATGTTCACAGCACTCTCCTTTCAGGAATCATGCTTTTGCCACTGTCTGTAATCCTCTTTCCTACTAACATCTCTGGAAATTTTAAAGGTGTCAAGAAAAAGTGGAAGCACAACTTTAAGATTGGGCATTGCTGCTGCCTAAATAGCAGAAAGTAAGTCTTAGGATGCATGCTTAGCAAACTAATACCTTATATAGGTTCATCCCAGAGATAGTTCTAATTGCTTATTTCTATATTGCTCAGTTAAATGAACCTCGAATACAATTTTATTTCTAGTAACATGGACTTCTAGTTCAATCACTCTTAAGGAAATTCTCTTCTCTTTGGTTAACACAACATAAACCATGAATGATATCCATCATCCATATTTTCTAGCTAATTATTATAACTGATTTATGGACACTGCATATGGTAGCATTCTAGTATTTAAAAAAATTAATTCCTGTCTATCCATTTTTTCTATTTTTTCAGTGTTAGTTTGTATATATGTTCAAATTTATTTTTTCTTAACTTTTTTGGAGTTTAGTTGCTTTATGTTGTATTCATTTCTGTTTTTTTTAATTATTATTGGAGTATAGTTGCTTTTTATTGGGGTATTTATTGGAGTATTTGTTTGTTTGTTTTTATTGGAGTATTTTTACTTCCCTGGTAGTTCAGATGGTGGGGAAACTGCCCACAGTGCAGGAGACCCAGGTTTAATCCCTGGGTTTGGGAAGATCCCCTAGAGAAGGAAATTGTGACCCACTCCAGTATTCTTGCCTGGAGAATCCCATGGACAGAGGAGCCTGGTGGGTTACAATCCATAGGATTGTAAAGAGTCAGACACGACTGAGCGATTAATACTTCATACTGTACTTGAGATGGTTCATTTCATGCCCAGTCTAGATAAGGTGAAAATAAGGACTTGTCTGCCTAACCAGATTCAAAAAGTCAGCAACAAGTTGAAAAATAAAAGTATATATTGTGAAAAATAAAAGTACATATATAATTTGGACCAAAACCCCAAGATGATATAAGAATGTTTGGGTAAGGGACGTCGCTGGCGGTCCAGTGGTTAAGAACTCTTCCTCCAATGCAGGGAATGTGGCTTAGATGCCTAGTCCAGGAACTAAGATCCTTCTACAGTGAGGCAACTAAGGCTTCGTGTCACAACTACTGAGCCCCCTTGCCCTGGAGCCCACATGCCACACCCGCAGAGCTCGTGTGCCCTAAGCGCTGCACATCATGACCAGAGAGAAACCTGTGCGCTGCAGTGAAGAGCCCGCGTGCTGATACCAAGGCCTGACAAAGCCAAAACTCAGTGAATAAGTAATTATTAAAAACAAAAACAAAGAATTCAGGTCTTTAAAAAAATAAAAAAGAACAATTTGGGTAAGAAAATTGCAACATCAAGGGTTTATTTTCTACATGAAGTTGGTGGTATTATCTCAGTACAGTAAATATACAGAATGGTAAGAGTATTTGGAATTAAACAGTGTGAAAATAACTGGAATAAATGTTTTGGATTTAGTGTTCATATGAGTAAATTGAAATCAGGCATCATTTTTTATAAGAAAATCTTATTAATAATTTGAGCAGTTCCCATAGCGTAAGGCTAACATTTATCTTTCACAATTTTCATAGAAAAGGTATATTAATTAAATGAAGTTTAAGCAACACAGATTAACAGAAATATTTAACTCAAAGAAATGTTCTTAACTAGTAGGCAATCTAAAGGCTGATCATCAAAGCAACAGCCTATCATAGGGCCCAATCTAGTTTTGCAGACATAGCTCTTTTAGAACCCTACACATACATCCTGTGCTTCAGCCAACATGGAATGCTTGCAATATTCAGGACACAACATGCAGCTAATGATATTTGCCATTTCAACCTTGCCATTTTCTCTACCTACAATGCCATCTTTGCTATGTGCTAGACACTACTGGATAGTTTTATGTTTCAAGGTACTTTAAAAGTTATGCTTTTATTTTTAAAAACTTATCCAGAAAAGATGAAAAGTCTAACTCACCTCAGTATTCATGGCAGCAATATTTATAATATCAAAGACATAGAGGCAACATAAATTTCCGTCAACAGATGAATGGATAAAGATGTGGTATATACACACAACAGAATATTACTCAACCATAGAAAGGATGAAATAATGCTATTTGCTACAACATGGATGGACCTAGATACTATCATACTAAGTGAAGCAAGTCAGACAAAAACAAATATATGATATCACCTATCTGTGGAATCTAAACAATAATATAATTACAAAGCATATACAGACTAAAAGGCATAAACAGCAAACTCATGGTTACCAAATGAGAATGGGCAAGAGAGGAATAAATTAGGAGTTTGTGATTAACAGATGATCAGTACAATATAAAAATAGATAAGGATTTACTGTATAGCAAAGGGAATCATATTCAATATCTTATAATAACCTACAATGAAAAAGAATATGAAAAATAATATATATGCATATATAAAACTAAACCACTTTGCTATACACCTGAAACTGACACAACCTTATAAATCAACTATACTTTGATAACATTTTTTTTAAAAATAAAAGGGCACCCACAGTAATTAAAGTCACAAAGCAAGCTTTTTAAAAAATAAATCTTCTATACCTTTTAAAATTATAAAATTACTATAAAGTTACAGTGACCAGCAGAGATGGAAGGCAAAAATATAAGCATTTTGCCATCTCAGAAACCCAAGTAAGAGATGAACCTCAGAGATTAATGATATTTTAGCCCAGGTGTTCAGAGATTTTTGCACTGTTGATTGAAAAATCCCAAGGGCCTAAAATAGTGCCAAACATACAATTGGCTCTCAGATATTTGTGGAAAGAAACAAAGGAAGGAAGGAAAGAAGGAAGGGGGAAAGAATGAAGGGAAGAACAGAGAAATTTTACTGCACTATTTTATATATATTTTATTTTATTTTATTTATTTTTATTTTTTATTTATTTATTTTTATTTATTTTTATTTTTTATTTATATTTATTTTATTTTATACATATTTTATTTTATAATCCAGAAGACTTTGTAACTCTTTATTCTTGATGGTATTATTTCAAACACCTATTCCTTTCTTTCTCCAGTTATGACCCTATCAGTTCAGTCGCTCAATTGTGTCTGATTCTTTGGGACCCCATGTACCGTAGCACGCCAGGCCTCCCTATCCATCACCAACTCCCGGAGTCCACCCAAACCCATGTCCATTGCATCAGTGATGCCATCCAGCCATCTCTGCTCAGTCATCCCCTTCTCTTCCTGCCCCCAATCCTTCCCAGCATTAGGGTCTTTTCCAATGAATCAACTCTGCATTAGGTGGCCAAAGTGTCGGAGTTTCAGCTTCAACATCAGTCCTTCCAACGAAATCCCAGGCTATTCTCCTTTAGGGTGGACTGGTTGGATCTTCTTGCAGTCCAAGGGGCTCTCAAGAGTCTTCGCCAACACCACAGTTCAAAAGCATCAATTCTTCAGTGATCAGCTTTCTTCACTGTCCAACTCTCACATCCATACATGACCACTGGAAAAACCATAGCCTTGACTAGATGGACCTTTGCTGGCAAAGTAATGTCTCTGCTTTTAAATATGCTATCTAGGTTGGTCATAACTTTCCTTCCAAGGAGTAAGTGTCTTTTCCTTTCATGGCTGCAATAACCATCTGCAGTGATTTTGGAGCCCAGAAAAATAAAGTCAGCCACTGTTTCCACTGTTTACCCATCTATTTGCCATGAAGTGATGGGACCGGATGCCATGATCTTAGTTTTCTGAATGTTGAGCTTTAAACAAACTTTTTCACTCTCCTCTTTCACTTTCATCAAGAGGCTCTTTAGTTCTTCTTTACTTTCTGCCATAAGGGTGGTATCATCTGCATATCTGAGGTTATTGATATTTCTCCTGGCAATCTTGATTCCAGCTTGTGCTTCATCCCGCTCAGCATTTCTCATGAAGTACTCTGCATATGAGTTAAATAAGCAGGGTGACAATATACAGCCTTGACATACTCTTTTTCCTATTTGGAACCAGTATATTGTTCCATGTCCAGTTCCTACTGTTGCTTCCTGACCTGTATACATGTTTCTCAAGAGGAAGGTCAGGTGGTCTGGTATTCCCATGTCTTTCAGAATTTTCCACAGTTTATTGTGATCCACACAGTCAAAGGCTTTGGCATAGTCAATAAAGCTGAAATAAGTGTTTTACTGGAACTCTCTTGCTTTTTCGATGATACAGTGACTGTTGGCAATTTGATCTCTGGTTCCTCTGCCTTTGCTAAAACCAGCTTGAACATCTGGAAGTTCACAGTTCATGTATTGCTGAAGCCTGGCTTGGAAAATTTTGAGCATTACTTTACTAGAGTGTGAGATGAGTGCAATTGTGTGGTAGTTTGAGCATTCTTCGGCATTGCCTTTCTTTGGGGTTGGAATGAAAACTGACCTTTTTCAGTCCTGTGGACATTGCTGAGTTTTCCAAATTTGCTGACATATTGAGTGCAGCACTTTCACAGCATCATCTTTTAGGATTTGAAATAGCTCAACTGGAATTCCATCACCTCCACTAGCTTTGTTCATAGTGATGCTTCCTAGGCCCACCTGACTTCACATTCCAGGATGTCCAGGTCTAGGTGAGTGTGAGAGATCATACCTTTGTGATTATCTGGGTCGTGAAGATCTTTTTTTGTACAGTTGTTCTGCGTATTCTTGCCACCTCTTCTTAATATCTTCTGCTTCTGTTAGGTCCTTACCATTTCTGTCCTTTATTGAGCCCATCTTTGCATGAAATGTTCCCTCTGTATCTCTAATTTTCTTGAAGAGATCTCCAGTCTTTCCCATTTTATTGTTTTCCTCTATTTGTTTGCATTGATCTCTGAGGAAGGTTTTCATATCTCTCCTTGCTATTCTTTGGAAATCTGCATTCAAACGGGTATATCTTTCCTTTTCTCTTTTGCTTTTTGCTTCTCTTCTTTTTACAGTTATTTGTAATGCCTCCTCAGACAGCCATTTTGCTTTTTTGCATTTCTTTTTCTTGGGGATGGTCTTGACCCCTGTCTCCTGTACAATGTCACAAACCTCCATTCATAGTTCATCAGGCACTCTGTATATCAAATCTAGTCCCTTAAATCTATTTCTCACTTCCACTGTACAGTCATAAGGGATTTGATTTACATCATACCTGAATGGTCTAATGGTTTTCCCTACTTTCTTCAATTTAAGTCTGAATTTGGCAATAAGGGATTCATGATCTGAGCCACAGTCAGCTCCCAGTCTTGTTTTCACTGACTGTATAGAGCTTCTCCATCTTTGGTTGCAAAGGATATAATCAATCTGATTTTGGTGTTTACCATCTAGTGATGTGAATGTGTAGTGTCTTCTCTTGTGTTGTTGGAAGAGGGTGTTTGCTATGACCGGTGCGTTCTCTTGGCAGAACTCTGTTAGCCTTTGCCCTGCTTCATTATGTACTCCAAGGCCAAATTTGCCTGTTACTCCAGGCGTTTCTTGACTTCCTACTTTTGCATTCCAGTAGCCCTAGCTATAATAAATCCTTGCCAAGCAGTAAGTTTAAAAATGTTAAGGGCAATAAAATGTGTCATTTTTTAAAATCAAAACCTAATAAGAGTTTATATGTTCTTCAAATTTAAAATTGTAAGATATCCTTTAATAATAAAAAAATATGTTTATAGGATTACACTGAATTAACAAGACATAGGAATCAATGTGGATAAATCTCAAAATCATAATGTTGAGAAAATACAGATCTATGTGTGTATTATATAATATCAAACATTCAAATGTTTTAAAATCTTTATAAAGCAATGGACACAAAACTGAAGGATACACCTAAATTCAAAAGAATAGTTACTCTGGGTATGGACAGTCTTAGAGGAGAAGCTGGGGCTCTAGTCTAATGTGCTGAATTTTATATTAAGAGGGAAATATATACATGTACAGAAAGAGCCATCTGTAACAATTACGGAAAAGTTTTAATATCTAGTTAATATTTATAATAGGTTTATTATCTATAAAATTATTTTCTGCCACTTTTTATAGTTCAAACCTAATGACAATGAAGAATATTTTTTATAATATACCACAACATACATTTTTACTCCCATGTAAGAAGAATATTCAACTGTTGATAAGGTACAGTTACAATACCTTCAATAAATTTCTAATAAGTGCCATTATATAAAAAATAAATGTGATATTTATCCATATTAGAAAGATAAACACCAAACAACTCAAGTAAAAAACATATAAGGATCTTTTTACTATAAACAGAAGCTGTTTTACAGTTCATTAACTATTTTCAGCAGTTTAAAAAAAGAATCTGAAGGACCAGTCAAGAAATATTATAATAAAATGTAAGCAAGAGATTATAACACTAATAATTAATTAAAATATTAAATAGTTAGGGGGCTTCCTCACAGCTCAGATGGTAAAGAATATGCTTGCAATGCAGGAGGATTCCCCTACAGAAGGAAATGGCAACCTACCCCAGTATTCCTGCCTGGAGAATCCCATGGACAGAGGAGCCTGGTGGGCTACAGTCCATGGGGTCACTAAGAGTTGGACATGCTGAGCGACTAACATGTTCCATTCACGTACAGAATTCAGTTACTGCCAACTCTCAGTGTCTTAATTTTTCCCAACTGATAGGAATGGGTGTTTCGAAAGAACAGCATGTATACTATCTATGGTGAAACAGATCACCAGCCCAGGTTGGATGCATGAGACAAGTGCTCAGGCCTGGTGCACTGGGAAGACCCAGACGAATCGGGTGGAGAGGGAGGTGGGAGGGGGGATTGGGATGGGGAATACATGTAACTCCATGGCTGATTCATGTCAATGTATGACAAAACCCACTGGAAAAAAAATAAAAATAAAAATAAAAAAAAGAAAAAAGAAAAAAAAAAATAAAAATAAATAAAAATTAAAATTAAAAAAAAAAAAAAGAAAAGGAATGCTGCTTATGTGCTATAACTAACCCCTTAAGTTATTTCTTAAGATATCTGATCACAGAGAAATACTGACTTATTTTGGATTTTTAAAAAATTCTGATAAAATAAATTAATGTCTTCAATATATCAAAAAGGCTAAGGCCGTTAATAAAGGAACTTCTTTGTGACTAAAATGAATGTCTGGGCAACACCAGTGGTAGAATCCTAATCAGTAGTCATTACTTTAGTTTGTTATTTTATAACATTCTAATCTTAAAGTGTAGATATTCTGGTAAGCAAAATTTCATTCTTAAAAACAGACGCCATGGCAGAAGCTTGTGAGTGTGACTATGAAAGAAATTAGGTGGTTCAAGATCACAGAGGGAGCGATCTTGATCCTCAAAAAGGGTCAAAAGGCATTGAGCCTTATGGCCCCTTATATTATGAGATAATAAAAGCTATATAAATTCTCCAGGTGATGAGACCTTCATATATTCAAGCATTGTGTAGTAAGACTCCAGAAAATAAAACTCTAGTTCAAAAAAAGACCATTTCTATAGTTCTGAAATATCCTGGGAAGGAGACTATCCTGCCAAATCAGATATTCCAATCATCCCACTTTTTACTCCTAGTTTCCTGGTATAATGAATAACAAAAACACTGAGGATTATATACTGTAAAATCTGTATTTCCTATCCAAATTATGATGGGTAAGTTTGTAATCTTTCTTTATAAAGTTACTGTAATGTTTAGATTCTGAATATATTGCCTTAAGAATCCACTGAAAGATGATCCTTATCAACCATGTATTTGACCAGACATATTACTTAGCCTTAGCGTCTTCATTTATGTGATGGGATTAATAATAGGACCTACCTCAAAATTCCTTTTGTATTGAGGACTACATAATTAGTATTTATAAAGTACTTGGGAAAGGGTAAGGCACATAGTCTAGTCTAAATTACTGTGTGCCAAATTCAAAAGGAGAGAAGGAACAATCGCCATGTTATCAACTGCTCCAGCAAATAAATGATGTTTGTTATCTTAACTTTTTAAGAAACATACTAGAAAGCTGAAGCACAGAAACATTTTTAAGGCTAAAACCAATGATCACTTTTGAAAGTTGGTGATTATTCATTAGGGATAAGAGACAAATATTGCAATATTCCACTCCATAAGATTATCTAGTAGATTGACAAATTAGCCAGTAGCCTCCTGACACTAATATCTGATGTTTTAACACTTACATAAAAATTTTCTTCATCTAGCCTTTTGTGAAAGTACACACATAACTAAGATAAGCATCATTAATTATCAGTTCTTAACATAAGTGAATTACCTGATTTTTTTTCCCCAAAAAATGTAGGAAACCATCATTTGTAAGATATGGATTGCAGAGAAAAATAGAGATAATGGTGTTAAATGAAAAGCTTGGAATTGCAAAAGGAAAGATTTATTATTCTCTCAAGGATTTGTTTTATCTTTCAAAATAGATATGCAGGCAAGTTGACAAAAGTGAGGAACAATTTTCCAAGGTCTGTGATGCACTCAATCGTTTCCCTGGGAAAGCTCCATGAAAAATATTGAGACAAATGCTTGAGTAGGGGTCAATGCATGAAAAAGGGGGCTTCATACCCATCATTGGCCAAATTAGGCTTTTGGCAGCAATAATGTAGATAACAGGTATGCCTTCCTCTTTATAAATCAATCTCTAATTTATAATATGTTCTTTATTGAACAATTACACAACATTGATTTGTGTTGAAAAATAGGAATGCTGGTAATGAACTAAATGATTTATTATGATGTGCAGAGTAAGCATTTTAGCAACTAAATAAATATGTGTTGAGCAAATTAGTTTCTTGTAGACTTAGTTTCCTAATACAGAAAATGGAAGTACTGGAATAAAATCTTGGGGTACATGTGTGAGTTTCAAAATATCTCCATCTTATGATATATCTTGATTTTAGCCTTTAAAGCACAGAGCACACTGGCTTTAGAGATGGTCTAAAGGGTCAGGCCTTTCTTTCAAAAACCAGAGGTCACTATCATTGATACAACATAAATTGCCTGTGTCCTTTAAGCCTATGTTGCTCAAATATCATATCTTGTGAATTATTCCAAGAACAGAAGGAACAGTTTGACGTGAACAAGAGGGTAAATGCTAGTGCCATAATTCTCAGATGCCTGTCAAAAAAATTGGAGACAGAGCTTATTGCAATCAGGGATGATTTCTGTAAAGGAATAATAAAGAGAAAAGCTGTCACTAAAAGTGTTTTTGAATAAGGGAGAAATCCAGAAGAAAGAAAGTATTATTTCGAAATCTGACATCTCTTTACCTCTTGAAAACCCAGTTTGTATTGACTGACTTTGTAGTTTACACTGCTACATGTAGTCAGAATAATGAGAGCTATAATATCAAGGACTAAAGACAAGTACATATAAGACTGTCACAGCATCATCATCATCAATTATATTGTTGAAAGCCTACAGGATATACAACACTATACTATGAATGAGTTTTCTTCTCCCCAGTTTAGGTTAGAATATATTTCCCTGACTATGTCAGGGGAAGGAAAATCTTCCCATCTCATATATCTCTACTCCTGAGACTCTATTCCCTCAGATTATGGGAAATATAGCCTAAAAGTGGCCTATCATCCTGAAAAATACAAGTACGGAAGTACACTTCTTTCCTCCCCTTGGTTATCATTTTGTTTTGTGATATATGATTTTTCTCCATCCCTGTGTTTTTTGAATACAAAACTAGGGCAAAAATTAAAACTACATATACACAGAACTCCTTCTTCTCCTTCATACATGAGAAGTTCTAAAACTAACTGGCAAATTTAAAAAGTTATAGCTATGGAAACACAACAAAAGCAATAGTCAAACAGATAGTAGACCAAATGTAGAATTGATAAAAGACATGATATCTTATTAAATTTTATCAAGCAGGATAAACACAAAGAAATTCATAACTAAATACAAAGAAATTAATAAATTTTCCTATAGTAAAACTGCAGGAAAACAGTAAATAAAATACATAATAGTCAGAAATAAAAGACAGATGGTCTGCAAATAAAAATATTTAGACTGACATCCAAATTCTTGATGCAAGCATAGAAGCCAGAAATCAGTGGAATACCTTTAAAGTGCTTAAGAGAGTGAGTGAGTGAGTGCAAGTTGCTCAGTCGTACCCAACTCTTTGAGACCCCATGGACTATGCAGTCCATGGAATTCCTCAGGCCAGAATACTGGAGTGGGTAGGCTTTCCCTTCTCCAAGTGATCTTCCCAATCCAGGGATTAAACCCAGCTCTCCCGCCATTGCAGGTGGATTCTTTACCAGCTGAGCCACAAGGGAAGGCCAAGAATACTGGAGTAGGTAGCCTATCCCTTCTCCAGTGGATCTTCCTGACCCAGAAATTGAACCAGGGTCTCCTGCGTTGCAGGTGGATTCTTATCAGGGAAGCTTGAAAGAAGCCAAATATAAACCTTGAATTGTATACTAGTGAAATTATATTTCACCTGGGCTTCCCAGGTGTCTCGAGCAGTAAAGAACCCACCTGCCAATGTGGGAGATGCAGGTTTGATCCCTGGGTGGGGAATATCATCTGGATAAGGGCATGGCAACCCACTCCAATATTCTTGCCTGGACCATCCCTATGAACAGAGGAACCTACAGGACTACAGTCCACAGGGTCACGAAGAGTCTGACATGACTGAAATGAGTTAGCAATCACAAAGTTATATTTTGAAAATGATGAATAAATTTAAAAAAATATTTCAAACAAATGCAATCTGTATTTCTTTCAACAAACTCATGAAAAGGAATACAGTTTTTAAAGATGGTCTAAGATGCAAGAAAAAATATTAAGCATATGAAATGGTAAATTTTCTTTTCAGGGAATATAAATAAAGAAAACTTACAATAGCAATAGAAAAACATCTCTAACTTTCAGACCCAGGAAAAGACAGATATAACAAATTAATAATAATAGCAATAAACTAAGACGAGTAGAAAGCATTTAGAGGTAAAACACTCTAAAATCTTTGTATTGTTTATCAGATATAAGATATTGATTGAGAGAAACCCATTCTGCCTAGGATATAGATTGCCAGAAATAGCAACACTCTAATCCTAACAACAAGAAAAAGCTCTCTGAAGATATCAGAGGTCTAAGGTCATCAGACAACCAAGTACCCTAAAATTTAAGATACTCCAAGAAGATACAGGGCCCTCATCCTGGTTGACCTGTGGCAGTGTATAGAAGAAAAACAGAAATCATATGAAGATAAAAAGTACCAACTATTCTTTCCTTTTCTTTTTACATATTGCTAGAGGTTAAATATGGACTAGAATGAAAATATAGAAACTATGGCACCATAGACATAGGAAGAGTTAATATTCACTTGTAAGACTTCTTCCACCAACTTCTACAAAAGTCATGTAGGAGACTGGCTGTATATATAGGCAGGAGACTGAAGAAGTCTTCTCTTGGTGATTTCATCCTGGAAGATGGATGGAGCCATTGGTTCAAGCAATGGTTGAGCCCCTGCCCAATGTCATCATTCCTCAAGAGTGAAAGTGTTCCGGTACTGGGGAGTAGCTACAAACCTTATTGTGACCTATGGACTTTTGATGATGAAAAAAGAAAAAAAGAAGAAAAATGCTTATCAGTACTGTTAACTGCATCATGTATCCACTCAGGATTCCTGCATGAAAGAGATCATGTTCACACAAAGGATAACTCTCTTAAAGATGTTGTTCATCACGCACACAGGCACAAACATTCTCACTTACCAAGCCCGAGTGGACTGTGTTCAACTCTACATGCAAAGAAGAAAGTACAAGGAATGAGAAAAATATAAAGTCACTGTCTGTGCTGGTGTTATAATTTTTATCAAGTAGTCCTAGATTTTGATACATTCTAGAACTGAACTTTTATAGTGAGAACATATGTCTTTGGCTACCAGGAATAATTATTGTTATTTAGTCACTCAGCTGTGTCTGACGCTTTTTAGACCCCATGGGATGTAACCTGAGAGCCTGCTCTGTTCATTGGATTTCTCAGGCAAGAATACTGGAGTGGGTTGCCATTTCCTTCTCCAGATTATCTTCCTGACCCAGGGATCAAACTTGTATCTCCTGCAATGGCAGGTGGATACTTTACCACTGAGCCACCAGGGAAGCCCATCTGGAATAAGAAGCATATTTTTAGTTTCCTGTTCATGAAGTTTTGGAAAGGGAAGGACGAGGATAATGGAAGAGGAAGGTCATCTCCCAATTCCCAATGCAAAAAGTCCTTTTCTTTGCTTTTATGGTCAAACCCAGGTCTCCTGCACTGCAGGCAGATTCTTTACCATCTGCGCCACCAGGGAAGCCCATTACCATATTACCATTTATATATCCTCTGAAATAGACCTTCTTCCAAATAGCTTTGCATCTCTTATTAGTAATTGTATATCTGATAATACACAACAGGGTACATGCAAGCACGAGGCACTTGTAAAGTATTTTGAATTGGGCATTGGATAAAATAAACAATGGATTAATGACATAAGAAATTACATATTGTCTATGGAAGACAAAGTAATTTTTGTTTTCAAAAAATTATTTTCAAATAATTCAGATAGGTTTGCTGTTCTTTTCATTCATTTGTAGTTTTTCCCTACTTTTTAATTGACTAATTCAATATTCCCTTCCCAGTCTGATTAAAATTTTGCTAGCAAAAATGGATAAAATAATATATTGAAACATATTATTGCCCATAAAAGGAAATGTGTTAGTTTCTCTTAATAACAGCATTTTTCTTACAATTCATATTCGTTGAATAGGGTCTTAGAATTTTTACTGACTCAGTCAAGTTGCCAGAAAACAAATGGTCACTGAAAATGTCAGTCAAATCAGTTGCTGTTTAAATTGATGAGTCAATTCTGCTAAAATGGACATTCTATTACACAATTATTCATAGGACTACCTTTGTAGCCATAAAAGAACTAACAAAAAGCCAAAAAAATTCTAACTCTAATAACGAATGGCTTTTCCTATATGAATGTGATGTTCTATTTACAATCAAATCTGTTAAGGTGTTAATCAGTTCCTTGTTTTATTTCTCAGCTAGTTGATGCCTAACAGAGTACAACTTAATTCTCCTGTTTCTTTCAAGATAACTGTCAATGTTATTCTAATGTTATTGTAAGAAATTTAACTGAAGTAATAAGTAATACATGGAATTTGAAATTAATTTTTTTTTTAAATCTACCTAACAAATACAGTTACTATGCCTTGGTTAAATCAGGAAACGAAACGGAACGGAAATCTACACTTGTGTAGACTGATGATTATTCAGAGAAATGACCTAAGATGTCAAGAGAAACAGAGAATTCAAGTCCTCAAGAAAATGTCCCTGTGATTGCTCTCCCATTGAGGTCCTTGCTCATCTTTCTCACTTGAAGCAGCTTGTAAAAAGGGCTGACAGGAAAAAAGTTATAGATTCTGGAATTCAGACCATCTAAAGAATTTGTTTTTGATACAACCATGAGGAAGGGAAAGTCCATGGTATGAGTGGGTGAGTAGACACTAGCAGTGAGTGTGTGACTTACCAGAAGTTTTATAGTGCTCCTCCAAGTTTTCTCATAAAACAAATTTTGACGGCTTTACCCCAGTGGAAGAAGAGAAGATTGTGGAATGAAGACTTGCTTTATCTGTAACCAGGCATCCACTTTTCACCTACAATTCAAAGTGACAGGATAGAATTTGTGGAATCTCCTGACCGCTCTAGCTCCCTAAGGGAGTGCAGAAAGAAACACTCCTCCTTCCAACCTACTAATATCCATTATAATTCAGGGCAAATTTAAAAACTCCTAGCTCTAGAGCCTCAGTTTTTCATATGTTAGCTCTGTTTTGTTTTAATGTTCCTTATATATCACTTTCCATTATGCTGATTAGAAATGTAAAGAAAAGTGTATATCAGAAATAGTTAAATATTTTAGACAGGACTCCCTAGCTTGGTTTTTAGCACATCTTCTTAAGGCATAGTCTTTCTTGAGATACTTTGTAAAATGTGCTTTACTTTTAGCATGTTAGATGCTATGTGTTTAAAGAACTTGATTTTTATGGGAAAAAATGTTTTGCTGATTTCTATAAGCAATTTAGGTCAAAACTTTAATTTTATTTGTTTAGCCAACAAATATTTATTAAACATGAACAATGAACCATACAGTACTCTAATTTAGAACAGTGTTCTGTCCCAAGGAACTATATTACCATATAAAAATTAAGTAAAGACACAATTATAGCACAGTGTAATAAAAGCTATTATCCTTACAGTAAAATACTATTCAGAGTAAAATATAGATAACTATTTCAATGAAATATGAAAAATTAAATCAAGGTTGTTGAGTAAATGTGCTCACATAGGTCATAAGAATTTAATTAAATCTTAAAGGATAAATGATAATTCACATTAAGAAGACTTAGAAATATCATAGAGGAAAACAACTATAAGGAGAGTAAATATATTATTGATAAGTAGATAGATATGTGGAAGGGAGAGCACAAGGAGCTAGATGCGCAACTCTAAGGTCATATAGTGAACAGTTCACTGGTTAAGCACTAAGCGGTTTTGTTTACTTGAAAGCCCATCCACTTCCCATTGAACCCTTGGATTCCTGCTTTTGAATGTGTTTTTCAAGGGAATATAAGAGAAGAAACAGGTATAATGCTGGATATAAAAGTTCATATTAGAAAAAATGGTTTGCATTTATTTTGTAGAAAATAGGAATTAATGATCACTTTCATGCAATAAAATGACATAACTGGGGTCTGATAAGTTATTGCTATAAATATTTAAGATAGATGAAAAGGGAGCAAACAGAAGAGGAAAAGTGGAAACAGTGACACATTTTATTTTCTTGGGCTCCAAAATCACTATGTATAGTAACTGCAGCCACAAAATTAAAAGACACTTGCTCCTTGGAAGAAAAGCTATAAGAAACCTAGATAGTGTATTAAAAAGCAGAGATATCACTTTGCCAAAAAGGTCTGTATAGTCAAATCTATGTATTTTCCAGTAGTCATGTAGAGATGTGAGAGTTGGACCATAAAGAAGGCTAAGTGCCAAAGAATTGATGTTTTTGAATTGTGGTGCTTGAGAAGATTCTTGAGAGTCCCTTGGAATGCAAGGAGGTCAAACCAGTCAATCCTAAAGGAAACCAGTCCTGAATATTCATTGGAAGGACTGAGGCTGAAGATTCAATGCTTTGGTGACCTGATGCAAAGAGCCAACTCATTGGAAAAGATCGTGATGCTGGGGAAGACTGAGAGAAGAAAGAGAAATGGATGGCAAGGATGATATGGTTGGATGGCATCACTGATTCAATGGACATGGGTTTGAGCAAACTCTGAGAAATAGTGAAGGACAGGGAAGCCTGGAATGCTACAACCCATGGGGTTGCAAAGAGTCAGAAACAGCTTAGCAACTGAACAACAACAACAGTAAATATGTAAGACAGAGGAAAAGTAAACAAAATCAGAATTTAAAAGATAAGATGCTGACATCTATATAGAGGACTGTGTTCCTTACAGAAAGCAGATATTGAATTTTCCTGGTTTCAGAGATGCAAGTAAAAGGACTTAGATATCTACTAACTTTAAGAAGATCAAACAATGTAAAATATTTTACATAAGTCTTTGTTTTTGCCTATACTGTTTTATCACATGGGAAATTCAACATTCAAATTGCACCTCTTCTCTAAAGCTATTGATGATCACTTAGGTCCCAATAATAAGTAATGGGGAGTTGCTTTACAAAGAAACATTTTGCCTTTACATCACTTTTGCCAGTGCTCTTCTGATTCCTTAAAGATGGATATTTTTGTGATGTTCAGCTTTTTAGTCCTATAATTGAGCATACTGCGTAGAAAATACAGTATATCAAATTTTGTCATAGATGAAATTTATTTCAGTAAATGAAAAATTTCAAGAATGAATGACTCTAAAAATTGAGTGTGTGATGATGGTGTTACCTAAGATATGAGAAGTATGTTTTGGGGGACAGAGGTATTTTCTTTTGCCTTTCATGAATATTTTGGAATACTAAGTAAAGATTTCAAATTGGCAGTTGTGATACCACTTAGGATGTTTAGAAATGTTCAGAATGAAACTACAGATTTAGAAATCACCATCCCAAAGATAATATTTAAAGCCACGATGATTAAATGGAATAACTAAGGAAGACTATGTAAATAAACAAAAATAGAAGAGCTTTAGGAGAAACTTCATCAAAACCAATACAATGAGATGGACACAATAAAAATCCAGTGACTTAAATAATGAATAGCAGTAACTAAAGACAAAAGAGAAATATTTTGTCTAAGAATATTGTCACAGAAAACAGGAGGGAAAAGGGATTCAAAAAAGAATATATGCTTTGTTATATTAAGCCCTAGGGACAGTATATACATATATATATAATTATATATATTTTTTCAGTTATCAAAGATGAGTGGAAGATACAAGAAAATAGGATTAAAGCACAATCAGATCAGTTCAGTCACTCAGTTGCATGTGACTCTTTGTGACCCCATAGACTGCAGCACACCAGCCTTTGTCCACTACCAACTCCCAGAGCTTGATCAGACTCATGTCCATCAAGTTGGCGAAGCCATCCAACCATCTCATCCTCTGTCGTCCCTTTCTCTTCCTGCCTTCAATCTTTCCCAGCATCAGGGTCTTTTCCAATGAGTCAGTTCTTCACATCAGGCAGCCAAAGTATTGGAGTTTCAGCTTCAGTATCAGTCCTTCCAATGAATATTCAAGACTGATTTCCATGAGGATTGACTGGTTTGATCTCCTTGCAGTCCAAGGGACTCTCAAGAGTCTTCTCCAGGCCACAGTTCAAAAGCATCAATTCTTTTGCAGTCAGCTTTCTATTTGGTCCAACGCTCACATCCATACATGACTATTGGAAAAGCCATAGCTTTGACTAAATGGACCTTTGTCTGGAAAGTAATGTCTCTGTTTTTAAAGCACAATAAGATGTAATACATTTTAAATGATGATAGCCAAAAAATTAGAAGACAAATTTTTCCAATTAGATGGGTCATAAAAGCTATTGCCCTAAAGATATATTAGTAGGATTATTGTGTGAGATAACCAAGAGTTGTCCAACTAAAGCTGGAGGTCTAAGCTGTGAGAGCACCTAAAGGAAAGAACAGGTGTATGAAAGAAGTGTAAAGAAAGAGTATGATTCAGAACATACAAATGTTCAAAATAAGTGTATCACTGATTCTAAGAGAGGAGGCTGAAAATGAAATGGAAGCCCTACTATGAACAACTCTCTATTCTATGTAAGGAGTTTTGGCTTAGTCCCAAGAGTTTTAAGGAAACATTGACAGACTTTAAGCAGAAAAAGTACACGGTCAGATTTTCATTTTATAAATACCACTATGACATAAGCATGACAATTGAAAAAATGGAAGACAGGAAGCATCTTTAGGAACCTGTCTTTTCTCCCAAGATATGAAATCATGAAGTTCAGAACTAAGATTGTCAGCATATGGAAACAATGCCAGCCCATGGAGCTGCAAATGAGAAAGAAAATTGAGATTTTAGGGGTCTATATAGAGCCTCTGGCATGTCTCAATATCTCAGAGCTCTAGGATTTTGAATAAAACTGTGAGTCTTCTGCAAATAACTCTTCTACTTTTAAGAAATAGATTTTGGCTTGCTGTTCATCCCTGGCTAGGAATCTAAAATTTTGCAAACTGGTCTGTTCTTTATGAACTGGGTATTATCTGATCCAGAAAGTCATAAATATGGAACGTGCAGCAACATTCCACCAAGTGGAAGCAATATATACAAACAGTCCTCACTCTGCACAGCTCCAATATGCACAAAATTTAGTTGCTATGGTTTAGTTAAGCACTGGTCTCCCAAAAGCACAGCTCAAATTTCAAGTCCTATGGTATATTAGCTTTGAGTAATTGTATGAAATACAATCTTCACTGCCAGCTCTGCAGCCCACAAATCACTATGCAAATAATGTGTGCATTACCATCAGTGACCAATCATGTCACTTTTTAAAAAGTTCGATGACTGGTTACTGTGTGTCTGTTACTAGTTCATGTGCATACATGAAAGAAAGTAGTCTCATTGCAACCAGTAACAAAGCTATGTGATCACAGACAAAAACTGGTAATTAAAAAAGATAGTTTCCCAACAAAGATGAAAATGCCACAAAGTAAAGGAAAATGATATTGCTGAAAATAAATTCAGAGTAGGACATACATGGAGCTGTAAAAGAAATATCTAATGTTGACACTGCTGGCAATGGAAAAACTCTACATATCTGGAACTCAGAGAAAGTGAAATCACTGACATAAATGAAAAAGTGATGGAAAGGATGATGATGTCCATGGGGAAGCTCCACACTAAAGGGATTTTCATAGATAGCTCATGATACTGAAAGCGCACAGGTGCTTGAAGAACATTTGAGCTGACTGCCAGTGCTCCCACAAAAGAAGTGGCCCTTGATGGCAGTGCAACCAACAATAAACTTTGATATGTGGTACTCTGTATAGAAAAACCTAAACACTCCACACAAAACTGTTAGAACTGATAAATGAATTCAACAAAATTGAACAAGATACAAGATGAATATGCAGAAATCTGTTGCATTTCTTTAACAATGAAATAGAGAAAATTTAAAAATCTGTTGCATTTCTTTAAAAATAAAATATTAGAAAGTTTAAAAAACACTTTGTTTAAAATTGCATCAAAAAATTCCAAGGAATAATCCTAATGAATGAGGTGAAGACTTTTACTCTGAGAACTATAAAACATTAATAAAGGAAAGCAAAGATGATTGAGGAAATGGAAAGAGATCCTATGTTCTTGCATTGGGAGAACGGATCTTGTTAAAATGGTCATACTATCCAAAGCACTTTACATATTTAGTATAATTTTTATCAAATTACCCATGGCATTCTTCAGAGAACTAAAACAAGTAATCCTAAATTTTACAAGGAACCAAAAATGACCTAGAATTGCCAAGGCAATCCTGAGGAAAAAGAACACAGCTGAAGGCATAACCCTTCCAGACTTCAGACAATACTACAAAGCTACAGTAATCAAAACAGCATGGCATTGACAGGACCTATAGATCAACTGAACAGCATAGAGAACATAGAAATAAATCTATACACTTATGGTCTACTAATCTCTGGCAAAGGCAAAAATATACTGTGGAGAAAAGACAGCCTGTCTCTTCAGGAGGTAGTGTTTGGAAAGCTGGATGGCTCTATGCAAATCAATAAAGTTAGAACACTCCCTCACATAATACAAAACATTAAACTCAAAATGGCTTAAATACCTAAACATAAGATATGCTATCATAAAACTCCTAAAAGACTACACAGGCAAAACACTCTTTGACATAAATTGTAGCAATATTTTCTTAGCTCAGACACTCAAGGCTAGAGAAACAAAAGCAAAAACAAATGATATCTAATAAAACATAAAATTTTGCATAGTAAAGGAAACCATAAACAAAATGAAAAGACAACCTACAGCCTGGGAGAAAATACTTGCAAACTATGTGACTGGCAGGGGATTAATTTCCAAAATATACAAAAAGCTTGGAATTTTTAAAAATCAAAAAATGGCAGAAGACCTGAATAGACTTTCCTCCATAAAAGACATACAGATAGCCAACAGACACATGAGAAGATGCTCAACATTGTTAATTATTACAGAAATGAAAATCAAAACTATAAGGAAGTATCACCTCACATCAGTCAGAAAGGCCATTATCAAAAAATCTACAAAAAATAAAATCTGGAGAAGACGCAGAAGAAAAGGGGACTCCCCTACATTGTTGGTGGGAGTGTAAGTTGATGCAGCTCCTATGGAAAACAGTATAAGGTTCCTTAAAAACTAAAAATAGTTTTGCTAAATGATCAAGCAATCCTACTCCTGGGCATATGTCCAGAAAAGATAATCACTTCAGTTTGAAACATTTGCATCTAAACGTTCATAGCAGTGCTATTTATAATAACCAAGACATGGTAGCAACCTCAGTGACAATCAACAAATGAATGGATAAATAAGAAGTAATGAAACATCACTGCACTGTTGGTGGGAATGTAAACTGGAACAGACACTATGGAGAATAGAAAGAAACTAAAAATTGAGTTACCACATGATCCAGGAATCCCATTCCTGGGCACATATCTACAGAAAAGACTAATACACAAAGATACATGCACTCTAAAGTTAATAGCAGTATTATTTTGAATAGCTTAAACATGGAAGCAACCTAAATGTCCATTGACAGATGAATGTATAAAGAGGTGGAGCATGTATACAATGGAATACTATGCAAATCAAAACCACAATGAGGTACCATTACACACCAGTCAGGATGGCTGCTATCCAAAAGTCTACAAGCAATAAATGCTGGAGAGGCTGTGGAGAAAAGGGAACCCTCTTACACTGTTGGTGGGAATGCAAACTAGTACAGCCACTGTGGAAAACAGTGTGGAGATTCCTTAAAAAACTGGAAATAGAACTGCCATATGACCCAGCAATACCACTTCTGGGCATACACACTGAGGAAACCAGATCTGAAAGAGACACGTGCACCCCAATGTTCATCGCAGCACTGTTTATAATAGCCAGGACATGGAAGCAACCTAGATGCCCATCAGCAGATGAATGGATAAGGAAGCTGTGGTACATATACACCATGGAATATTACTCAGCCATTAAAAAGAATTCATTTGAATCAGTCCTAATGAGATGGATGAAACTGGAGCCCCTTATACAGAGTGAAGTAAGCCAGAAAGATAAAGAACATTACAGCATACTAACACATATATATGGAATTTAGAAAGATGGTAACGATAACCCTATATGCAAAACAGAAAAAGAGACACAGAAATACAGAACAGACTTTTGAACTCTGTGGGAGAAGGTGAGGGTGGGATGTTTCAAAAGAACAGCATGTATACTATCTATGGTGAAACAGATCACCAGCCCAGGTGGGATGCATGAGACAAGTGCTCCGGCCTGGTGCACTGGGAAGACCCAGAGGAATCGGGTGGAGAGGGAGGTGGGAGGGGGGATCGGGATGGGGAATAAGTGTAAATCTATGGCTGATTCATATCAATGTATGACAAAACCCACTGAAATGTTGTGAAGTAATTAGCCTCCAACTAATAAAAAAATTTAAAAAAAAAAAACTGAATGAACGAATGCTATTTGCAGCAACATGAATGGACCTGGAGATTATCATACTATGTGACATAAGTCAGAGAAAGACAAATATTGTGTGATATCACATATATATGGAATTTTTAAAAATAATACAAATGAATTTATTTGCAAAACAGAAACAGACTCACATAGAAAACAAACTTAGTATTACCAAAAGCGGAAAGGGAGGGAAGGATGACTTAGAAGTTTAGGATCAACAGATACATACTACTATATATAGAATAGACAGCAACAAGGACCACCTGGACTTTGCTGTACATCTGAAACTAAACTAGTACTGTAGATTAACTACAATTCAGTAAAGATTTTTAAATTTTAAAAAGTGCACAGGATAAAGTTTTGGGAACTCATACAAATTCAAAAAGAAGTATGACAATTCACCCATGTATTATAAAGATCCTCACACTATATTTGAAATTACACAGCATTAAGGAGAATTTCAAATTTTTTTGGTGAGATTTTGCAAAGAAATAAAACACTCTAATTTTCAATGCTTCTAATGTTTTAAACTATCAATACACTGTATTAATTACATACTAGTGTTACAACTTTTTTAGGTGCCTGTACTTTTCTAATCAACAAGAGAGAGTTTACCATATTCTGACAAAAATTTAAAGGTCACAGGATAATCAAAACTTCAAGTTGATAATATCTGCTTGAAAAGTTATGATTATGTGACCTTTATATTTCATTTAAATTTTTAAAATATTTTTTAAATTTTAAAACATTAAATTAAAAATTTTAAAAATTCAGCTTGTAGTCTTTTTTATAAGCTTTCACTACCATGTAAAGATAGCTAAGGATACAGAGCCTTCAGAAGTAAATATTTTGTCACTCCACCACGTAAATAACTAGGCAGCTGAACTATTGGCTGAAGGCAAAAGAATCATGGATAGAAAGTGGAAATACAAATAGCAATTATGGCTTCATGTTGAGTTCAGAAATAGGAACTGTAGGTAGCATATGCATGCATTAACCAATTATTCCTTCTACTCCCTTCCCCTATCTTTTATGTTCATAACGTAAGTGTTGCTGTTGGTTATCTTTACACAGTAGCATTACAAAATAGATGGAACTGAAAGAAAAATTAACATCAATCAGAGCTGAATATGGAGGTAAATGAATTTTGTGTTTAGCCTCTTTAGAAGGAGACAGTGTCTTATACAAGTGTTAAATGGAAAAATGATGTCATTGTTACTTCATGACACCTTGAATATGAAGAGAAAAAAGCGATGTGATTAAAAAAAGTAACATTAGCAGATGCTGAGTTCAGTTCAGTTCAGTTCAGTCGTTCAGTCGTGTCCGACTCTTTGCAATCCCATGAACGGCAAAACTCCAGGCCTCCCTGTCCATCACCAACTCCTGGAGTTTACTCAGACTCATGTCCATTGAGTCGGTGATGCCATCCAGCCATCTCATCCTCTGTCGTCCCTTTCTCCTCCCACCCTCAGTCTTTCCCAGCATCAGGGTCTTTTCCAATGAGTCAGCTCTTCGAATCAGGTGACCAAAGTATTGGAGTTTCAGCTTCAACATCAGTCCTCCCAATGAACACCCAGGACTGATCTCCTTTAGGATGGACTGGTTGGATCTCCTTGCAGTCCAAGGGACTCTCGAGTCTTCTCCAACTCCACAGTTCAAAACCATCAGTTCTTCAGCACTCAGCTTTCTTTATAGTCCAACTCTCACATCCATACATGACCACTGGAAAAACCATAGCCTTGACTAGATGGACCTTTGTTGTCAAAGTAATGTCTCTGCTTTTCAATATGCTGTCTAGGTTGGTCATAACTTTCCTTCCAAGAAGTAAGTGTTTTTTAAGTTCATGGCTGCAATTACCATCTGCAGTGATTTTGGAGCCCAAAAAAATAAAGTCAGCCACTGTTTCCACTGTTTTCCCATCTATTTGCCATGAACTGGTGGGACCAGATGCCATGATCTTAGTTTTCTGAATGTTGAGCTTTAAGCCAATTTTTTCACTCTCCTCTTTCACCTTCATCAAGAGGCTCTTTAGTTCTTCTTCACTTTCTGCCATAAGGGTGGTGCATCTGTGTATCTGAGGTTGTTGATATTTCCCATCCCTGCAATCTTGATTCCAGCTTGTGCTTCATCCAGCCCACCATTTCTCATGATGTACTCTGCATATAATATAGATGCTGAGTAACTGTGGGTAATTGTGTGGGTTTTCTGCCTCTCTGTTACCAACGTTCTGATCCTTGTTATTCTATGAAAATATTTGCCTGGGATGGGAATGCACAGTAGTATTTTTCTCCATAAACATTTAAGTGACTACATCTTCCTTTTACCCACCCAACTTTTCCAAACAATTAAGATTCTGTTTTCCCAACTTCTCTCAATCCCGGTTCCCCAGACATCAGAATCCTGGGGTGGCACAGGGCAGTCTGAACGTTTGGCTGACGCCTTAAGCCACCAAGGGCTTCCCAGGTTGCGCTAGTGGTAAAGAACCCAACATGTTCGCAAATGCAGGAGACTTAAAAGACGCGGGTTCAATCCGTGGTCGGGAAGGTCCCCTGGAGGAAGGCATGATAACCCACTCCAGTATTCTTGCCTGGAGAATCCCATGGACAGAGCAGGCTGGAGGGCTACAATCCACAGGGTCACAAAGAGTCGAACACCACTGAAGCGACTTCGCATGCACGCGTGAAGCCCACCAGAGGCAGGCAGGGTCAGGGCAGCCAACTCCATACCTGACCCGCCCCTGCCACAGTGAGCTGGCCCACCGCTTCCCTTCTGAGGCGCTGGGCGTGGAGATCTCATGCATCGCGGGGAAGCCGGTTCCTGCCAGTCCGGGAACCATAAACCCTGGCCCACCTGCCCTCTGGCCACCAGGCACCTATAATCACTGCACTCACCGCTTCTGCACAGTCCTCCCCACGGCCCCCGGCACATTCCGCTGACACCTGCTCCTCTGTCAGACAAGCACGCTGGTCGCTGGGGGAGGAAGGCAGGACGCGCTCCCCAGAAAGCTCACTGTCAGGTTCCTTGGCCCCCGAGGTGCGGGTCTGAGGGGCAGAGCCCACCCCAGCTCCCAGCAGGTCGGTGTCAGCGAGCCCTAGCTGTCCTGACCCTCACTGTTCTCAGAACGATTTCCTAGCCTGCTGACAACCGACATCAGGGGAGGACAGCACCTCCACACTGTTCATCTAACAGGGGTGTAGACCAGAGCTTTGCGGCAGCCTGGTTCTTGGCTCAGAGAACCCAGAGCGGAGTGAGGCTGACCCAGGCCCGGCCCACAGGATTCAGACGGGCTCCGGGAAGCCTGCCGCGGTGTACTGGCTGACAACACTTCAGCCTGTGTATCCCGTTGTTCAGTTTTGCATCTGCACGTTAAAGGGGCTGTGATATAACAAAGAATGGAGTAGCTGTTAGAATCACCACTCTTTCCTCTTTCTCCTGCCTTCCTGAACTGCCCCCAAAGAAACAAAAAACATTATTGCCTTTCAGAAGTCCATCTGAAAACAGCCCCCTCCATATTATGTGAAGAATTTCCAGTATTATTGGAATAAATGTTTAGAAATTTGAAAGCCTTGACAAGACCATAGCAGAGGAGAGAAAAATAGGGTTGTCCTTCTAGAAAAATGATTGCTCCATATAGTAGTCGATCTCGGAAATTTGTACAGCGGCTTGTCTATCAGCTTTTGAATACTTCCCATTTAATAATAGTAATAATAATTAAGAGATTAACCATGTTTCAAGCACATAATTTAATCAACATTGAATCATTTAACAACAGGACAAGAGTATAATTATTATCATTAGTATTATTACTATTATTGCTATTTGCCTTCTACACATGAAGCACCTAAAGCCAGAGAGATGAAGAAACTTGCCCAATACCAATACCACATGCTCTAGGTGACAGAGTCAGAATTGTAACACTTGTAGTTTTGCTTCAGAACCTCCTTCCTAACAGCCTCTCTGTAGTTGCATAAATAGCAGCATTAGGGAAGATTACACAGCATCCAGTCTTAATTTTGATTTATGATTCTAACCTGGGAACTCCATCCCCTAGTCTTGACAGTTAAATAAAGAGAGTATAGAATATAAAACCTTATTCTTTTGCACATTATTAGTAAACCAAAGGACAGCATTTGACTGTGAAATCTTTGGTTATCCTCAATTGTCTAAACGACTTCAGATTAAACCAAGCACATATTGACTCACTGGAAGAGATCAATAGCAACTGTACAGTGGAAATTACACCATTCAACGACCCGTGTAACATCAATATCTGCAAAAGAGTTAAACAATGCCATAAACTGCCTCAGAAATGTCCTGCTGCCGCCCTAGAACTGCTCTTTAACCAAATCAGCTGGGAACACAGAGTCAGCAGAGATGGCAAACAGCTCCAATGGTCTCTGTCAGCAGATGATTTCATTAGATGATGTGTTAATGACACACACAGCACTATTAGGAAAATGAATATCTGGCTAAAATACTAATCTCATGAAATTGGATTAGTAAATATAACCCAAATAAATGCCTTATCTGTGTAAATTTGGAGTATTGAACACAAGAGCTTGTTTCTGACAGTTCTTAAAGACCCACAAAGATATGTAATTAAGAATTAAGTATTTAAACACACAGGGTCAAGGAGGATACAAAAGAAGTATATCAGTAATATCAGTAACATTTTTCAGGAAGGAAGTAACTGATTATGGGTATTTTACTTGTCAAAGCTGAAATCTAAGAGTGTGGATTTGGGAGCAGTGGGAATCTTCTAAGAATACAAACCACAGAATCTTGAGAAGATTTAGCAATTGCAGTCAACAGGTACTTCTGAGAGTGAAACTGAAGGGGTAAACTTGACAAAAGTGAATTGGTTAACTATCTTCACAATAAGAAGTTAGATACGACTGTACTGTCTCCCTCCCTACATTGAGTTAATCGCTCCATCTGCGCTCTGGTAGAGTATAAGCAGTTTCTTTCTTAAAAGCTTGAATCAGTGAAATTAGGAATTTTATCGGGGATATGAGGTCAGAGGTAAAGTACTACAATGAAAACAGACAAAATGAACGTCTCCAGAGTAAACAGGGAGACCTCCTGCTTTCCTGGCCTACAAGACTTCAAGCATATTGTTAGCCAAGCTAATATCCTTCCAGGAAGAAGATGAAGAATTCTTTTCCTAGGAAAATTGATTGGCCTAAGGGAAAAACTCTAGAAATAAAGACAACATGCAGAGGGCTGGTTGCCAGTGAAATGGTCGCTATTAGGTGTGATGCAAATAAGTTATACTTTCAGTGTAGACCCTTCTGGTACATGCAAACATAAATTGCTTAATCTATCTTGTGTATCTCCTTAAATATCAGTGAAAATCCAAGCATCGTGAGGTTATTAGGAGAAGCCTCTAATGTAGAAGTCAGAGAACCAAAGTTTATGTTAAAAAATAATAATAATAATAATGGGAAAAGAGATCATACAAGTAGTCTTACACAAATATTCCTATGTAAATCTCATATGTATTTATCATGTTGATGTATAATATATAGAGAGAATACCCTTAAACTGATTAGACAGCACACCTGACAAATGCAGAAATAAGCTCCGTGTATGAAGAGTTACTCTTTCCTGTTGTTTTCAAGATTCTATCATTGGCACTGACTTTCAGCAGTTTGATTATGGTGTGTATAAGTGTGAATTTCTTTGTGTGCATTCTGCTTGGATTCTGTTGAACTTGTTGGATGTGCGTATCAACATTTTTCATCAAATTTGTTAAGTTTTTGGCCATCATTTGTTCAGATATTTTTTCTGTCATTCTCTCTCAGTCCTCTCCTGATTACGCATTTGTTGGTACACATAATGGGTACCTGCATTTCTCTGAGATTCTGTTCATTTAATTTCATTCTTACTATTTTCTGTTGTCACTCAGAATAATCTCAATTGAACTATTTTTAAGTTTGAATATTCTTAATTGTGTTTGCTCCAGTCTTCTAGTGGGCCTCATAATGAATTTTTCATCTCGTATATGGTAATTTTCAACTGTATAATTATATTTGGTTCTTTTTTATGATTTATGTATCTTTATTGATATCCTTTATTTGGTGGAACATTACTCTTATACATTCCATTATTTCTTCATTCATCATTTCCTTTAGTTCTTTTAACTAATCTCATACATTGAAATTCTTTGTCTACTTCAACATGTTGACTTCCTTAGGATAGTTTAGGGATTTTCTTCCCTTATTCCCACACATTCCTATTTCTTTGCAAGTTGTATATTATTTTATGTGAAAACTGAACACAGTGAATAATAAAATGTATAAACTTTGAAAATTTTATTAAACCCCCATCTTCAGAGTTTCTTGTTATTTTTTTTTTTTTAGAGACTTTTACAAACCAATTCTATGAAGTCTATATTCTTTTTCACAGGTAACCACTTAAGTGTATATTCAGTTAATCTAGTGGTTCACTAAAGATTGAATAGAGATTTCTATAAACACCTGGAACCAATAAATATCCCAGTCTTCTGGGAGAGTTTCTGAGTTTGAGTTAAGGCATATCTTCAACACTCAGCCAGGCAGTTGAAACAGGTGCTTTAGCCTTTATTTCTTTCAATATAGAGTCTCAAGGTCAGCCAGAGGTGAGCTCAGTAAAACTCATGACATGTGCATTGCCCTATCCATGTGGGTGGCTTTCTAGATTCCCAGGAATATATCAGAGTTTATCTCATTCTTCAGATTTCCCTTTCAACCTTTTTAGTTTAAATATTGTTTGCCCCCAACTATTACCCAGTGACTCGGCAGCTGTGACATTAAACTACTGCCCCTCCTTGCTTTTGACAACCAGGGCCCAAAGGCTATTTATATTGGATGAGCTCAATGTCAGGTCAAAATAAAGACACTCTTGCAGGTGGAATCTTCCAAGGAAACAACAGACAAGTCAAATAATGAGAGTTCTCCAGGAATAGGGCCACTGGGTAGCTCTTACTTCATTTTGCCTTCTCCAGTGCCTTGACTGAGGTATGTTGGTTCTCAAGACCTATTGAGAAGCTGATGTGGTAGGGGAATAGAGCAAGTTAGAGTGCCATAAAATTCATGTTTTGGGATTTTGTGTTTTGTTTTTTTTCTGAGATTCAGCTGCTTTTGTTGCATTAATGCTCTCCAGATTGCTGCATGGCTTAATCTTCAGAGTTGTGAAAATGTTGATTCTGATTTTTGCAAGTATTCCCCTTGATTTTATGGAGGAGAGAATTTTTGGAGGCTTTTATTATACCATTTTCACTGATATCCTCTATGTACAGAAATGTAATATTTTACTTTTAATATAATGATTTTAAGGTACCTATGACAACAAATACCCAAGATTGGTTTGACATATATTCTAGCACCTCAACCTAAAAACCATATGATTTTCAATCTAAACCATTCCATATAAAAATAAAGTTAGGATTTATAGCTGCTAAACCTCCATGATAATATTGTTTTTTAATAAAAAGAATTGATGAAATATTGACTTGTTTTTATGGTGAAACTCCTGAGGAATTAAAAACAGATGAGTACTTGAAATAAAATATACTTTGAAGTTTAAAGGAAGCAAAATAAATTTGTTTGCTCTTGTGTGAAGAGTATGGAGTTTGTGAGAAGGTAGTGAAAGAAAAATCTAACATAACTGTTGACTTGCCAAGTAAGTTATTTTGTGGGCTGCAATTGATTATAAAATAAATCAACAAGATAAGCCAAAGGGCAACAAGTTTATGTATATTAGCTATTAATGAGGAGAACAGCTTCTTGATTAGACTAGGATGATTTCTAGGGGGAAGATAGATTGTATAAACAGCTTGCATAGATTTTTTTGCATTAGCTTGAATAAATAATACATAATGAAAATATTTCTTGAGAACAGACTATGTATTATCACAATGGTGGAATTATAAAAATATGGCCCATATGGTCCAGAAAAGAAAAATAGAAAAAAAAAAATCATATGTGCATGTTTCTGTATTTTTAACAACTTACTTTTTTGTCTCTCTGTTTTTTAATACTTTGATATTTGGGTGTTTTGCTAATGCTGGAGAGAATGTCTCCTCTAAGATTAACCAACTCCTAGAATAGTAAACAGCTCACCTGGAACAGTTCCTATATGTAAGCCAACCAACCCAGGGCTGATGCCCCAACCACCTCTTTAATTGGTATTTTACTCTACATTTTGAGCTCTTTTGCAAATACTGAAAACCACTCTAGGTGGGAAAAGTTATGGTATGCTTCTCACAAGCATGTAAACCCCAGATCAGTTAAAACTGAAGCCTGATGATGCTGACTCCTACTTACCTCACCACCAACCCATCAGAAGAACGTCCGTGAGCTGTTCACTCCCTCTTTTACTATAAAACTTGTCACTCTCTTCCCCATGTGGGAATACTTGATTTTGAGGGCATGAGCCTGCTGTGTCTATCTTTCCCTTGTAAAGCAATAAAGCTATCCTTTTCTACTTCACCCAAAACTCTGTGTCCAAGGTTTAATTTGGCACCAATATACAGAGAAGCTGAGCTTTTGGGATCAATAATTAGGAGAAAAGTATCTTTTCTATAATTACTGTTCTAAGAAAGATCAAACCTTATATTGTTAAATTGTTAAATTAGAAAAGTTGATGTTGCTCATAACTTCAATTCACCTTTCCCTAGAGCTATACCCTTTTTCATGTAATTTTGAAGTGTTGCAAGTTAGATTCCCCGGAATATAAATTCTAAGGTGAAGGTTAGTGGCAGTAAGTGAATTAGGGAATGATCTTGGGCTCATTAGTGGTGGAATGGAATGGAAGAAGGCAGGGTTGCATAGGAGAAGTCAAACTGCAGCGCACTCCCTATGGAAACCACAGCTGATCCTACAAGGAGATGCGAAAATAGAATTACTATTCAGAACACTTCACAGCTGGGGTAAAAGGACCAGATTTTAACACTTTTATGTCAACCAATCACTTAATAGAGCTGCTCTAGAAGGAAGCATGGTTTTCGGTGAGGTGATTCTCTTCAACTAAAACCGCTCCTAAACTGAGCTATCAACAAAATTTGAGGAGTCTCTTTCAGTGGTAATTGCATCAGCTGAGGTACCTTATCCTTTATTCCTTTTTACTTTAATCAGGATATTATGACTTTATTTTTTATGACTTTATTTTTTTTCCATTTATTTTTATTAGTTGGAGGCTAATTACTTTACAATATTGTAGTGGTTTTTGCCATACATTGACATGAATCAGCCATGGATTTACATGTGTTCCCCATCCTGAACCCCCCCTCCCGCCTCCCTCCTCATCCCATCCCTCTGGGTCTTCCCAGTGCACCAGCCCTGAGTACTTGTCTCATGCATCCAACCTGGCCTGGTGATCTGTTTCACCCTTGATAGGATACTTGTTCCAGTGCTATTCTCTCAGATCATCCCACCCTCGCCTTCTCCCACAGAGTCCCAAAGTCTGTTCTCTACATCTGTGTCTCTTTTTCTGTTTTGCATATAGGGTCATCGTTACCATCTTTCTAAATTCCATATATATGCATTAGTATACTATATTGGTCTTTATCTTTCTGGCTTACTTCACTCTGTATAATAGGCTCAAGTTTCATCCATCTCATCAGGACTGATTCAAATGAATTCTTTTTAATGGCTGAGTAACATTCCATGGTGTATATTTACCATAGCTTCCTTATCCATTCGTCTGCTGATGGGCATCTAGGTTGCTTCCATGTCCTGGCTATTATAAACAGTGCTGTAATGAACATTGGGGTGCACGTGTCTCTTTCAGATCTGGTTTTCTCGGTGTGTATGCCCAGAAGTGGGATTGCTGGGTCATATGGCAGTTCTATTTCCAGTTTTTTAAGAAATCTCCACACTGTTCTCCATAGCGGCTGTACTAGTTTGCATTCCCACCAACAGTGTAAGAGGGTTCCCTTTTCACCACACCCTCTCCAGCATTTATTGCTTGTAGACTTTCGGATAGCAGCCATCCTGACTGGCATGTAATGGTACCTCATTGTGGTTTTGACTTGCATTTCTCTGATAATGAGTGATGTTGAGCATCTTTTCATGTGTTTGTTAGCCATCTGTATGTCTTCTTTGGAGAAATTTCTGTTTAGATCTTTGGCCCATTTTTTGATTGGGTCATTTATTTTTCTGGAATTGAGCTGCAGGAGTTGCTTGCATATTTTTGAGATTAATCCTTTGTCTGTTTGTTCAGACAGAAGAGAAGAGAGTAGCACACAAAATTATTCACCAAAGGCCCTCCTACTCAGATGGGTGGCCATGTGATGTGTATGTAGTTCAGCCATGTGATTTGGCCAACATGTGTGTGTGTGTGTGCATGCGTGTGCAGGCAAGTACACACACATGCATGCTTAGGTGTAGCCAGCTCTCCTGCACCATGGACTGTAGCCAACCAGGCTCCTCTGCCCATGGGATTCTCCGGGCAAGAATACTGGAGTGGGTTGCTACCCCCTCCTCCAGGGGATCTTCCTGATCCAGAGATCAAACGTGTGTCTTCTCCCTGGCAGGTGGATTCTTTACTATTAGCACCGCCTGGGGTTTCCCTTGTGGCTCAGCTGGAAAAGAATCTGCCTGCAATGTGGGAGACCTGGGTTTGATCCCTGGGTTGGGAAGATCCCCTGGAGAAGGGAAAGGCTACCCACTCCAGTATTCTGGCCTGGAAAATTCCATGGACTGTATAGTCCATGAGACTGCAAAAAGTCAGACACAACTGAGTGACTTTCACATGCAGGACCACCTGGGAAGCCCTATTTGGCCAATGAAAAGTGAAAGTAGTATTAGTCATTCAGTCATGTCTGACTGTTTCAGACCCCATGGTCTGTAGCCTGCCAGGCTCCTCTGTCCATGGGATTTTCCAGGCAAAGAATACTAGAGTGGGTTGCTGTTTCCTTCTCAGGCAATCTTCCCAACCCAGGGCTGAAACCTGGTCTCCTGCATTGCCGGCTAATTCTTTACCATCTGAGCCACAAGAGACAATAGATATTAGTAAATCTGACAGAAGAATTCCTTGGAAAGCTCTTGGGTGATTGAGCTTGTCCTTTTGTTCCTCCTGCTCTCCAATTAATACGAGAACATGTCTGGGCTTGTGCGCTAAATCCAGAGATACAGGAGTGACTGATTCAAGTACCGCAAGCCATCCTTGCTGAGATCATCCTGTATTAGCAGTGAGCCCAGGCTTGTGTGCCAGCAGGGATCTACAGTTATCTATAAGACCTTCAACAGATGACTGCAGATTCTTAAGTGAGCCCAGCTAAACCAGATGCACTATACAGATGTGTGAGCTAAATCAATGTTTATCATCATGTGCCATTGAGACTCTGGTTGTTTACTACTCAGCATTATCATCGAATTAAAAAGTAACATTAGGTAAGTACAAATTATTATTAAAATTGCATTTATTTATTTTGATATAAATACCTTCTCTGGCGGCTCATACAGTAAAGATTCTGCCTGCAATGCAGGAGACCTGGGTTTGACCCCTGGGTAGGGAAGATCCCCTGGAGAAGAACATGGCAACCCACTCCAGTATTCTTGCTTGGGAAATCCCATGGACAAAGGACCCTGGTGGTCTACAGCCCATGGGGTTGCAAAGAGTCAGACAGGACTTAGTGACTAACACACAATTTGATATTAAGATTGCTTTATGGAATAAGTTTATGCATGATTTCATTTCAGAGAGAGTCTCCTTAAGCACACTAATGGATCTGCAAATATTTGACAATGACAGATAGGGACAGAAAGTACATGTTCAACCAGGAAGTTTGTAGTGTAACATTACACTGGCTTTATATTCCTTTCTTGACAAAATTTCAAGGAAATATAATTCAGAAGCAGTTAAACATAAAGATAGTATATAGGTTAAAAAAGGATAAAAGAGATTAAAAGCAAAATGGTATTTATTAAGTATTCTATATTTTGGCTTGATAAAGAAATAGCATATTCAGTCAGTTAATTCTCAGGTCATCACTTTATATTTACACAGAATATCCTTGGATCTTCGGAGACAGACTTAACACTTCTAGATATTTAATTGACTCAACTATCAAGTAGAAAATATATATTATTCTAGCTTTTCCTTTAATTAAAATTAGATTTTTAATTTTAATTTTAAATTTCCTTTAATTAAAATCAGATGTGTTTATCCTAGAATGTTGAAAAGAGTCAAAGCTTGAAAAGAAATTAGTAAGTTATTTTCAAGGACCCTCAATATGGATCAATAAATTATAGAACAATCAGTCAATGCCTGAGTCTATCATCCTTTCATATTTGTATAATAAATAACTATTGGTTCTGCCAATAATTTTATATTATTTTCCCTGCTAAATTCTATTATAAGGATAAATTTAATTATCTTGTCAATTTCAAAAGGGATTTGGTTAAAGAAAATCTTTAAAGAAAATGGGGTCTTGGTAAGGAGTATGTTGGTAATCAGAGGACCTCTTCATTTATGAATCATTTTATATAAATTAAAATTATAATATTATGATTAATTCTTCAGTTTTAGTTATTGTCACTGTCTAACTTTAATTAGCTAAGAGGCTTTTATCCAGGTGTGCTGAGCTGTGCTTAGTCGCTCAGTCATGTCCAACTCTGTGTGACCCCCTGGATTGTTGCCCGCCAGTCTCCTCTGTCCATGAGGATTCTCCCAGCAAGAATACTGGAGTGGGTTGCCATGCCCTCCTCCAGGGGATCTTCCCAACCCAGGGATCAAACCTAATACTTTATTTATTAATATGCACCTGGATTTAATGTTACAAGGTATTATTTCTATCGTAAAAAGCAGAAGCTTCTTTACTCAAATGGAATGTGGGGTTTCTTTACTAGAGTCCCTCCTATAACTTTTTCTTATTCTACCTAACCCATTCAATGCCACATTAGTAAAAACAATTTCTTGGAATGACCATGTTTATGTAAGCCTCAGGAACCAATAGGAAGAGAAGAAAATCAAATTCTTTTAACCTAAAGATTCCACTTACCTTTATTTTTTTTTAAGTTTGATAGAGTCTAGTACTTTAAATATTTAGGGATTTTTTTGTAATGATAATGATTAAACTATCATGATATTTTAGCAGACTGCTTAATATAATTGACAGTTATGTCAAATGAGAAATTACTATTGCCCTATGTAAGAAAAATAAATAGCCTGTTGTTACTATTTCTTTAAAAAAAAGAAGAAGAAGGTCATTTGTTTAGTCAGATAATAGTGTCAAAGACACTAGATTTTTGTTTGGTTGGTTTGGTTTTGTTATTTTTATAGGTATTGCTTTTAAAAAGCTGAATATCCTACTAGTTTCTAAGCAATAAGAGTTAAATTGTCTGACTTTGTGCTCTATCTAGCTTTGATATTTACTGAGCTCATTTAAATTTGATAAGTCATTTCTTTTCTTTATCTGTAAGATAAAAAATAATACCAACTGCCAAAGATTATAGTCCTAATTAATGTCTATAAAGTATCTTATGAATTGCAGAGTACAGAAGACACACACATAAACATACATATATGTAGTATATATATGTATAGTATATATACTAACACAGTATTATTATATAGTAATATACTTAAAGGCTTCCCTGGTGGCTCAGAGGTTAAAGCATCTGCCTGCAATGTGGGAGATCTAGGTTCGACCCCTGGGTCGGCAACCCACTCCAGTATTCTTGCCTGGAGAAATAATGTTAATTATATATAACCAAAGTGATATACAGAGTATCATTCTACCATAAAAAATAAAGGATGGCAACAGCATGGATGAACATGAGGATATTGTGCTAAGTTAAATAAACCAGATACAGAAAGACAAGTACTATATGATCTTACATACAGGTGGAATCTTAAAATAAAAAATTCATCTTAGAGAAACAGAGTCAGGTATGGTTGCCAGGGGATGAGAAATGGGAAAACAGAGAGATATTGGTCAAAACACGCACTTTCACTTACAAGATGTAAAAGTTCTGGGGATCTAACATGCAATATAGTGGTTGCAGTTAAATATACTTCATGGTTTACTTGAAATTTGCAGAGACAGTAGATCTTAAGCTTCTCACCACAAGGGGAAGAAAGATATTAGATGTGTTAACTAATCATTTTACAATGTGTACATTCATTAATATCAAATCATCACATTGTACTCTTTACATAAAATATAATTTTATTTGTTAATTATACTTCAGTAAGCCTGGAAAGGGTTTCCCAGGTGATGCTAGTGGTAAAGAACCTTCCTGCTAATGCAGGAGATATGAGATGTGGGTTCTGTCCTTAGGTAGGGAAGATCCCCTGGAAGAGGCATGGCAACCCACTCCAGTATTCTTTCCTGGAGAATCCCATGGATAGAGAAGCCTGGCAGGCTACAGTTCATAAGGTTGCAATCAGTTGGACATGACTGAAGTGACTTAGCATGCAAGGCTGGGAAATAAAAAGACAATTACTAACCCATTTGAATCTGTTCCTGTCTCTGCCTTTTTTTTCTTGATACTGGTGTGTGTTACGTGTGTGTTAATTGCTCAGTCGTGTCCGACTCTTTGCGACCCCACAGACTGTAGCTCACCAGGCTCCTTTGTCCATGGAATTCTCCAGGCAAGAATACTGGAGTGGGTTGCCATTACCTTCTACAGGGGATCTTCCCGACCCAGGGACTGAACCCTGGTCTCCTGCATTGCAGGCAGATTCTTTACCATCTGAGCTACGAGGGAAGCCCAAACAATGGAGGTACCGGGGATTTAATTGATAATATTGATCATGTTCTCTCTCTTCTGTCTCATGCATTTTCCTTCTCTTATAGAAACAGAATAAAAAAACTCTCTACTTGTTATAAGCATCCTTTAACTTCATATCATCTCCAGATATTATCTCTACTCCCCTTCATAAGAAAAGTTGATGAAGGAGTTGTCTATGTCTATTGTCTTCCTTTTGTATGTCAGTTAGGATTCAACCAGGGGAGCAGAGCCAGTTATGTGTGAGTATGTGTGTGTGTTACCTTGAACTTGCTTACTCAATTCTATAAGCTGATTAAGTTGTTTCAGTAAGGCTACCACTTCCTCCTTGCCTGGGCTGGAAATTGGAGTCCACAGAGGGAGGAAGTCAGGGAGGGAAGGTCATGAGCAGGCTTAAATCCCCTAACGTGAGCTAGAACTCTACAAAGACATGTTGAAATGCATGTAGTGTCTTGGTTGCCTCTGTGCTTGCTGATAAGGATAACCTGAAGAAATCGGAGCCTATATCACAAAGCTAAGCATACACAGCTGGTCAGAAAAGCTAAAGAAGAACTTCAAGAAAGTAGAGCAACTATAGGCCTGACCCATGCTTCACACCAGTGGGGTAAGTCAGCAGATCCATAATAAGTGTGTGAGGTACAAAATAGGTGCAGCTTGCCTTCTGGCTTTCAAATCTGCCCCCCTCCCCCACCAATCTCCCTACTTGCTCACTCTAAGAGAAATATACAATAGAGGAAATTCTGGGAAATGTAGTTCAACCTAGCTTGGCTGACACATTGCAAAGCCATCCCAGTTCTCAATGCACATCATTCCAATTCGCAATACACTCAACTCCAACATACAAATTAGTTTTCTCTACTATCACTACTCTGAGATTGATTTCTGTTCTGATTTTCCAAGACCTCTCAGCAGCTTTTCATATGGTTGTTGATTTAAGTAATTGATTAGAATTGAAATTTTGAAGAGGGACTGAAGATTAGGATTCTTTCTAATACTGATAAACTCCTTCACCGTGCGTGGAAAGAGAAATGACTGCCCAAGAGAAATTTTCAGCTAGTGGCGCCAAAAATTATGATTCTCATCCAAGATAAACTAAAAAGCAATGTGGACCTTTTATTATCTTCCCAGAAATATGCCAGAATGATGCATAAGCATATTCTAAAATACAAGACAATTACTATATCATACTCCCTTGTTGGAATTCAAATATAGGACAATCCTGAGAACTGTCTGTAATAGACTCTGGGTTGTGTCTGAAGCTAGAATTGTATACCTCCCTTAAAGTCAATATATTGACAAGTTCAGGCTGAAATTGCTATTCAGATATTGCAGCAGTTGGCATAAAGTGTTACTTACCAAAAGTCTCTTACAATATATTTCAAAAATGAACTAAGAAAAATAATACATAGTGAAAAGAAGAAGGTAAATTTAATTTGCCCAAAGAGGTCTGTACAAAGAAATAATTATTATTCCAAAACATTGTCTTTTAATGAAAAGCTAACAACTTTTGTACCCAACAATATTTAACAAAAAGTGTATAAAATACCTTGCTCATTTTATTTCCCTTTTATGAAATTGTCTCTTTACTCTATTTCCTTACATATTCATTGAACTTTGTAAGCATACATTACACTTGCATTTTTTAAAAATGCAAATTAATTCTATTTTTAAGAAATATGGAGTTCAGAGGGGAAAAAGCCATTAAAATAGACTAAATTATATTATATATAGGCTTCCCTCATAGCTCAGTTGGTAAAGAATCTACCTGCAATGCAGGAGACCCTGATTTGATTCCTGGGTGGGGAAGATCTCCTGGAGAAGGGATAGGCTACCCACTCCAGTATTCTTGGGTTTCCCCAGTGGCTCAGCTGGTAAAGAATCTGCCTGCAATGTGGGAGACCTGGGTTAGGAAGATCCCCTGGAGAATATAGTGAAGTATATAATATACTTAATAGTATAATATAATATGGTGAACAATACTATATATATATATATATATATATAATACTATATATATACATGTGTGTGTGTGTGTGTGTGTGTGTGTGTGTGTGTGTGTATACTTATGTTGGGTTTCTCTGGTGGCTTACATGGTAAAGAATCTGTATGCAATGTTGGGAGACCTGGGTTCGATCCCTGGGTTAGGAAGATCCTCTGGAGAAGGGCATAGCAACCCACTCCAGTATTCTTGCATGGAGAATCCTCATGGACAGAGCAGCCTGGTGGGCCACAGTCCATGGTGTTGCAAACAGTCAGACTTGACTGAGCGACTAAGCATATACTTATGTTGTTGTTGCTTACTCACTAAGTCCTGTCTGAATCCTTTGCAACCCGAAGGACTATAGACCTCCAGGTTCCTCTGTGCATGGGATACCCAGGCAAGAAGACTAGAGTGGGTTGCCATTTCCTACTCCAGGGGATCTTCTTGACCCAGGGATTGAATCCATGTCTCCTAATTTGTCCGGTCGATTCTTTACCACTGAGCCACCAGGGAAGCATAGAAGTCAGAAATGGTAAGGACCTGAGAGAAGCAGAAGAGATTAAGAACATGTGGAAAACTACACAGAAGAACTATACCAAAAAGGTTTTAATGACCTGAATAATCATGATGCTGTGGTCACTCACCCAGAGCCATACATCCTGGAGTGTGAAGTCAAGTTGGACTTAGGAAACTTTACTATGAACAAAGCTAATGGAGGTGATTGGGATTCTAATTGAGCTATTTAAAATCCTAAAAGATGATGTTGCTAAATCCTAAAAATACTGATGTTTCTGGCACTCAATATGCCAGCAAATTTGGAAAACTCAGCAGTGGCCACAGAACTGGAAAAGGTTAGTTTTCATTACAATCCCAAAGAAAGGCAGGTCAAAGACTGTTCCAATTACCATACAATTGTGTTCATTTTACATGCTAGCAAGATTATGCTCAAAATTCTTCAAGCTAGGCTTCATCAGTATGTGAACTGAGAACTTCCAGATGTACTATCTGGGTTTTGAAGAGACAAAGGAACCAGAGATCGAATTGCCAATATTCATTGGATCATGAGGAAAGAGAGTTTCAAAAATCATCTACTTCTGCTTGATTGACTACACTAAAACCTTGTGTGAATCACAACAAAATGTGGGAAATTCTTAAAGAGATGGGACTTCCAGAGTACATTACCTGTCTCTACTGAGAAATCTGTATGGGTTTTCAAGAAGCAGCAGTTAGAACGTTACATGGAACAACGACTGGTTCAAAATTAGGAAAGCAGTATTTCAAGGCTGTATACTGTCACCCTGCTTATTTAACTTCTATGCAGAGTGCATCATGTGAAATGCTAGGCTAAATGAATCACAAGCTGTAATAAAAATTAGGGGAATAAATAGTCTCAATCTCAGATATGCAGATGGTATCACTTTAATGTCAGAAAGTGAAGAGGAACTAAAGAGCCTTTGATGAAGGTAAAAGAGAGTAAAAAGCTGGCTTGAAAATCAGCATTAGAAGAAAAACAAAAGCTAAGATCATGTCATTTGGTCCCATCACTTCGTGGCAAATAGAAGAGGAAAAATTGGAAGTAGTGACGGATTTTATTTTCTTAGGCTCTACAATCACTACAGATAGTGTCTGCAGCCATGAAATTAAGACACTTGCTCCTTAAAGGAAAGCTATGACAAACCTAGACAGTGTATTAAAAAGCAGAGACAACACTTTGCTGACAAAGGTCTGTATAGTCACATCTGTGTTTTTTCCAGTAGTCAATTATGGATATGAAAGTTGGACCATAAAGAAGGCTGAACACTGAAGAACTGATGCTTTTGAATTGTAGTGCTGGAGAAGACTCTTGAGAGCCCCTTGGACAGCAAGGATATCAAACAAGTCAATCGTAAAGGCATTCAACCCAGAATATTCACTGGAAGGACTGCTGCTGAAGCTCCAATACTTTGGCCACCTGATGCGAATTGCTGGCACATTGGAAAAGACCCTGATACTGGAAAAGATTGAAAGCAAAAGAAGAAGAAGGTGGTAGACGATGAGATATTTTGATAACATAACCAAGTCAATGGACCTGAATTTGAGCATACTCCCAGAGATAGTGAAGGACAGAAGAGCTTGGCATCTACAGTCTATGGGGTCACAAAGATTTAATGACTTTAATGACACAAAGATTTAAGATTTAATGACTTTAATGACACAAAGATTTAAGATTTAATGACTGAACAACGATAACAACCAGGGAAGCCCATACATTTACTTATACTAACCTAAAAATGCCATATAAGTAGATAAGTAAAGTATAAGTAAATAAGTAATGTATTTGTAGGGCACAAAAATTTATTGCATTTTCCTATTTTTATATAAGAAATATGTATTTGATTAAGTATATATATGTGTGTGTTAGCTGAAACTTCTAGAAATATTAGTAAGAATAACTGAGGAGAACCATAGATTATAAGAGTAAGAGACAAAGCTCACAGCTTAATTCATATAATTTCATAATATAAACTTGATTTCTAATAATCAAACCCAAGTCACCTGCATCACAGGCAACTGAACCACCAAGGTCTAATTATAAGTTCTAATTATAAATTAAATATAAAAAGAATAATGAAGTGTCCTGATATGTAAAAAACCCAGGAATTCTTTGAGAAATAACCCATTTGTTTTCCAACTGGATAAGATGTACACCAACATACCTATATGATTCACTAAAGACCCTCAAACAAAATCAGGAAGTGCTTTATTTGAGTCTCTAAGAGAAAATTACCCTCTGTACAGAAATTTGGTGGGATTTAACTTCAGAGTTTTATCTTTGAATTGAGCCTAGATGAAATATGTAGCCAGTGTGTTTTCTTTCATTCATTCCCACTATTCCCATCATCACATGTGAGGATCTCCACGAAGGAGGGCAGAAAAGTACTACTGTGCTGTGGAATTCACTGATGAAAATTTAGAAGACATATATAGTTATCCAGAGGTTAGCAGTTGTCTTTTACTAATGACCTCCAAAGTGGAGGTCATTAGTAAAAGTCACATCACAGCAGTTTTAACCAATATATATTTATTATCTCAGAGCAGTAGACTCCAGTCAAGGCCAGCCTCCATTCCTTTCTGGAGTTCAGATTCTTCTTTCAAAAGCATGTGGCTGTTGGAAGAATTCAATTTCTTTCAGCTCCAAGATTTGGTGACCCTTCTTGCTGACAAGTATAACCACTCTCAGCTTCTAAAGGCCAATCATAGCTCCTACCATCTGACCCTTTGATGGATCTTTTCATACCATGGCAGCTTCCTTTTCAAGGCCCACAGAAGAATCTGCCCCTCATGTTTGCTAAGATGAAGTCTCATACAAATTGACATAATTGTGATGGGAGTGACTATCACCTTTGTCATTTTCTGTTGCCTAGAAGCAGGTCACATGTTCTGCAACACTTGGGATGGAGTCTATACAGGACATGAGTCACTGAAGTTCACCTTTCAAACAAGTTCACCTTGTCCACAACAAGGGGTGACATCAGCAATGTTCAACAGAACATAAAAAGGACAGGGCATCCAAGCAGGTGTTTTAATTATATGTTGGAGATGGCATCACTAGCCCCATACAAACACCTATACAACCAGTACTAGACCACATAACAGGAAAATTACCTTTTCTGCTACAGTCTGGAGATATCTAGGTTATATCAGATGACATATAAAAATAATCATTGGATTCCTGGAAATGTTTGAGAGGGAGAATCTAAAACAGGACTGAACTATATCATATATACGGACAAATGAGATTTGGGGAAATGGGCTGTCACTTTCAGCTTCTGCTTTGTATATTTAAGTATTATTTTAATATTTTCAGTAACCATGTTATTTTTTAATAAAAGTGACCCTTACTTCATGTGTATTATGTATCAATATTGGTTAGATCATCTCTAACTGTCTGGCAGCTCCTGAATCTCTGCATCTAATGCTTTCTCCCTTTAAGTATGAGTGTAATATATTTTCCTTGCTGCTACTATTTTTCCCCATTCTCTTCTGAGATAAATCCTGAACTTCCGCAACTATATGGAATTTTATTTTATCATTTTAGACTCTATCCCTACATATCTTGAACCAACAAGGAAATATTCTGTAGAACAGAGAACTCTCCTCAATATTCTGTAATAACCTAAATGGGAAAAAATTTTGAAAAAAAAGATATATTTGCATAGCTGAATAGCATTGCTGTATACCTGAAACTTGCCCAACATTGTTGATCAATGATACTCCAACAGAAAATAAGTATTAAAAGAAAAAGTAAAATAAAACAGTTACTTAGAACTCTAAAAGTAAGGTTTGCTTGTTTCTTTTAATCCTGTGAAAGAATCTGCTAGCATCTTTTTTTTAAAAAAAGATCATTAGAGTGATGATTTAACCACATTTATGCAAATGATAGTCCTTAAACATATGATGTCACTCAGTTGCTTAACTGAGTCATATCCATGGGAAACTGGCAACATTTTAAGAATTTCTGCTGAATGGTAAGAAATGATGTATACATTCTAATGATTGTGAATTTTTGTCTTGTGTTAATAATTGTAGCCACCAGTTATTAAGTACCTTCTGTAAATCAAACACAATGCTAAACACTTTGTAAAATCTTAATCCTAAAAAAAGAAAAAAATTCCTAAGACAGTATGCTTACACAGTTAAGTAAACTGTTCTCCCTTACTGGGTTAGAAACTGCAGAGCTTACCTTCAAACATGGGACTCTGTTACTTTTGAACCATTTATGAAAATTTTCCATGATTTACATTAATCTGCATGAGAAAATATGGAAACATTTCTATTTTTTTGTAACTTTCATATATTATTTGTTCTCTTAGACAGATCCTCTGATGTCACATGACACCAAACTCAGAAAACCAATATAATTCATGCATCAGTGAGATTCAAACTTGATAATACTTATTTCATTATTCATTAGGTAGCTGCATTGCATATGTGATAAATCACCCAGTAAAAACACAGTTTCAACTCATAAAGAACACATTACCCACACTGTGATGTAATCATTTCCACTGAAGTAGAGGTGCTATTGACTTCTCCTTTGACATCTCCTTCCTGAGTATTTCTGTAGGACTCCAAGTTATATGGAGCAATTATTACTAATTTTGTGTTCCTCTTAGTGTGCATGTTTTCCCTCCAAATTTTAATTCATTTTATTGTAGTGTAGTCTTAAAAAATAATTATAGCCTATTTAGATAAACCAAATTCCAGAACTGGCATTAATCATGGAAATTATCTACATTTTTCGTTTGGTAGGAGAAAAGGAGAATGAGAGTGATAAAATAATTTGGGAAATTGATGACCATAGGGAGAAAGGGATGGCTGGTATGCAATATTCATTTGTGAACATGACTGACTTTGGAATGAGAAAGCCTGAGTTCTGGTCTCAGGTATTTGTGCAACCTGGGACAGACAATCTCTTTTGCGGTTCCTTAGCTTCTTGTCTCACAGAGTTGCAAAGTATTTAAGGAGAATGCTTTGCACTGAGGGCACTCTTTAACTGGTACCTATAGGAATACATTATTTGAATTAGTTATAGCTAATAGAAGAGAGATTGTACTAGATAATTTCCACTTGCCTCTCTGATACCCTCAGATGTTATTGTTTTCCAAGTCACTATGACAGGATATCTTGTAACAACTGTAACTTCTTTGTTTGATGACATCCTGTTTATAAGTCAATCATCCACCCATTTTAAAAATACTTAACAAGGAATTGCTATGTGCCAGGCATTTTCTAGATACTGTGGATATGTAAAGACAAAAATATTGGAACTTCATGCCACTTAACTTTTTTCTGCCTCTTAAGAAGTGGAATTTTATAGAATAATGCAAGAAGTTTTCTTGACTTTTGGTTTCTGGCTGGGTTGGCCAACGAGCAGTATCATCAGTTTATCATGGACAGCTGGGGGCTGAAATTTTTTATTCTGTTAGCATTCTTCCTACTGAACACCAGGTTAACTGCATACAGACAGCTGCTCTCCCTTGTTATTCCTACATGGCTATGTAAGGCAACAAGTTCCCACTACACTTAATTATCCTACATTGATTTTCATTACAGCACCCACACTTTCTATGGTACCTTACATTACCCTCTGGTATGTACAGTCTTACAGGCCATGAGAACACACTTGCTGTAGGTACACTGGGAACCAAGGCCTAGAGGGCCAGAGGAACTAAAACTGTAATTGAGGACATCTACTTTATTACCTTTCCATAGTTACCTACATACAGAGCTATAAGCTAAATGGGAAATTCTAGGAACAGAAACATGCTTTATTTACTTTATATCCCCTCAGTGCTTTTACCTCTAAATTTATGTGCTGAAATCTATTGTGTGAACCCCTGCATCTCACAGTTAGCCTTCCCATTACGAATTCTTCAGTTCTATTAAAGAAACAAAATTTTCATAGTCATTCAAACAGGATATTTTAGAGTAGTTTTTAGCGAATTTACCAGTTTTATTGCAGTCATTTGGGTTTCTCTGATAGCTCAGTTGGTAAAGAATCCACCTGCAATGCAGGAGACCCCAGGTCGATTCCTGGGTTGGAAAGATCCACTGGAGAAGGGATAGGCTACCCAACCCAGTATTCTTGGGCTTCCCTTGTGGCTCAGCTGATAAAGAATCTTCCTGCAATGTGAAGACCTGGGTTTGGTCCCTGGGTTGGGAAGATCCCCTGGAGAATGGAAAGGCTATCCAATCCAGTATTCTGGCCTGGAGAATTCCATGGAGTGTATAGTCCATGCAGTCTCAAAGAGTCGGACATGACTGAGCGACTTTCACTTTCACACATTGCAGTCATTTATCCACTAATTTTTAAAATACTTAGTGAACACTTCCTACGTACCAGGTAATTTTCTAGGTCCTTGGGTGCAGATAAGGACAAAACAGGGGCACTAGATCCTAGAAGAAAAAATAACCAGTAATCAAATGCAAAAACAAGAGAGCTTTACATTGCTATCCGTTCAGTTCAGTTCAGCTGCTCAGTTTTGTCCAACTCTTTGCAACCCCATGGACTGCAGGAGGCCAGGCCTCCCTACATTGCTATACTACTAAGAATAAAAAAGAGAGTGGTGTGGAAGAGACAATTGCAATAATTGCCATAAAGAACTTTTAAGTTGATATGATAGAAAATAAAATGATGAGGGTGGGGTGGTTACTTTAGGCAGAATCATCAGGGACGATGACACTAAACAGATGACATTTGGCTCCTAAAGGATGAACAAGAGCCTGCAGTGCAGTAAAGCTAAAAAAAGTTGCATTTCAACCAGAAAGAAAAATGCAAAGTTGCAAAGTACTAGAAGTAGGAAAGTCTTGGAATATTCCAGAGCATTTAAAAGACAACTATGAATAAAGTATAACAATTTGTAAAATTACACAGGTCAGATCACGGTGGACTTTGCACTTCATAGAAGGAAATAGAACTTAATTGTTAGTATTGTGTCGAGTCCTTGATATATTTATAGTGGAGAATTATATTATTTAAATTAAGTTTTTTAAAAGTACTCACTTTCTGTTTAGGGGAGGTAAGCTGGGAGGGAGCAATAGTGGAATCAGGAAAAACAGCAAGGAGACTAGGTGGTTTTTTTGGAGATGGAAAGTGGTAGAGAGAAAAATATCATAGGATATCATTTATATGAAGAATTCAAAGAAATGATACAAATGAACTTAATTGTAAAACAGAAACAGACTCACAGTGTTGGGTAATGAATTTATGATTACCACAGGGGGAAAAATGGGAGGGGAGGAATATATTGGTATTTAGGGACTGACATGTACACACTACTATACTTAAAAGAGATAACCATAAAGAATCTTTATGTATCATTTTAAAAAATTGTTGCTAAGTCATGTTTGACTCTTTGTGACTCCATGGATTCCAACATGCCAGGTTTCCTGTCCTTCACTATCTCCCAGAGTTTGCTTAACTCATGTCCATTGACTCTGTGATGCCATCCAACCATTGCATCCTCTTCTGTCCCCTTCTCCTCCTGCCTTCAATCTTTCCCAGCTTCAGGGTCTTTTCCAGTGAGTCAGTTCTTCTCATCAGGTGGCCAAAGTATTGGAGTTTCGGCATCAACATTAGTCTGTCCAATGAATATTCTGGGCCGATTTCCCTTAGGATTGACGGGTTTGGTCTCCTTGCAGTCCAAGGGACTCTCAAGAGTCTTCTCCAATACCACAGTTCAAAAGCATCAGTTCCTCAGCTGTCAGCTTTCTTTATGGTCCAACTCTCACATCCATGCACAACTACTAGAGAAACCATAAGGATATATCATGGGATTAACTGGCTTTCCTGGTAGCTTAGGTAATAAAGAATCCACCTACAATGCAGGAGACTCAGGTTTGATTCCTGGGTTGGGAAGATTCCCTGGAGAAGGGAATGGCAACCTACTCCAGTATTTTTGCCTGGAGAATCCCATGGACAGAGGAGCCTGAAGGGCTACTGTCCATGGGGTCGCAAAGAGTCAGACATGACTGAGCAACTAACAGTTTTCTTTCATGGAATTATGTGGGATAAAAGAAAGGGTGATATCTGTGATGACTCCTATGAGTCCCTGGTGGATCAGAGGATAAAGCATCTCCCTGCAATGTGGGAGATCTGGGTTTGATTCCTGGGTCGAGAAGATCCCCTGGAGAAGGAAATGGCAACACACTCTGGTACTCTGGCCAGGGAAATCCTACAGACAGAGATGTCTGGTAGGCTACAGTACATGGGGCCACAAAGTGTCGGGCACAACTGAGTGACTTCACTTTCACTTTCACTTTCCTGTGATTCACCTTTAGTAATCATGAGAGCATTGGTGATATTAACAGAGAGAAACTGGTTATTGCCTAGCTCTATACACTCTATTTCTGAAACCTTTCAAACATGCACCCCACACACCATAAGCTGTTTCTTAGCAATCTCCTTAATTCAAGTGAGCTCTTCAAGGGCTTTAGCAACACTTTCCCAAATATTCTTAAGCACCATATTCAAGACAGTTAAAAGTAAAGTTCTAGAAATTCCCCTTTCCATCATGCCCCCTCAAAAAAAAAAAAAAAGAAAGAAAGAAAAACCTGCAAAGAATGCCTCTTGGCCAATAAGATGGCTCCTAGAACTGACAGTCATGTTTTCTGAAACCTAACTCTCTTCTAGTCTTATAATTCAACTTTTCCTTTTCTTTTCTTCATGCACAACATGTAAGAGCTTGTTGTTCATATTCCCCATGTACCTTCCCGTATCCATTCTTCTGTGCCTTTTTACTCTGAATAGAGTGTATATCCCATCACAATGTAATCAATCCTTCCTATCACCCAGGGCCCAATGCAGATTCTATTTTTCTACCCATATCTTCTTTCCTTTATAAATGAAGAAAGATCCCTCTCTGCCAAACATCCATAATACTTTATTTATTTCATTTCATACCCCTTCAATCTTCCTGCTTTATATTATCACTTGACATGATTATGGAATATTTATTATTTTATAATGTATATTTCTTATTATAATTCTGATTAAGATACCTTTAAAAAGTGAAAGTGTTACTTTCAGTCATGTCTGACTCTTGGCAACCCCACCAACTGTAGCCCACCAGGCTCCTCTGTCCATGGGATTATCAAGACAAGAATACTGGAGTGGGTTACCATGCCCTCCTCCAGGGGATCTTTCCAACCCAGGGCTCGAACACAGGTCTCCCTCATTGCAGGCAGATTCTTTACCATCTGAGCCACCAGGGAAGCCCATCTCAGAGCATTTATTCCTATTACTCTCTCAAAAAATGTTAAAGTGCTAAATGAACAAACGATTAGAAAATATTTAACAAATTTAAATGTCCGTTAAATTGAATGAAATTAACAGTGATGGGTCGAATTGATTCCCAAGATATGCTGAATCAATCAGTGTTAGCCAGTGTTACTCTATTCTTAGCAATTTAAACAAAATTGGATATATTCATCTACCTACATCCTATGGGTGATGTCAACATTTCCATGAATTTGTAAAGGGCTCTGGTTAATACATCTACTTTTGATTCTGATTTCCTGCTCTTGCCAAGGAAACAACTCCTTCTGCCACTCAGCCCTTTTTATGACTGTCTTTTTTCTTCTGTTTCAGAAGTTAAGATGTGGAACTCATTTCTATTTCCATGATTAAAATTAAACACTTCAACAAGCACAAGAACAAAACACTAAAACTGTGTAAAGCATCATTTGGTTAAAGGAGAATTTCTTTATCTAGGCTGCTGGTTTTCTTATCCATCTCTGAGTTCTTCCCAGTTTCCTGTAACCCTGTGCCCAGGACCCAGCACCCCCTCACCCTTGAGTCTCTTGCTGCTTTCATTCCCCATCAAAGAAAACAAAATTCAAACTCCCTCATTGTATATACACTGGATACATTGTATATACACTGGGGATCTCCATTCCCAGCTTAGCCCCAGACCTCATTCACATTTTAACTCCAATCAATTGTATTTTGAAGAAATTAAGAAATGAGGGGGGAATTTTTGTTATATTTCTTTGTATATTTACCTGATTCAGTATTCACTACTCAAGTAGATCCAATTTTTCTTGTAATATCATTTCCCATTGTAAGACAGCTTTACTGGTGACAAATTCTGGAGTGTGTTTCTTTTTTTTTTAATCTGAAAAATATTTTATTCTACTTTTATTTTTAAAAGATTTTCATTGAGCATAAGATTCTAAATCGATTCATTTAATTTTTTGCCCTTTAAAATGTCATTCATTACATTATTGCTTATATTTTTCTGAAAATAAGTCAGCAACCTTTCATTTTGTAACCATCCTATGTACAATTGTTCTCCTCTAATTGCCTTCAAATTTTTAAAAATCTTTGTTTCAAAAATTTTATTATCATGTGCTTACTTGTGAGTATCATATATTTCTGGTGTGGAAATCATTATTCTTTTGCAATCTGTATTGAAATTTTCCAAATACATTTTGTGTTCCCATTTCACTTCTCTGCTTTAAGCCTGTTTGTATTTGTTAGACTGTGGATATTATTCAACATGACACTGAAGCTCTAGTCATGTCTGTTAAGGTATTTTTGAATATCCTGTGCTTTGGTTTACATATTACCTATTTGACCTTTCTCCAGGATTACTGATATTTTCTTACTGGTTCTCCTGATTGTGATTCATGTTTACCTGAGTCTTCATATCTAGGAATATTTTCTTGCTTGCTGGATAGTGTAGTTGCTATGTTTTGGGAATATGAATTTTGCTCTTTTTACTAGTAATTATAATTTTTTTTTTTCTGGAAAGCAGTTAATCCCTGGTTTTTAAGCTATGACTGGATGGGTCTTTAGTAACTCATACTCTCGGGATAAATAGCCCTGTTCCCTAGAAGTGGGTTTCCTGAGGTTTTAATGGAATTTTTGAAGATTTCTTTCTGTGTTCTCCATTCTGGTAGGCCAGAAATCTAATATCTTCCAATAATACATGACCACCAGAATCCCCATTACACTCAGAGTTCCCAAGCACTTCCTTCAACAATTAGCAGAATCTTGTATTGGGTATGTGAAGCTTAGTATTTGGCAAAAGACTCAAAGAACCCTCTGTAAAAACTTATGTGGCTCATTTTCTATATAGATCTCTGTTAGCCACTCATAAATTCTATCAACTCAGCTGCCAGGAACTCCAATCTGTTTCCTCCACCCAGCAAGACCACTACTCTTCAAGCTTTAATACTCTGTACTGTGGTTTCAAATGTACCCCCATTCAAAGAGCCTGGATATATGTAGAGGTCACTTCGTTTGTTTCCCTTTTGAAAAGCCCACAGTCTTATGTTGTCCAATGGTGTCCAATGCCAAAAAAAATTTCTTTCCAGTTTTATAGTTGGTTGTAACAGAGTTACATTGTATATCCAACATGATAAGAACTAAAAAACTCAAATTCATGCTTTGGAAACATCTGAAATAAGTCTTCACTTATCCATAAAAAGAGAGAAAATTTTGAATGTGAAAAGATTATGTTCATTGTAATGAGAATTTTCACATTCAAAGTTTTGTCTCTTTTTGTACAAATGAAACCATTATAATTTATTCACTCAGTGAAATAATACTTTTAAGAAACTTTCAAGATATATTTCTAATACAAATGCATTTTGTTACAATTTAATGATATCCTTGCTACTTTAACTTGTGGTAATTTTGTGCTAATAGATAGTACAATATAAGTGTCATATTGATCAACACTGTCATGGATCTTAATACACATATAGTTCTGTTTTAGAATTTTGTTATTGATTCTTTGGGGGCCAGAGGGAAAATTTAAATCAGTTACATTATCTCTCACTATTTGGGTACAATCAAGGCTTTTTGCTATTGAATAATATTGACATAAATTTTCTAGTGCATGTTTCCTTGCTTTGATTTTCCCCCTCATATTCATTTCAGGTTCATTCTGTATAAAGATAAAGAACAAAGGGAAAGAAAACTAGTCTAAGAAAGGTAAAACAGTTATTTGATAAACATAATACCAAAGGTAAATTTTTAAAATTATTCTAATACATTTAGGCATTTGTATAACATGGTATACAAATATTGTGTTTGGCCAGAAAGTTGCTTTGGGCTTTTCTGTAAGATCTTATGTGATAACTTGGGAGAGGCGGTCCTAAGATGGCAGATGAACAGGATGGGGAGACCAATTTCTCCCCCCACAAATTCATCAAAGATCATTTGACCGCTGACCTAATTTCACAAAACAACTTCTGAACACTGGCAGAGGACACCGGGCACCCAGAAAGGCAGCCCATTTTCTTCAAAAGGAGGTAGGACAAAATATAAAAGATGAAAAGAGAGACAAAGGAGTTAGGGATGGAGAACTGTCCTGGGGAGGGAGTTGTAAAAGAGGAGAAGTTTCCTAACAGCAGGAGACCCTCTCAAGGTCTTTAGGGAGTTTTGGAATCTCAGAGGGCAACATAAAGAAGGAAAGAAAGTGAAGTCACTCAGTTGTGTCCGACTCTTTGCAACCCCATGGACTGAAGCCTACCAGGTTCTTCCATCCATGGGATTTTCCAGGCAAGAATATTGGAGTGGGTTGCCATTTCCTTCTCCAGGTGATCTTTCCAACCCAGGGATTGAACCCTAGTCTCCCACATGGTAGGCAGACGTTTTACTATCTAAGCCACTGGGGAAGCTAGAGGGCGACATAACTGGGCAGAAAAATAAATAAATAAATAAATAAATAAACCCCACAGATTTCATACCTAATGGCTACTCCCAGCGGAGAAGTAGCCCAGATGCTTGCATCCACCACCAGCAAGCAGGTGCTGAACAGAGAGGTGCAGGCTGCATTGCTTAGGTTAGGGACTGGGCCTGAATGCCCTGAGAATAAATGAGGGAGCTAATGTGAGATAGGAACCCAAACTGTGGGATAGCCAGAGAGAGAAAAAAAAGAGAGAGAGAGAGAGAACTTTCCCGTGAAAAGCTCTAACCTAAGGCACTGCCAGTCTGCTCACAGGACAAAGGACTGAGCTAATACAGAGGAGAGCTAAGGGCTGTGGACCGGCCCATCCCCCACTGGAGGCAGAGAGGCAGGTGGGCGGCAAAGAAAGAGGTAGAGCCAGAAAGGGGCAATCTCAGCCCCAGAGACAGCATCCTCTACCAAACTGCGAGCAGGCTCCCAGTTGTTAACCAAGTCTTCCTGGGATCCTGGATGGTTGACATCTGCCGGGAGGGTAGCAGCCAGAGATCAGTTCCCCAGAGGAGACACATGGCACACGTGGGATGGCACTCCTGCTGTGCACCTGGGAATCTGAGCGGCTGGGATGGGGGAGATGATAAGATGCACTGCCCCACGTGAGGAGAGTGCCCTTGCCAAACACCTGGTCACCTGAGATGCTTGAACCTGGGGAGGGCATGAAACCCAGGCCCAACTGAGTGTGTGCCTTTGTGGAGGACCTGAGAACCTGAACCTGAACCTGAGCGGCTTAGACCTGATAAGTGCACGAAACCCAGGGCATGCTTTAAACAGCTCCCCTGCAGAGCAACCTGGAGCATGAGCAATGTAGAATGGGAAAGCATACATGCCATGAGTGGGGGCAAACCTAGTGTGGCCAAGACACTGTGATCACTCCCCACACATGCCAGTGATCTTTGTTTGTAGTATTCCTTCCTTCCCACAGCAGGACTGAACAAGTGAGCCTAAATAAGTGACCATCTTTGCCCCCTTGTGTCAGGGTGGAGATTAGACACTGAAGAGGCATGCAAACAGAAGAAGCCAAAATAAACAGAGGGAACCGCTTTGGAAGTGACAGGCGCAACAGATTAAAACCCTGTAGTTAGCATTGACTATATTGGAACGGACCTATAGACCTTGAGAAATACAAGCTGGAACAAGGGACTATCTGAAACTGAGCTGACCCCACACTGCCCTCAACAGCTCCAGAGAAATTCCTAGATATATTTTTACTATTATCATTTTTTTATTGTTTTTATTTTTAAGTCCTTTATTACTACTTTAGTTTTCATTTTTATAACCTACGTTTACCTTGCAAAAAAAAAGACCCTATTTTTAAAGCAAATTTCATATGTATTTTTTATAATTTTTGTGACTTTGTTTTGTTTTTATAATATTGTATTTTTGAGAATCTAACCTCTACTTTAGATTTTTAATCTTTGCTTTTTGGTATTTGTTATCAATTTTGTACCTTTAAGAATTCAATCTTCGGTATCCATTTTTACTTAGGAGTGTGATTGCTGGTTTTATTGCCCTCTCCCCCTTTTGACTCTCCTTTTTCTCCCCTAGGTCACCTCTATCTCCTCCCTCCCCCTTCTCTTCTCTACCCAACTCTGTGAATCTCTTTTGGTATTCTGGGCTGTGGAGAACACTTAGGGAACTGATTACTGGATAGATCTGTCTCTCTTCTTTGGATGCCCCCTCCCCCCACTTCTCCTCCTGGTCACCTCTATCACCTTCCTCCTTCTTCTCTTCTCTGTGTAACTCTGTGAACCTCTCTGGGTGTTCCAGGCTGTGGAGAGCACATAGGGATTTGATTACTGGCTAGATCATGCTCTCCTCTTTTGATTCCCCCTCTTCTCCTCCTGGTCACCTCTACCTCCCTCCACCCTCTTCTCTTCTCCATGTAACTCAGCGAAACTTTCTGGGTGTCCCTCAATGTGGAGAATCTTTTCTCCATTAACCTAGATGTTTTATCATCAGTGCTGTATGGATGGAGACATCTTGAGACTACTGTAAGAATAAGACTGAAAATCAGAGGCAGGAAGATTAAGTCCAAAACCTTAGAACACCAGAGAATTCCTGACTCCAGGGAACATTAATCAATAAGAGCTCATCCAAAAGTCTCCATACCTACACTGAAACCAAGCTCCACTCAAGAGCCAACAAGTTCCAGAGCAAGACATACCATGAAATTCTCCAGCAACACAGGAACATAGACTTGAGCTTCAATATACAGGCTGCCTAAAGTCACACCAAACCCATAGACATCTCAAAACTCACTACTGGACATTTCATTGCACTCTAAAGAGAAGAAATCCAGCTCCACCCACCAGAACACCGACACAAGCTTCCCTAACCAGGAAACCTTGACAAGCCACTGTCCAACCCCACCCACAGGGAAGAACCTCCACAATAAAGAGGAACCACAAACTGCCAGAATACAGAAAGGCCACCCCAAACACAACAATCTAAACAAGATGAAAAGTCAGAGAAATACTAAGTAGGTAAAGGAACATGATAAATTCTCACCAAACCAAACAAAAGAGGAGGAGATACAGAGTCTACCTGAAAAAGAATTCAGAACAATGATAGTAAAAATGATCCAAAATCTTGAAAACAAAATGAAGTTACAGATAAATAGCATGGAGACAAGGATTGAGAAGATGAAGAAATGTTTAACAAAGACCTAGAAGAAATAAGAAAGAGTCAATCAAGAATGAATAATGCAATAAATGAGATCAAAAACACTCTGGAAGGAACCAATAGTAGAATAACTGAGGCAAAAGATAGGATAAGTGAGGTGGAAGATACAATGGTGGAAATACATGAAGCAGAGAGGAAAAAGGAAAAAGAATTAAAAGAAATGAGAACAACTTCAGAGACCTCTGGAAAAATATCAAGCCCCCAACATTCGAATCATAGGAGTCCCAGAAGAAGAAGAAAAAATAAAGACCGTGAGAAAATAGTTGAGGAGATAACAGTTGAAAACTTCCCTAAAATGGGGAAGGAAATAGCCACCCAAGTCCAAGAAACCCAGAGAGTCCCAAATAGGATAAACCCAAGGAGAAACATCCCAAGACACATATTAATCAAATTAACAAAGATCAAACACAAAGAACAAATATTAAAAGCAGCAGGGGAAAAACAACAAATAGCACACAAGGGAATTCCCATAAGAATAACAGCTGATCTTTCTATTGAAACTCTTCAGGCCAGAAGGGAATGGCAGGACATACTTAAAGTGATGAAAGAGAAAAACCTACAACCCAGATTACTGTACCCAGCAAGAATCTCTTTCAAATATGAAGGAGAAATCAAAAGCTGTACAGACAAGCAAAAGCTGAGAGAATTCAGCACCACCAAACCAGCTCTTCAACAAATGCTAAGGGATCGTCTCTAGACAGAAAACACAGAAAAGGTGTATAAACTGTAACCCAAAACAACAAAGTAAATGGCAACGTGATCACACTTATCAATAATTACCTTAAATGTAAATGGGTTGAATGCCCCAACCAAAAAACAAAGACTGACTGAATGGCTACAAAAGAAGAACCCCTATATGCTGTCTACAAGAGACCCACCTCAAAACAAGGGACACATATAGACTGAAAGTGAAGGGGTGGAAAAAGATATTTCATGCAAATGGAGATCAAAAGAAAGCAGGAGTAGCAATACTCATATCAGATAAAATAGCCTTTGAAATAAAGACTGTGAAAAGAGACAAAGAAGGATACTACATAATGATCAAAGGATCAATCCAAGAAGAAGATATAACAATTATAAATATATATGCACCCAACTTAGGAGCACCACAATATGTAAGGCAAATGCTAACAAGTATGAAAGGGGAAATTAACAGTAACACAATAATAGTGGGAAAGTTTAATACCCCACTCACACCTATGGATAGATCAACTAAACAGAATATTAGCAAGGAAACACAAACTTTAAATGATTCATTGGACCTATAATTGATATCTATAGGACATTTCACCCCAAAACAATGAATTTCACCTTTTTCTCAAGTGTACATGGAATGTTCTCCAGGATAGATCACATCCTGGGCCATAAATCTAGCTTTGGGAAATTCAAACTTTGAAATCATTCCAAGAATCTTTTCCAGTCACAATGCAGTAAGATTAGATATCAACTACGGGGCGGGGGGGGCAGCTATTAAAAATTCCAACATATGGAGGCTAAACAGCAGTCTTCTGAATAACCAACAAATCACAGAAGAAATCAAAAAAAATCAAAATATGCATAGAAATGAATGAAAATGAAAATACAACAACCTAAAACCTATGGGTTTCAGTAAAAGCAGTGCTACAGGGAAGGTTCATAGCAATACAAGCTTACCTCAAGAAACAAGAGAAAAATCAAGTAAATAACCTAACTCTACACCTAAAGCATCTAGAAAAAGAAGAAAAGAAGAATCCCAGGGTTAGTATAAGGAAATAAATTCTAAAATTTAGGGCAGAAACAAATGAAAAAGAAACAAAGGAGAACATAGCAAAAATCAACAAAGCTAAAAGTAGGTTCTTTGAGAAGATAAATAAAATAGACAAACCATTAGCCAGACTCATCAAGAAAAAAATGGTGAAGAATCAAATTAACAAAATTAGAAATGAAAATGGAGAACTCACAACAGACAACACAGAAATACAAAGGATCATAAGAGACTACTATCAGCAACTGTATGCCAATAAAATGGAAAACTTGGAAGAAATGGATAAATTCTTAGAAAAGTATAACTTTTCAAAACTGAACCAGAAAGAAATAGAAAATATTAACAGACCCATCACAAGCATGGAAATTGAAACTGTAATCAGAAATCTTCCAACAAACAAAAGCCCAGGACCAGATGGCTTCACAGCTGAATTCTACCAAAAATTTAGAGAAGAGCTAACACCTATCCTACTCAAACTCTTCCAGAAAATTGCAGAGGAAGGTAAACTTCCAAACTCATTTTATGAGGCCACAATCACCCTGATACCAAAACCAGACAAAGATATCAAAAAAAAAAAGAGAAAGAAAGAAAACTACAAGCCAATATCACTGATGAACATAGACGCAAAAATCTTTAACAAAGTCCTAGCAAACAGAATCCAACAACATATTAAAAAGATCATACATCATGACCAAGTGGGCTTTATCCCAGGGATGCAAGGATTCTTTAATACCCACAAATCAATGAATGTAAAACACCACAGTAACAAATTGAAAGATTAAAAACCATATGATTATCTCATTAGAGAAAGAGAAAGGCTTTGAAAAAAATCAACATCCATTTATGATAAAAAGCCCTCCAGAAAGCAGGAATAGAAGGAACATACCTTAACATAATAAAAGCTATATATGACAAACCCACAGCAAACATTATCCTCAATGGTGAAAATTGAAAGCATTTCCTGTAAAGTCAGGAAAAAGACAGGGTGCCCACTCTCACCACTACTATTCAACATAGTTTTGGAAGTTCTAGCCACAGAAGTCAGAAAAAAATAAAAAATAAAAGGAATCCCAATTGGAAAAGAAAAAGTAAAACTCTCACTGTTTGTAGATGACATGATCCTCTACATAGAAAACCCTAAAGACTCCACCAGAAAATTACTAGAGCTAATCAATGAATATAGTAAAGTCACAGGATATAAAATTAACACACAGAAATCCCTTGCATTCCTATACACTAACAATGAGAAAACAAAGAAAAATTAAGGAAACATTTCCATTCACCATTGCAATGAAAATAATAAAATACTTAGGAATATATCTACCTAAAGAAACAAAAGACCTATATATAGAAAACTATAAAACACTGATGAAAGAAATCAAAGATGACACAAATAGACGGAGAATTATACAATGTTCAGGGATTGGAAGAATCAATATAATGAAAATGAGTATACCACTCAAAGCAATTTATAGATTCAATGCAATCCCTATCAAGCTACCAACGGTATTTTTCAAAGAACTAGAACAAATAATTTCACAATTTGTATGGAAATACAAAAAAACCTCAAATAGCCAAAGCAATCTTGAGAAAGAAGTATGGAACTGTACAAATCAACCTGCCTGGCTTAGGCTATACTACAAAGCTGCAATCATCCAGACAGTATGGTACTGGCACAAAGACAGAAATATAGATCAATGGAACAAAACAGAAAGTCCAGGGATAAATCCACACACATATGGACACCTTATCTTCGACAAAGGAGGCAAGCATATACAATGGAGAAAAGACTCTCTCTTTAACAAGTGGTGCTGAGAAAACTGGCCAACCACTTGTAAAAGAATGAAACTATAACACTTTCTAACACCATACACAAAAATAAACTCAACATGGATTAAAGATCTACATGTAAGACCAGAAACTATAAAACTCCTAGAGGAAAACATAGGCAAAACATTCTCTGACATAAATCACAGCAGGATCCTCTATGACTCACCTCCCAGAGTAATGGAAATAAAAGCAAAAATAAACAAATGGGACCTAATGAAACTTAAAAGCTTTTGCACAACAAAGGAAACTATAAGCAAGGTGAAAAGACAGCCTTCAGAATGGGAGAACATAATAGCAAATGAAGCAACTGACAAAGAATTAATCTCAAAAATGTACAAGCAACTCCTGCAGCTCTATTCCAGAAAAATAAACAACCATTCAAAAAATGGGTCAAAGAACTAAACAGACATTTCTCCAAAGAAGACATACAGATGGCTAACAAACACATGAAAAGATGCTCAGCATCACTCATTATCAGAGAAATGCAAATCAAAACCACAATGAGGTACCATCTCACGCTGGCCAGAAAGGCTTCTATACAAAAGTCTACAAGCAATAAATGCTGGAGAGGGTGTGGAGAAAAGGGAACCCTCTTACACTGTTGGTGGGAACGCAAACTAGTACAGCCACTATGGAGAACAGTATGGAGATTCCTTAAAAAGCTGGAAATAGAACTTCCACATGACCCAGCAATCCCATTGCTGGGCATATACACTGAGGAAATCAGAACTGAAAGAGACACATGTTCATCCCAATGTTCATTGCAACACTGTTTATAATAGCCAGGTCATGGAATCAACCTACACATCCACTGGCAGACGTATGGATAAGAAAGCTGTGGTACATATACACAATGGAATATTACTCAGCCATTAAAAAGAATACATATGAATCAGTTCTAATGAGGTGGATGAAACTGGAGCCTATTATATAGAGTGAAGTAAGTCAGAAAGAAAATCACTAGTACAGTATACTAATGCGTATGGAATTTAGAAAGATGGCAATGATGACCCTTATGCAAGACAGCAAAAGAGACACAGATGTATGTATAGAACAGTCTTTTCGACTCTGTGGAAGAAGGCGAGGGTGGAATGATTTGAGAGAATAACACTGAAACGTATATTATCATATGTGAAACAGACCATCAGTCCAGGTTCAATGCCATCCAACCATCTCATCCTCTGTTGTCCCCTTCTCCTTCTGCCCTCAATCTTTCCCAGCCTCAGGGTCTTTTCCACTGAGTCAGTTCTTCGTATCAGGTGGCCAAAATATCGGAGTTTCAACTTCAGCATCAGTCCTTCCAATGAATATTCAGGACTGATTTCCTTTAGGCAAAAACATCAATTCTTTGGTGCTCAGCTTTCTTTATAGTCCAACTCTCACATATAAAACTAGTACCTAAAACATACATATAAAACTAGTACCTAAAACAACATTGTACAATTCAGCGATTCACTATAATGCAAACACCCATGGAGCCTTCACCCACGTTAGGAAATTGTCAGAAATCCAGCAACCCCTCCTAGTCAGTTCCTCCAATCACTGCCTCATCCCTCTGAAGTTAGCCACTATTCTGTACTTGATTTTAATTCATTCCAAGTTTTGAAATATTTTTACCAGCATCAAATGCATCCCTAAACACAATTTTTGCCAGGCTTTTAATATGACATAAATAGCATCAAAAGTATGTATTCTTTTGTGTCTGGCATAATTTGCATGAAGATATTCATGGGATTCAGTGATATTGTTGCATGTAGCTGATGATCAGTTATCTTTATTGCAGTGTGGTATTCCATTCTATAACATAATTTATTTATCCATTCAACAATTGATGAACATTTAAACCATTTCCAGATTTGTAAACCATAATCTCACTCTAATTTTAATCTAGTTCCTAGGGTTTATTCTATTTTTTTTTTCCCTTTCCATTTTAAACTCCCTTCTCCGACAGTGAGAAAACTTGCTCCAATTATTCTTCATAACCTAGCGATGTTATGATTACACCTCTCTGTTATAATCAATCTACTACCAGCAGTAATTCTCTCTGCCCATCCAAATGCCTTCACCACCCCACTCAGATTCCAACACTCCACACTAGTGCAGCCCACAAATGGAAATCCTACCCTTTCAGGCTTCAGTTCTTGACAGCAGAGCACCCTCCTCCTCTCCCTGCTTGGGATCTTACTCCCCGCTTTTGGCCAGAGTCCTGTCATTGCAGCAGATTCCTTGGTCTCCCTTAAGGGCTTTTGGGGGGAAAATCCAAGAAGAAAAATAAGGGAAAGGTCAGGGGAGGGTAGAGGATAGGCTATGCATTTCCAGTGTAAATAGAAGAGGCAAATCTTTTTAAATGTAGTTGTACCAATTTCCACTCTATCCAACAGATCAGATAATTTATCTGTATAATTTATTGTCCAAAATAAGGTACTTTTGAAACTTAAACAATTAGCCCTTTTAAAATGCATGCTGGGGAAATTAGCTATAGCTAACAGAAGGCAATGGCAACCCACTCCAATGTTCTTGCCTGGAGAATCCCAAGGACGGCGGAGCCTGGTGGACTGCCGTCTGTGGGGTTGCACAGAGTCGGACACGACTGAAGCAACTTAGCAGCAGCAGTAGCAGCAGCAAGGTTTTGTTAGACACATCCAGAATGTTCTTGTTACCCAATGCATGGAAGCTTCTAGTTTTGTACATCCTCAGAAGATGTAACATTGTGATTAATTTTAATGTTAACCCCTTAATTGTTGCAATAGTGTTACCCCATTGTGATTTTAGTTTGCATTCCTCTACATACTAAGCCACATATTAATGATTTTCAATCATCATGTTACCTATTTCAAGGAGAGCATATCCAGATCTTATGCATTTTTATAATGGGATATCTTTTAGTGGGTTTTAAATATTATTTCAAGATTCTGGATTGTGTCATTTTTCACCTTTAATTTTCAACTCATATTTAGTTCAAGTAAGTGCATTCAATTAACCACTTTGGATGTCTAACCAAGAATTATTAAACATCCCAGAACCACGGTGTCAGATTTTCATTCAAACATCATCCTCAAGTGGAAAGAACACATTTTATAGCTCACCAATGTTAATCTGTGACACGGATGCTGAACATTGGCATTCGCATTCATTCATACAAATGTTATGCCCGTTCTGTGGTGAGTCTTCATTGACTCAACTCTATGCATGGGCCACGAAGGACTTCTTTGATTCCCATTCTCAGGCATGTTGTCGAGAACACAAAGCCTGGGTTTGGAGAATGAGTATGGAAGAGCTATCTGAATTAATTACAAGATACATTGAAGCTTTTCCCTGCCATTATCTTGAGTTCTTTGTTTTGAGTTTAGGTCACTCCCCTTTGCTAGAGTATACCACATTTCTTTTAGGTAATTTGATTAAAGAAGCTGCATTGTTTGTTTCTTCCAATGAGACAGGTTATGCACCATCAGTTCAGTTCATTCATTCAGTCATGTCCAACTCTTTGCAAGCCCATGGACTGAAGCACGCCAATCTTCCCTGCCCATCACCAACTCCCAGAGCTTACTCAAACTCATGTCCATCAAGTCAAGGATGCCATCCAACCATCTCATCCTCTGTCATCCCCTTCTCCTCCTGCCTTCAATCTTTCCCAGCATATGCACCATAGACCAACCCAACCAGTAGCCCTAAAAAATAGAAGCTGTCCATGGCCACCCATATGCCTGTGACCTTTCATTGCCAGGATCTGAGCATTTTGTTTGTTTGTTTGTTTCCAGATCCTTGGTAAAAAGACCTGCCTATACTCAAGGGGACAAGAAGTATACCAGTGAATTAACACTACTCTTTCCCCCTGAGATAGTCCTCAATTAATGACCCCAAGAAGATAATGTATAAATAAATAACATGCAGCCCTCATCCCTTGAGAGAGATAATTCTAAATCAGATGTTAAGAGGAATTAAGATGCAGTTGTTATTGTGGTGACTGCCTTATAACACACACTTCCACTTCCTTCTCTTCCCTGTAACTCTGCCTCACTCCCTGCAAGATTTCCGGTACCTCTCCGTTAAACTGCTATTGCTGGAAACCTGTGTTTTAGCATTAGCTTATAGAGAAACCCAAATTAGGAATTCTAACTTTGTATCCCAGATACATGCAATCTGCTTAGTCTTTAGCTATCAACTTTGAGAAGAAAGAATCTCGATGTGTGACACCTGATAAGTCAGAAACAATTTTCTTACACCAGAATCCAAATATAATGACTGGCCATATTCTCTACATCTGCCTTATTAAGGGGATTTCTTATTGAACTCTTACAAGATGAAAAAGTTCAAATTGTTTGATTTAATAAATACTTACTAAAAAGACTCCGATCTCTCTGCCTTTTCTCAGATTTGTCCTTTAGGCAAGGTCAGTCTTATCTAGGAGTGTAACTCAGCCACAAACTGGCACTTCTGTTAAAATATTCAAATTTTTATGCTGCTTGCTAAACATCCATCTTCTGAGATGCTAGGCTTCCCATTCTCTGCTGCCTGAGCTACTTTGACATCTTCCCTGGGACTTCAAAATGCCCATGACCCAGGAAGAAAAGGGTTAATGCCAGGGCAGAAAGATTTCTATGATTCATTTCTAGGTCCTGGTCATTTTACAGCATGAGTATCCTCTGAGTGGTCAGTGACAGTAAAGTTGTGCAGATAGCTGGTTAAACATTTTAACTACCATGACAGTTTTTAGCTCAGCCTGCATTGGCTTAGCTAATTCTTCTTTACCCTTCACCTTAGATATCGTCAGTGAATCCCTCTATGACCACTTGTCTAATACAACAAAGTATACACATTCCTGATTAGTTCTACAATATGCAAAATCATCTAGTCCAAAAAGCTTGGTAACTACCAAATTTAACAAAGTTAAACATTTGTTATTCTTTAATGTAGCCCTACTCTAACTTTTTAATACACCAAAGACACTTGTAAATATTCAAGCATTGATTTCAACAGGCAGTGTCTCCCTAACCTAGTTATCTAGTGGCAGAACATGTATTAATCTTTTACATGCTTTAATGTTAGAGGAATGCCAGTATTTTGATGAAAGGGCTTAAAGAATACTGTATTGCATACATCAGACAAGTATTTTACTGATATAATTTTGGGGGGAAAAAGATGAAGAAGGAGGACAAAAAGAAAAAATCTATTCAATCAAATGACAGTAATATTTCATTTGATAAAGAGTTTTATAATGCCAAAATGTTTGATGTGGATTAATGGTGTCAGTATAAAATAGTTATAGGTATGAAACACATGTAGCTCTTGCTTTGTCATTTGAATATTAAAGCTGAAAAATGATTTCCTTGACTACTGCCAGCCTTAGTGTAATATAATCCACTATTATCCTTCAGCTGTCACTCATTATGGGATTTTTATTTAATTTTAATATTACGTTTTATAGACTTTTATTGTTCTCTGTTTACTTGGTGAATCCAGCATTTATTTGCACTAAAAAAAATGTAGACATAAAAAATAACTTACTGAATAATATTTAGTTAATGAATGCTTGAAGGTTTGCTATATATTATTCTTAGAGCTGGGGTAGAGGATCTGGATTAGGGAAAGAATTTACAGTACTTCAGAAAAAATGTTAAAATTTGCAAAGCATGTAGAGATTATGATGAACTTGCCAACACCTGGCTGAAATGATGTAAAACACAAGTTCATAAAATGGTAAAGAAGCATATATTATAATTTGGTAGGCATTTTTCCTTTGGAAAAAAATGAAAATTTAATATAATGAACACCTGAAATAAGAGTTAGCAAATGGTATACTTTATATCTTACCTACATATATCTTTTATTGGCATGTGTGTGTGCACACTTGCATGTATGCAAATGTAATATGATATTAAAATCTGGACTTGAGTAGGTTTGACAGAATAAAATAGAAGTATAGGTGCTCCCTTTTCCAGCACAATAAAATAAAAATATTAAAAATAAAATTTCCTTTATGTTCCAGTATCAAATAAACAAGAGAAAAATAAATTAACTGTTAAGGGAGGAATATGTAGCTATCAAGGAAAGAAACAAAAGATTTTAGTCAAGGACTACTTGTCCTCCTGCACTGAGAGAAGCAGGTGAATGGAACTGATCCTAAGAATTCTTACCATTGCTTTTCCATCTCAGAATTGATTAGGGTGGAAGTGGGTGAATTATGAGTAGACTCCTGTGGCAAAAACACCAAGTATAGACAAAGCTGCATACTTGTGGTACCAGGGAAAGTGCCAGAATGAATGGCTTCTGATTATGTGAATTTTTCAGGCATGTGTAGGAATTTAGGAATATGAGCCAGAAACTCATGAGACTGAAATAAGCCCTGACTGAATGAAACAAACTGGTAATACATATATATATACACATATGAATACATATATATTCATATGTGTATATATATTTATGTTTAAGAATCTCTAAAAAGAAATAGCACAGAAAGGCAGGAAGGAGTATAGCATTGCCTAACCTAAAAAATTAGACAGTTCTATAGAAAATAATGTGTATATCCCTCTGGAAAGCCAAAGCTTTCCTCCTGCCTCCGTGGTAAAAAAATCCATCTGCCAATGCAGGAGACACTGATTAGATCCCTGGGTCTAGAAGACCACCTGGAGAAGGAAATAGCAACCCACTCTAGTATTCTTGCCTAGAAAATCTCATGGGCAGAGGAGCCTGGTAAGCTACAGTCCATGGGTCTCAAAAGAATCAGACACGAGTTAGCGACTTCACTACAACACACAAACCAAGCTCTACCTTTCACCAGCCCATGAGTTAGGGGGGGTATATGGCAAATATCAACAATATTTGCCTAGGAAACAACACTCTGTCAAAATATTTTCATGCTAGGAAAGATGGTTTGGATCTATTTAGTAATTTTTACTATAAATATTTTATTTTGAAATCTAGGTATCACTCTATTTGTTCTGCAACTATACATCCATCTATCTATACAGGCATGCAGGCATGAACATAGACATCATTCTCTATGTACAGTGCATAGAGAAATACCTATAACGATATTCACCAAATTGTGACAATAGATTTACCATCAGAAATATGTTTGAATTACCTATTTCTTTCTCTTGTGACTTCTTTTGTAACTTCTCATAGCAATAATTAAATTCTAAAATTTATGAAATAAAAAAACAGAAAACTGAATCTTCTAAGTGCTACTGAGGAATGGATTTCCTAAAAATAACTTCAAAAAGGTTGCAATTTCAAACTTTTAAGAGGGAACAAGAGAAAGCAGGATGCTTATTACTTTTTACTCCAGCTTTATTGAGATACAATTTATATATAATATGATCTTATTTAGAGCATTGAAAACAGTCAGCAAAAAATAAGAGTTTTTAAAAAAAGGGGATAAACAAACATACTCTGTGAAACTGATTTCATATTTTTAAACTTTGTATTTATTATTTGTTGTTTTGTCTCACTATTTTTAAATCTGAATTTTCTCATCTGTTCCTAGTCAATCTTCATCTCTGATACAAAGGCAGAAATGAAGGATTTATGTTGAGATGGATATATTGGTTGCACCCCACTGATTTGTAAGACTCTGTGTGTTCATATGTGTATGTGAGATGAGTGAATGTGCATGTGTGTGTGCTTGTGAAGAGAGGGGAGTGGTAGAGAAGACAAAACAATCAAGACATTATCTCAAGGAATTATGAAAGCAATGAAAATTTACATTTATAAATCACTGTCTTCCAATACAATTATAGGCCACAAGAAGGAAACCACCTAGGACTCATGAATTAATGCTTGGTTTAACTAGATTTTTTTTTATTATCATCTGTCTTTCTGCACTCCTATCCATAGACCACAACAACTGACAATGATGTTAATGTTAGATTTCTTATATCATTTTATTCCCATCTTTTTGTTATGAAAAACTATGTAGAAATTTACTTGTAGCATCATTTCCAAATTTTCTTTCATCTTTAGCTTTTAAATCAAAGTAAAATTAAATATTACTAATCTTCCATATCAACAGAAATCTCAATTCCAATACATATAGCTCTATAAAATGCTTGTGACCAACCTGAAAAGAAATATCTGAAATCTTTAGTTTTTCATAATAACCTTCAAAAAGAGAATACCCAGCTCAGCATGCTAGATCAGCCTATATCATCAAAGTCAAATCATTGCTTTCTAATCCAAGTGTGGATCCTAATGATTGATGTGCTATCATCATATACTATGAAAAATTATTATTTACATTTCAAAGTTTAAAAAATAGCTTTCTTAAAATTTTCAAATTGTCTATCAAAGGATAATAAATGGAATATGGTTATAATAAGACTGAAAAGGCTTAAGTGTTTTCATCCTTTTAAATGCTATTTTTAAAAAGTGATTCAAAGTATTTTTGAAGCCTTCAGTTGTGCAACATCTATTTAACTCTTTCTTTTTGTATGAATTGACTTTAGACCATCACATAATCCTTTAAGTGTGCATATCAAGATATTAACCCATGCTGCTTTGGTAAATCTCAATTCTAAGCTCTTTGAAGGGAAAAAAAAAATGATGTTTCCTGTGGTCTTAAATGCTGGTTATAGTCAGTATTTTTCTTCAAATCTGTAGTGAGGAAAAATACAATTAATTGTTAGTTGTCACTTTTGATGAACTCAGCTGTCAAATAATTTCCAATAAGCAGTAGAAAGTGCCAAAAAATTGGTTTTGTGAAAATTCTTTTGAATTTCCCGAAACAATGTGTTATAAGTCGTCAAGCTGCTGAAAATCTGTCAGTGCCACAGAGTGTGATTGTATCAACAAATAGAATTTTAGTTCTAAAAGAGAAATAAAGCTCATCTCTAATCACATTATAAGTGTTAGAATTTAGGTCAAATGATTTTGTAAAATTATACAGTTAATATAGAGCCAAGAAAAACTCTACTTCATTCATATTTTTTTTCACACTGCTGCATCACAAATTTAACTACTTTCAATAATATAAAGTAAACTTTCAGACCTCCACTTTCTATCAAAACTCCAATATATGTATGTATCACTGACCAAAAAAAAAAAAAAAACTTGTCCTTATTTTGTTTTCCAGAAATAATTCTGATTTCAAACCAAAAGATAGATTAAAGAGAAAAATGTAAAGACAGACCATGTAAAATGTTCAACAAATTGCTTACAAATTAAAAAACACATTAAGGATTTGTTTTTACAGCCCATGTGAATAAATCATATAAATGATTGGTATACTTCCAAATGCTGTTACTACATAAAAATTGAGATTAGAGATACATAAAGTATGTTCTTTTGGGGAAAAGATTTCTTATCTACCTTGGAAAATGGCATTAAGCAATCTTATTTTTCACACTTTGCCAATTGATTTGTGTCAGTACATAATTTACATTTACATAATTGTGAACTGATCTATAGAAGTTTAATTATTTTGCATTACATTTGTATATAGTTTGTATGTTGTTGTTCAGTCACTAAGTTGTGTCTGACACTTTGTAACCCCAAGGATTGCAGCACGCCAGCCTTGCCTGTCCAAATTATCTCTCAGAGTTTGCTCAAACTCATGTCCGTTGAGTCGGTGATGCATTCCAACCATGTCATCCTCTGTTGCCTCCTCCTTCTCCTGCTACTGCTATTATTTTGATTATTAATAATTAAGAAACCTATTCTGAAAATAATCACTGATATACAATTGATAAAATCCATTGATTTTGTTGTTTTTGTTATTGTCATTAAAGCCAGGTGCTTGGTTATTTTTTCCATTACATTTTTATCCTACACCGTAAGTAGTGATGCAAATATATATGCAAGTATAGCAAATAAAATGATATTAAATCAACATGGACTTGTTAGCAGTAATTGCAACTTCAAAAGCTCTCTGAATGGACTGTCATATCTTTCCATAAAACTGAGACTACTGTCATTTCAAAAAATCTATTTTACATTAGGATAAATATATATTGTATATTTTATGATTGTTTTCAATCTGGCCTTTTCAAACTAACATATAGCACCTTCCATAAGAGAGCTAACTGGTGGTATATAACAAAGTAGTACATCTATTCTAGGAATAAATACAGTGTTTCTTTTTGGGGTAAAAGTTTAGTCAGTGCTGATTTTGAAATAATTTTATATTAAAACTGCAATAATATAGCATCCATTTGGAAATATTTTCATGTTTTATATTATAAACCTTATAATTTAAAACAATGTATTTTGCCGACTAAGAATACTTAGGACATGCCTTTAAGACAGCAGAAAGTAAGCATTCCTTCTCTCCTACCTAAGGAATTATTTCAGTGAAAGTATTTGAGAAAGTGTTAGTCTCTCAGTTGTGTCCAACTCTTTACAACCCCATGGACTGTAGCCCACCAGGCTCCTCTGTCCATTGAATTTTCCAGGCAAGAATACTGGAGTGGATACCATTCCTTTCTCCAGGGGATATTCCTGACTCAGGGGTTGAACCCAGGTCTCCTGCATGCAGGCAGACTCTTTACCATCTGAAGCACCAGGTAAGTTCCAATATTTGAGAAACATTGTAGTATTATAATCTCAGAGCCCCAATAGTCTTAGGATTTATAGTAAAATTTTCTCCCAACTTGATCACCAGAAAAATATTACATGGTATAGGAATATTAAAAGTAGACACTGGCAGAACTTCCAAGGAAGACAGCAGCATTTCTCCTAATTCCTACATTTTTATGACAATAGATATTCTAAAATTAGGATAAATCTGCATCTGTAATATAAACCAGGAAAAGCTGTTAGACAATATTATACTAAACACAGTATTGAAAGAAATGTGAAAGTGGGACATTTTACTTCTTGACTATGCCAAAGCCTTTGACTGTGTGGATCACATAAACTGTAGAAAATTCTGAAAGAGATGGGCATACCAGACCACCTGACCTGCCTCTTAAGAAACCTGTATGCAGGTCAGGAAGCAACAGTAGGAACTGGACATGGAACAACAGACTGGTTCCAAACAGGAAAAGGAGCACGTCAAGGCTGTATATTGTCACCCTGCTTATTTAACTTATATGCAGAGTACATCCTGAGAAACACTGGGCTGGAGGAAGCACAAGCTGGAATCAAGATTGCTGGGAGAAATATCAATAACCTCAGTTATGCAGATGATACCACCCTTATGGCAGAAAGTGAAGAAAAACTAAAGAGCCTCTTGATGAAAGTGAAAGAAGAGAGTGAAAAAGTTGGCTTAAAGCTTAACATTCAGAAAACTAAGATCATGGCATCTGGTCCCATTACTTCATGGCAAATAGATGGGGAAACAGTGGAAACAGGGGCTGACTTATTTTTCTGGGCTCCAAAATCACTGCAGATGGTGATTGCAGCCATGAAATTAAAAGACACTTGCTCCTTGGGAGGAAAGTTATGACCAACCTAGACAGCATATTAAAAAGCAGAGACATTACTTTGCCAGCAAAGGTCCATCTAGTCAAGGCTATGGTTTTTCCAGTGGTCAGGTATGGATGTGAGAGTTGGAATATAAAGAAATGTGAGTGCAGAAGAACTGATGCTTTTGAACTGTGGTGTTGGAGAAGACTCTTGAGAGTCCCTTGGATGCAAGGAGATCCAACCAGTCCATCCTAAAGGAGATCAGTCCTGGGTGTTCATGGGAAGGACTGATGTTGAAGCTGAAACTCCAATACTTTGGCCACCTGATGTGAAGAGCTGGCTCGTTGGAAAAGATCCTGATGCTGGGAAAGGTTGAGGTCAGGAGGAGACGGGGACAACAGAGGATGAGATGGTTGGATGGCATCACCAACTCGATGGACATGGGTTTGGGTGGACTCCGGGAGTTGGTGATGGACAGGGAAGCCTGGCGTGCTGCGGTTCATGGGGTCGCAAAGAATCGGACACAACTGAGCGACTGAACTGTACTGAACTAGAGCATATTAAGAGTAGAAGAGAATGATGAAAAGCAGGGATACCCAGTAGCTCAGAGAAAACGAGACTGAGCCAGAGGTTAACGAGGCTTCCCCATCACTTGAAAATTCTGTAAGGAGGGAGCACAGACATCACTCGGCCTTGAAGCCCATGCACACGGCCATGCCAGAGAAGAAAATATACTCTTTTTGCATAGAAGTGAATGTTTTTACTGTGACTGTCTGAAAATCTACCCTCCTCCACACTCTCAGCCATTCTAAAATGGAATGGAATGGAAACTATGGTTTATCTCAATATCGAGCACACTGTTGGAAAAAGTGCTGAGGATTTCAACTCAGGGGAAGCTCACTCCAACTGATTAGCAGTGTGGCCAGTGGGAATCTTGCATGATACTCCAGTGGCGTGGCTATTGGAACAATGGTGGGAAATGACACCAAGTGATCTTTGTATGGATTTTATGATTTTGACATAAATTATTGGATTTCTAGGACTGTCTCAATCTAAAATAATTTATTTTCTTCTAATCATTGCTTTAATGCTATACTTTGTAGGGTACTTTACTCTTTGTTTTAGATCTCTTTAGGGTTTTTTCATCTTTTTGTTACTATTTTTTTTATATCCACTAACTTGTATGGTTGCACTAGTAGTAAAGAACCTGGCTGCCAATGCAGGAAACATAAGAGAAGCAGGTTCTATCCCTGGGTGGGGAAGACCCCTGGAAGAGGGCATGTCAATACACTCCAGTATTCTTTCCTGGATAAATCCATGGACAGAAGAGCCTCTCGGGCTACAGTTCATAGGGTCGCAAAGAGTTGGATGCAACTGAAGTGACTTAGCAAGCTCACAGCACACACACAACTTGTATTGAGCTGAGGATCTCTTAATTATTAATGTTTCACTTGGCACTCAGTAGGGAGAGGCAATTTGAGGTGTTGGATCTTCTATTTTGAAAAAAAATACCAAGTTTTCAATTTGAGTCTTGCTTTTTCTGTTTCCCCTATTCTTTCTTTCTAGAAAGCTAACTTAGTTTTTTGAGCTTCTCATTCTATTCTTTATGCCTCCTAACTTCTTTCACATTCGTTTTAATCTCTGTGTGCTGGACGAGAAGCTTCCTTCTGTTTTGTCATATACTATTTCAATCCTCTACTTGATCATAGACATAGAAATATCTAAAAGAACAGCTAAAAATTTGTACTTAAATAATAATTTATTGTATTTTGATCACCTTTTTATTTTGATCACTTTTAATAGTTAAAGATATTGTTTAAATATGTATCTTGAGAATAAGTTTCTCTCTTAATTTGCCTCTGATTGCCCTATATAAAGTGCGGTGCATACACACCTAGTTTAAGTAATCTGAACATACAAACTATGCAGATGTTATAATCACATAACAATTACGGATTCAGGTTATCACATTTTTAATGTTGAGAAATTGGCATTATCAGCATCCTGTCTCCTGCTTCCCTGCTGGACAGACTGTGTAAAAGAGTAGTAGACTCAGAAGGAAAATAGTTTTTCCTATTTGTTTGTAAATAATGCTTGTTTTGATTTTCTTTCTCTCATCTCTGTCATCTACTTTATTTTCCCTCTTTTTGTTAACTTCTATAAAGAATAGAATAGGCTTTAGACAGAAAAAATATAATGTGTATACATGTTTGGGAAAAGTAAAATATAATGTGTATATATGTTGGGGAATATATTTAGAAGTTAAGATGATGTGAGCCAGTCGTCCAAGGATTTCAGGCCCGCAGGTCTGTCTGATATATCAACTTTTTGGTTATCTTTAATTTTTAATAAAATTAATTGTCAGATTTAAAAACTAAAAGAGTTCAAATTTTTAAATCTGCATTTTTACCCTTTCTTGAAAAATCAGAATCCCCCAAAAAAGTCAAACTTGGGCTCATTGCCCTTTGTTCTATAAAACAAAAAATGTAAACATGTTGAATAAGCATCAAATTTAGATGATTAATTTCCAGTTTCCATCAGTGTTTGCTTCATTTATTTACATTGTCTACCTGGCATCTGTGCCATTCAACTCTGTAACCCCTCACAGGAGTTTCTTGGGGCCTGTATCAGGGTCTTTTCTTCTTCCTTTATCTTTCTCCTTTAACTGTCACATCTACTCCCAGGATTTTCCATTTCTCCCAAAATTGAAACCATCTTCTCCCACCTGATGTATTAATTAAGATAGGCTAAATGATGAAACATCACCCAAAGCCCAGTGGCTTGACACAGCAGAGATGTCTTTCTTGCTCATGTAAAATAGGCTCCAGCTTTAGATACTCTGTCAGACAACTGTCCTGTGCTACAAATTAATGATTCCGGAGACTTCAGTCTTGTGGTTGCACCATCTTAATAATTGGATTTTGTGGTTCTTTATTTTATATGCCAATATGACTGGGCTAAGGGTGCCCAGAAAGCTTGTAAAACATTCCTGAGTATGTCTGTGACATGCTTCTGGAAGAGATTCTCTTGTGAATAAGTTGACTTAGTAAAGAAGATCTCCTTTATCTGTGTGGGTAGACCTCATCCAATCCTTTGAAAACCCAATTAGAACAAAAAGGCAGAGGAAGGACAGGTCCTCTCCTTATGCTTGAGTTGGGACATCCATATTCCCCAGCCATTGAACACAGAGCTCCTGGTTTTCGGAACTTCGTGACTTGGGATTTAATATCATTGTGCCCAGTAGCGTCTGACTCTTTGCGACCCCATGGACTGTAGCCCACCAGGCTTCTCTGTCGATGGGATTCCCCAGGCAAGAATACTGGAGTCGGTTGCCATTTCCTCCTCCAGGGGATTTTCCCAACCCAAGTATCGAGCCCATGCTTCCTGCATCGCCTGCACTGACATGCATATTCTTTACCACTGTGCCACCTGGGAAACCCTTAATGTCTTTGGCTCTGCTCTTTTCCTTCAGGATTGGATGAGGACCACACACCCATTTTCCCCTGAGTCTCCACTTTGCAGAAGGCAAATCATAGGACTCCTGAACTTCCACAATTTTTGAGCCAATCTCTCAACAAAATTTTCTTTCCATATTCTCTATGTATCTTATTGTTTCTGTTTCTCTAGAGAACTCTAATAACAGTCTTTTTCAATCACTAATGTAAGAAAAAGATACTAGAAAATTTCAAGTTATCAATAGAAATCAAATACATTTCCCTAGAAGGGACATATGCATTTATTTATGGTCCAGAAATAGTCAACTGCAGAAATTGGAGAATTACAGTCTTCCATTTATGACCACGACTGAGGAAAAACAGGTGAAAAAATGATGCCTATACACTTGAAAAACTGTATAATGCTATTCCTGGTATCATTTAACTCTCCCTTCCCCCTTCTACTATCTATTTTCTTCACAGGAACAGGAATAATATTTGAAAAGGGAAAGTTTTATTTCATAATCCCTCAGTTAAAAATTCTTTAATGGACTCTCATTGCTCTTTGGATAAATTCCAGTGCTTTAAAATGGATTATAAACCCTACATGATTCCTCTCATTTTACAACATTCTTCCCATTGAATGCTATTTCCCAGCTACTCTGGACTTTTTAAATTTCTGAAACATAGGAAGTTTATTTTCACCTGAGAACTGCTGTTCTTTGTATTGGTATAATTTTTACATAATACCACCCATAACAGAGGTTGTTAGAAATTTGATTTTATTATTTCCTTGTTTTTTAAAATGTTTCAATGAACATTATTTTGTACATAGTAATTTCTACACTTCTTAAATTTTCTTAAGCTCAAATCTCTAATTCTAAATGATTTTACATTTCTACACTTTAATTCTACATTTTAACTACCTTTAATAAGGAATCTAAAATGTGTATGCTATTAAAATGTGTATGTAATTAATTCATTTGTCCTGTCAGGCAATGATATTATATATTGCACACCCATTATGTTCTCTGTGAAAATGGAAATTATCATTGAAAAATAAAACATTTGCTAATGTGATAAGTTTTAAATGCCTATTGGTGTTTATAATTCCCTTTTTTATTCTTTGTTAATTAAAATAAATATTTAAATACTTGGAAGGAATTTGTTTTCATATTTTTTATATCTTTGCTATTTCTGTATTAACATTTTGTGTTTTTTCATAGATTGTTGAAGTAAAATGAGGACTAGAATTAACTGTTGCATTTATCAGAGAGGAGACTATTCATGCTGTTAATAACAATGATTTTGGTAAAATACTGGCAATATAAATTTGATGGAAATTATCTAAAAAGTTTGAAAAAGAATTTAAAAATAGTAATTATAGAAAAATAGAGATTTCTATTGCAAGATCTTTTGTTCTAAAGAGAAACAGAAATAAGATAATATGTGAAGGAGAATAGTCAACTCTCTCCTTTCTCTTTCGCTGTCTCTCTCTCATATATATATGGGCTTCCCTGAGATGCCTGTTTGATCTCTGGTCCGGGAAGATCCCCTGAAGAAGGAAATAGCAAGGCACTTCAATATTCTTGCCTGAAAAATTCCATGGAGAGAGGAACCTGGTGGGGCTACAGTCCTTGGGGTTGCAAAAGAGTCAGGCATGACTTAGAAACAAACAAAAACAACATTAGATAGATAGATGATAGATAGATAGATAGATAGATACTATTTTAATGACTTTATGAAGTGAGGGGTTTCCCAGGTGGCACTAGTGGTAAAGAACCCACCTGCCAATGCAAGAGATATATGACATGTGGGTTCAATCCCTGGGTTGGGAAGATCCCTGGAGGAGGGCATGACAACCCACTCCAGTATTCTTGCCTAAAGAGTTCCACAGACTGAGGAGTCTGGTGGGCTATGGTCTATGGGGTCGCAAAGAGTTGAAGCAACCTAGCATGCACACACATATAAAGTGAACTTGAAATACATAGTACATTTGCAAGCTGTATGCATTTAGGAATATTTGAGTTGCAATTTGCCTTTGCCTTGTTGCCATAAAATAACTACACAGATGGTACAGAAAGAGATAGATAAAAGGAATGAAGACAAATGTTAAAATTGAGACGCTGTTTTTAATGGTGGCTCTACGGATTGTGAGTTCAGTTTCTCTGAGATATATTTCTTAGTAAGTATTTAATGGAGCTAATTTATTGTATAACATAATAAGTAGAAATGCTCCACATGTGCATCAAAAATGGTCCAACCAGAGAAACAAAACCAGCAGAAGATACAGACTTAGAGATTTATTGCAAGGAATTGGCTTATATAGTTTTGAGGCTTGTCTAGGCAACTCCAGTCTCCCTAGGCCAGGCCTTGAGGAAAGGCGGGCTGAAACTCCTGGGAGTAAAAAATTGCTACCCACGGGTGGAATTTCTTCCTCATCAGGGAAGCCTCAACTCTGCTTTTTAAGACTTTTCAACTAACTGAATCAGGCACATCTAGATTATTTAGGATAATCTCCCTATTTCAAGTATATTTATTATGCACATTAATCACATATACAAAATACCTTCAGAGCAATAGCATAGATTAGATTTTGACTTCACAACTGGGACTATAGCATAGCCAAGTTGACACGTCAAAAAGTCAGCACTGCAGGTCAGATTATTTTTAACTAAGACAATATTTTCTCTCTATAGGAAAATTTGGGGGAACAAATTAATATCAGAAGGTTATTTTGACTATTAAGACAGTGTAAAGCTTGTTTAAAAATCATAGGGATGGTGTCACAAAGAACAAGATCACTCATAATAACTATTCAGGAGAGACTCCTCTAAACCATACTAAAGTCTCACTGACATGGTTCTTTTCCTTTCCTTCCTGTCTTTGATAGTGATGTTACCTTCCTCCTCCTCCTCTTTGTGTCCTCTCTCACCTTCTCTTTCTCCTCCTTGTCCTCCTGCTTCTTCTCTTTTTCAATTCAATGAGTAGAGCATGAATTTTGTGCTAGTATATGTTTTTTAGTACCTATCACAATAAATTAGAAAAGAAGTGCTTAAAAGTATATCATTATAAGATGTACTTCCTTGATGAAGACTTGAATCATACTTTGGGATTCTTCATGATCACTTGGGAGATGGCCCTAATTCTATTAGTATCCTCTTTGTTAGAATGAACTTTTCTGTAAATGGCTAAATCAATATTTTCTTTTTGAAAATCTTGACATACTTTCATATCTTAAAAAATGCCTTAAAATATGAATATTTATAAGCAAATAATTATCTTAGTAAATTTGTATGCAAGATTACTTTCACAACTGGGAAAATGCCTTTAAGAAGGCATTTTTATAAGAAACATCAAAATATTCATTACAAAGTAGATTTTTCTACTTATTCAACCAGCCCTACAGGAACAATGTTGGTAATAATAATATTCAGTAATTAAAACTATTTAACATGATGATCCAGGTACTTTGCTAGGGTCTACACATTCCTCACTTTAGGGAATCTTAACATCTCACATTGTCAATAAGCAATTCCAGATAAAATAGTAAAAATTTCAACACACACATGCAAAAAAACATTTATAGGGCTATACTGAGTCCAGTTAAGTTTCAGAGATAAAACGTATCTTCTACTATTTTCCCCATTTATATAGAAAGGCACTGAAGCACAGAGGTAGTGAAAAAAATTAAAAACATCAAGTTTTATATATTTAGAATATGTTCAAGTTAGATATATTCTAAATCTAAGAGCAGACTCAAAATTTTCACATTATCCAGGACTAAGTCCCACTCAAGGCAAAATATATTTTATTGTCTCTTGTCCCAAAAATCATAGTTCCAATAACAAGATGACTTTACTGTTAATTTATCTTGATAACTTAGTCCTAAATGCAAGATTTTTGTAATCTAGATTCCAGTTGAGCTACATTTCTTATACTTTAATTCAACTTGTTTCAGCATATCGATAATTTTCACTTGATCTCAATTAAGCTTAAATTTTCCAAATTAAATGTGTATATAAAGAAGATTCATAAAATCAAAAATAGCTTAGAAAATGTGAGTTGTTTCACCTTTATAGCAACAAATAAAAACACTCTTTTTGAATATATTTTATTTCAATATAGTTGATTTACAATGTGTTAATTTCTGCTGTACAGTAAAGTCATTTAGCTTTATATATATATAAAGCTTTGACAACAGGTCTGTTCTCTCTATGAATCTGTTTCTGTTGCACAGATAAGTTCATTTCTGTCAGATTTCATGTTCCACATATAAATGATACACTATGATATTTGTATTTCTGTTTCTGACTTACTTCACCTAATATGATAATCTCTAGGTCTATCCATGTTGTTGCAAATGACATTATTTACTCCTCCTTATGGCTGAGTAGTATTCCACTGTGTGTGTGTGTGTGTGTATACTTATATATGTGTGTGTGTGTATGTGTGTGTATCACATGTGATATATACATCATACCTTCTTTAACCAGTAATCTGTCCATGGACACAGGCAGTTTCTATGTTTTGACTGTTTTTGACTGTTAGGAACAGTGTTGCTGTGAGCAGAGGGGTATGTGTATCCTTTTGAATTATAGTTTTGCAGGGATATAGGCCTAGGAGTAGGATTGCTGGATCATATGGCATGGCAACTTTATTTTTAGTTTTTTGAGGAACTTCCATATTGTTTTCCATAGTGCAAAAGTACTTTTGAACAAGGGACTAGGAAGTAAGAATGAATATTGGTGCTATTTCTTTCCATATCACAAATGATGCATTTGTCCTCTTTATCTCTAATTTTAATGTGTGTTAATGCCTTTGATAAGTAGTGAAAAAATGTTGTTCTTTGGATATAGTGGTAAAGAAGATAATCACTTTAATTTTTAAAAATATTAAGAAAAATCTGCTCCATTATTTTCAAATGTATCAGCACTTCAGATTTACTATAGATAGGAAAAAATAGTTGAACCATACAGTTGTAGGGAATTAAAATAATATAGAATTCTATTTTTCATAATACCAAAATTGTTATATATACCTTGAGACACACAGTGAAATACTATCAAGTTGAAACTAAAGATTTTATCAAGAGGTCAAAATTACCACTAGATTGACCTGGTAGAATCAACCAAATACTCCACAGCCTAACTGGTTCATAGTATTTGAAATGTGAAAAGATATGATTAATTAAAAAATTAACTTCAGATAATGTAGGAGCAAATAAATTAGTAATAAGAAATGTCATCTAAAATAGCAAAAACCCCTACATATGCATATAACTTGGCATTAAGTCATCTTGAAAGGACAATTGAAGTTTCAGAAACTGGGTATCCTATAAAAGGCTAGTAAGGTTCCATTTTGTAATATGGATAAAAGCAAAATACATTCTCAATACTTTCAGAGAATAACTCATAAATGGAAGGTGTAGTAGTTCAGGTTCAAGATGGCTGTTCAACAGAGGAAAAGTATTAAGTATCATAGCCCACAGAAATACCTCACTCCTCTATTCCTAATATCACAAATGATACAAAAGACTGGACCAGCAGCAAAGCAATTTGCTGAGCCTAAAGGTTTTATGTTATGTGGCAGGAGCTGGAAGTCTTAAGGAGAAGATAAGATGATTCCAGCTATGGTGAGAATAATAAATTAAAATATGCGTCTAGAAAAAGCTTAATACATCTTATAGAGAAGGTTGGTAATAACACTTATTTTAAATGATAAGAACGGATCACAACTTCATCAGTTACATAGCCCATGCTTCATTATGCAAGTTGTTAAGACTCTTTGATATTCAAGATACATCTGAAAAGAGAAAATAGATTCAAATCTTCTAAAATAAAAAAACATTTTTCAATAAACTATAGATTCTCATTCAACTGAATGAGATGAGTTTAATGATGAGTCCTTACTCTCAGGGAATTCATAGTCTAGTGGAGAAAACAATCTAACAGACAAAAATTCTAAGGCTCAAATAACCTATAAATTTTAAATTCTCCCTTTAGTCGTTAATTCATGTCCAACTCTTGCAATCCCATGGACTGTAGCCTGCCAGGCTCCTCTAACCTTGGAATTCTCTAGGCAAGAATACTGGAGTGGGTTGCCATTTCCTTCTCCAGGGGATCTTCCTGACCCAGGAATCAAATCTGGGTCTGCTTCATTGCAGGCAGATTCTTTACTGACTGAGCTATATTTTAAATTAGCATATAGAAAAAACATCTGTCTTCATATTGTGTTTAAATGCTCTACATATCAGAGACCAATAGGCTACAGCTCACAAGCTAAGTCCAGCCCTCCAGTTGTTTTTATAAATACAGTTTTATTGGAACACAGCCATGCTCAACCTTTTATGTTTTATCTATGATTGCTCTTGTGTCCAATGACAAATTTTAGATGTTGTAACAGAGACCCAATAACCTGAAAAACCTAAAATATGTACAATTTTGTGCTTTACAGAAAAATTTTGCCAACTTATGCTGTAGATTATGACTATAAATAATAAGGTATAAAACAAGAATATTTAACACTCTTCTGTTTTTCAAGAGAGACCCTCAAAGCCAGTCAAAGCCAGTGGGAAACAGATAAACTGGTCTTAGGAAATTTTTTAAGGGATCACAATGATTAAATTATATGTGGTTTTTATTTTGAATCAGCAAAGGCCATCAGAAGGTATTTAGAATGTAATACAGAGAACCGAGTTTTCTACAAATAGAATGAAAAAAAAAATAGTTCCATATATGATTCCTCTATGAAAATCAGTTCTTATTAGATAACAATTTTGTTAGTTTGAGTGTGCTTCTGCAAAAATTGTATATATGTCACTGGCAAAATTAGGAACAAAATGAACAAAGAAGTTACTAATTGTCTGAATTCACCATTTTCAACAGGGTGATGATTCTTAAGACAATGCATGTCCTTTTCATGTATGCATATTTATTCATGGGAGTTTTCTATAATTAAGTGATTTTTCAAACTGAAATAGAAAATAAGCAAAAGGTATTTAAGATTGTCATTCACTGTATCACCTCTATGGAGTTCAATAGGGATCAGAGTGATTCATTCTGCAATGAATAATTAAATGAATGAATCTCTAATGTCAGTGACATAGGAGGTCATCGCTAATGAGGTGGAGAATGCTTAGTAGGAGGTTATTATGGACAGGTTCTTGGGAAATGTTGAGTTTGTACTCAGATCAGCAACTCTTCATAATTTTCACATTGTGTCACATAATTGTCACAAAAATACTGTTTTCCCCACCAGGTGTCTATTTCTTCTAACTGTTATATTTATAAATTCTCCCAGTTAGTTAATATTTGTTAAGTAATTAGTAAAGAATTATATCACACATGGCAGAATGAAAAACAAAATGATAGAATTCAATAAAACATTACATTCCTCTTAATCCAACTTTGTTTACACTGAGTTATATTTCTGTTGGAAGAGGGCATTGAGGAGATGGGACAACTGGTTGACCCATAAGTCAGATTGAAGCAATTGGAGGCTCCTTACCCCCCACCTCCGCCACCCATCCCTGAAATGTTCTTTCTGCCTACTATTCTCATACTGGGAGCCACTTCAAGGATGCAGCTTTGAGAGAGTACTGTGTTTCTGAGACCATCCAGACTGTATAAATGACCAAATTCCATTACGATATTTATAAAAGCACTTAAAACTCTGTGAATGGGTGCGTGAGCTCTCTGCTTATTAAACCTGCCACCTATCAATCTGGAGTGATCTGCTTCTTTCTTCATCTCTCCTTGCCCTTATGGGGGCAGTTTTTAATTTTACCTGAACTCCACAAGGCTTCAAACAACTGTTGAACCAGTCAGGAGACTGAAGAAATGAGTCTTGGGAAAGAGGCATCTTTGGAGGAAATCTCAGGATGGCCACCCATCTCAGCCTATGGAGAAGTGGCCCATGTGTCAGATGCTTGTGAGCCTCTGTACGACAACATTTGATTGAGAAACTGCACATAGGATACTCCAGCAAAAAAAGAAAAACAACTGGTTGGCACAGGGAGCTGCCCTCTACAGTGGACAGTCCAGTCACTGATGCCAACTAGAGGCTGACACTAGAGTTAGAACGGTAGAAGAGCCAAGGTTAGAGAAGGACATGAGGGTGTCCACTAGTGTTAGCAGACAAGGTGCAGAAACAGGATAATAAATTGGAAACCTTAGCATGGGTGCCTTTTTTGCAAAGCTAGGAGAGTCTAAACCACTGTGAATTAAAATCCAAGTGCTTGTGACAAAGATTGATTGGAATGTTAAGAGATGGAATCCCTGGGAAAGTAAAGAGAAAGAAGAGAAGGATGTTGTGATTGACAGTGAAACAGATGAAACGCTTGGTGCCATCCAACCCCTAATAAAAGAGAAAGCAAAATCACAGGAACAACAATACCAGCCAGCAGAGCAGCCCCTGATTCAAGAAAAGTTCTTAATGAAAGAATATATTCCTGCTGAACTTATTGACATAGCTGCCAAGTTCCAACAAAAGACCGGAGAAAGTATCCAGGAGTGCGGCTATGGGATTCAAGAAGTGATAGCATTCTCCTGACCAAGCAGGAGGCAGGAAAAATGAGCAACATCACCGCATATCCTGCCCTCCAGTAGCTCCTGCATGATGAATGAGTGGTTCAAGAGACTCTTTCCCTTATCAGTTGGACTAATCTATCCTACAGAGAGGCTTGGCTCAATGACAGACACCTCCCTGGACATATGGGACACTGGAAATCTATAGGGGAAGTATAAATTCTTCAAGTCAAATTCTTCATTTGACTTCAGTCACTCAGTCATGTCTGACTTTTTGTGAGCCCATGGACTGCGGCACACCAGGCTTCCCTGTCCATCACCAACTCCAGGAGATTATTCAAACTCATGTCCATTGTGTTGGTAAAGCCATCCAACCAACTCATCTTCTGTTGTCCCCTTCTCCTCCCACCTTCAATATTTCCCAGTATCAAGATTTTTTCAAATGAGTCAGTTTTTCACATCAGGTGGCCAAAGTACTGGAGTATCAGCTTCAGCATCAGTCCTTCCAATGAATATTCAGGACTGACTTCCATTAGGATGGACTGGTTGGATCTCCTTGCAGTCCAAGGGACTCTGTAGAGTCTTCTCCAACACCAAAGTTCCAAAGCATCAATTCTTCGGCACTCAGCTTTCTTTATAGTCCAACTCTCATATCCATACATGACTACTGGAAAAACCATAGCTTTGACTAGACAGACCTTTGCTGGCCAAGTAATGTCTCTGCCTTTTAATATGCTATCTATGTTGGTCATAGCTTTTCTTCCAAGGAGCCAGCATCTTTTAATTTCATGGCTGCACTCAGCATCTACAGTGATTTTGGAAACCAAAAAAAGAAACAGTCACTGTTTTCACTGTTTCCCCATCGATTTGCCATGAAGTGACGGGACAAGATGTCATGATCTTAGTTTTCTGAATGTTGAGTTCTGAACAATGAGTTCATTCAAATGATGTATCCATTTGAATGCAGCATTCCAAAGAATAGCAAGGAGAGATAAGAAAGCCTTCCTAAACCAGATCTGAAAGAGACAGGTGCACCCCAATGTTCATCGCAACACTGTTTATAATAGCCAGGACATGGAAGCAACCTAGATGCCCATCAGCAGACGAATGGATAAGAAAGCTGTGGTACATATACACCATGGAATATTACTCAGCCATTAAAAAGAATTCATTTGAATCAGTTCTAATGAGATGGATGAAACTGGAGCCCATTATACAGAGTGAAGTAAGCCAGAAAGATAAAGACCAATACAGTATACTAACGCATATATATGGAATTTAGAAAGATGGTAACAATAACCCTATATGCAAAACAGAAAAAGAGACACAGATGTACAGAACAGACTTTGGGACTCTGTGGGAGAAGGCGAGGGTGGGATGTTTAGAGAACAGCATCGAAACATGTATATTATCAAGGTGAAACAGATCACCAGCCCAGGTTGATGCATGAGACAAGTGCTTGGGGCTGGTGCACTGGGAAGACCCAGAGGGGTTGGGTGGGGAGGGAGGTGGGAGGGGGGATCGGGATGGGGAACACATGTAAATCCATGGCTGATTCATGTCAATGTATGGCAAAAACCACTACAATATTGTAAAGTAATTAGCCTTCAACTAATAAAAATAAATGGAAAAAAAAAAGAAAGAAAGCCTTCCTAGTGATCAATGCAAAGAAATAGAGGAAAACAGTAGAATGGGAAAGACTAGAGATCTCAAGAAAATTAGAGCTATCAAGGGAACATTTCATGCAAAGATTGGCACAATAAAGGACAGAAATGATATGGACCTAACAGAAGCAGAAGATATTAAGAAGAGGTGCAAGAATACACAGAAGAAAGAACTGTACAAGAAAGATCTTCATGACCCAGATAATCACAATATTGTGATCACTCACCTAGAGCCAGACATGCTGGAATGTGAAGTCAAGTGGGCCTTAGAAAGCATCACTATGAACAAAGCTAGTGGAAGTGATGGAATTCCAGTTGAGCTATTTCAAATCCTGAAAGATGATGCTGTGAAAGTGCTGCACTCAATATGTCAGCGAATTTGGAAAACTAAGCAGTGGCCCCAGGACTGGAAAAGGCCCATTTTCATTCCAATCCCAAAGAAAGCCAATGCCTAAGAATGCTCAAACTACCACACAATTGCACTCATCTCACACACTAGTAAAGTAATGCTCAAAATTCTTCAAGCCAGGCTTTAACAATACATGAACTATGAACTTCCAGATGTTTAAGCTGGATTTAGAAAAGGCAGAGGAGTCATAGATCAAATTACCAACATCCACTGGATCATCAGAAAAGTGAGAGAGTTCCAGAAAAACTCTACTTCTGCTTTGTTCACTATGCTAAAGCCTTTGACTGTGTGGATCACCACAAACTGTGGAAAATTCTTAGATGCAAATACCAGACCACTTCACCTGCCTCTTGAGATATCTGTATGCAGGTCAAGAAGTAACAGTTAGAACTGGACATGGAACACCAGACTGATTCCAAATAGGGAAAGGAGTACATCAAGGCTATACACTGTCACCCTGCTTATTTAACTTATATGCAGAGTATGTCATGAGAAACCCTGGCCTGGGTGAAGCACAAGCTGGAATCAAGCTTTCTGGGAGAAATATCAATAACCTCAGATAAGCAGAGGACACCACCCTTATGGCAGAAAGTGAAGACAAACTAAAGAGCCTCTTGATGAAAGTGAAAGAGGAGAGTGAAAACAAATTCTTAGGAAGTTTGGCAAGAGGTCAGCCATCCACACCCATCCTTGAAGGCCCTGATAGAATCACATTCACTTGCATCAATGAAAGCCAAGATATTCTAGTCCACACCCAGTACCTAATGTGGGACACTGACATCCTTGCTGAGCTAAGTCATGGGACACAACATTTATGATGCTGGAGACCATAGCTGATCTATGGAAAAGTGACAAATCCCAGAAGAGGTACAGGCTGTGGGAAAGACCTGAAACAAACCAGACGCTCAAGAAGCCCAAGGCCATCCCAGCTTATTTGCTTGTGTTTTCCAGGGCTTTCCATATTTGCTTCTGCATGCTTTGACACCAAACTACCTAATTTTGATGTCCTATATATTAAAACTTCTTTTTTTTCTTTGGATTTCAAAATCACAGTTATGAATTAACCATTTTATCCCATGTACCACAATAGAAAACAAACCTTAGAAACACCCCTTTATTCAGCTAATTTCAAACAGGGTTATGATTAACCTAGTAAATGTTGCTTGTATTGTCATACCTGAAGGCTCATTTTTAAATAGTTATCATGCTGCTTCAGTATTCAATATTTCTTAAATATTTTACTATCATGTGGAAACATGTATTTATTATTTTTTCCTATGTAGGCTGATTAGCATAAAGGAGACAGGAAATTTACTTCAGAGATGGTTCTTTATAGACTACACTTTATTCATGTGAGAAAGCGCAGTTAAATTGTGTGTCTTACTCAAGGGTCAGTATGAAATGCTTCATGTAAAATTACTAAAGCACTTTTAGAAGCCTTGAAATTGATTGAATCATAAATATATGAGGAAACTCAGTTCATAAAACATCAGTGGACTGTTAAATCTATAAAGATTCAAACTTTCACTGTGTCTGTGCTAACTAGGTCTGTCCATGATAACCAAATGCAATTCTAGCTTGTTTTCCTGAGAATGCAGGATGTCACAGCACTACAGAAAAAAGAATCTAAAACATACCAGTGTTTAATCAGTAAAATATAGCATAATCGTATTATAAATTTTCTGATGTTTTATTCTCTACAGCACTATAGAATACACGTTTCATTTTGAAACTTAAAAAAAAATCATGAAATATAGACACAACAGATATTCAGAGACACTAAAATATTTTCCCAAAGAAATAGAATTTGTATCAAAGCTCCTCTTAACATGCGACTGTGTTCCATATTGTTGCTGTTCAGTTGCTAAGTCATGTCTGACTCTTTGCAACCCCGTGGACTGCAGCATGCCAGGCTTCCTTGTTCTTCACTATCTCCTGGAGTTTGGTCAGACTCAGGTCCATTGAGTCAGTGATGTCATCCAACCATCTCATCTTTTGTTGCCTCCTTCTCCTCCTGCCCTCAATCTTTCCCAACATCAGGGTCTTTTCCAATGAGTCAGCTCTTTACATCAGGTGGCCAAAATGTTGGCGCTTCCGCTTCAGCATCAGTCCTTCCAGTGAACATTCAAAGTTGATTTCCTTTTAGGATTGACTGGTTTGCTCTCCTTGCTGTCCAAGGGACTTTCATATATAAAGCTTCTAGTAAAATCTGGTATGATACAGTGGTAATTTAAAATAGTATCACATAACAAATATAATGCTATATAATATATTTAATAGGCAAAGAGTCGGACACGACTGAGCAAGTGAACTGAACTGAACTGAATAAACAAAACTATTTGAAGAATAGTATTCCTGCAGCTGGGAAAAGCAAGCTTTTTACCACAAAGGAAGTAGGAATGCTGCGACTGTCGCCAAGTACAGCATGAAGCCATTATACCTTTTCCTGGAATCCAGGGAGCTGATGAACCTTGCTGACTCTATGAAAGGAAGGAAGAATAACAGCTGGATAGTTAGAGGGAGCTTTTGCTCAATTTTCATAACTGCTAAGAAGGAAGAAAGAATTGCTTGATGTTTTAGGTAGAAAATCTAGTTTCTGTTATAGCTCACAGGTAGGTACAAAATATTTCTACAGTTTTTATCTCTCTGGCATTCCCAGGCCATGATATACCCAATACTCTCCCAAGTTACTGAGCTCAAATAACCCTACAATAGTTCTAAGTGAATCGGATTGACAAGTTGTCTGAAGTCATAGTAATAAGCATATTCCTAATGCATCTAGTAAACTATAACAAAATGTCTACTAATATTATTTTAAATGCTCTATATGTTTGTATCAAGAATACAGTCTCAGTGACTTTTGTTGTTATAGTTTTATGCCTATCATTTGGTAATTCAATATTAATATTAGTGAATGTTAAAAATGAGGGAGAGTTCCAGCTAGTTTCTTATTGAAAGGCTGAATGAAATTCACTCAATAGAGTAATCAAATATATTTACACAAATCCCCCAGGCCATAGATTTTTGAATAAAAAAAAAAGGATATTAGTATAATATGTCAAAACTTTTGACATATATAGGCATCCAAATAAATTGGAGATATATTTTACATGCTGCTACATGTTATAGATTGGATAAGAGATACTGGTTAGTAATATATTTCTGTAGATGATGATAAATGAGGGAAGATTCTTCTTAGAATCTGTCTGTACCATCTGAACAAGAACATCATCCTCTTGATTGATATATTGAATTTTCTACAATGAATAATGATTGATGCCTACTAATTTATTGTTCCACAGGAAGTATGTTTGGCAGCCAAAAACAATACAACACAGCTTCACAAATATATCCCATAGTCTTATAAAGATGAAAATAGCAACCGTTTAATGAAAAATGCTAAATATCATGGAATCTATGAAGCTTCAATCCAAAATATCAACTAGAAAAAAGAACACTTTGAGTTCAAAACCAAAAAAGTACAATTAAAAATAACCTTGCATTTTGGTATGTAGATTTCTTGAAATATCAACTTAATACCCTTTTAAAACCATTTCAAGTGAAAGTAATGGAGCATTTGGAAACCATGCTGAAAATTTGTAAGATGCCACATAAAAGCCAAATATATAAAGAATTTTTTCATAATAACATATCTGTGGGTTACTAATCCTCAGGTTTAATGTGACAGAGAAATATCTAAGAAGTATGTTAAAATCTGGGCCTATAATCCAGGGTTAGTGATTAACTCAGTCTATAATGGAACTCAGCAAAAAAAAAAAAAAAAAAAAAAACACTAGTTATTCCAGTGCAATGAATCTATAGATCCAAATTTGAAAAAAATATATGTTACTGATATTATATCTTTATGAAAAATATTTGGGTAAGTAAAAATAAAATTACAAGATATTAACCTAGATTTCCCTTCCATTGATTAAGAGACAGGAATAGAGTCTGTTAGGTCACATCCAGCAAAATGGGTTAAACTCAGCAGGATGATCATCCTACTCTACCAAGTTTCTGTTGTTGTTGTTCAGTCAGCCAGCTGTGTCCAGCTCTTTGCAACCCCATGGACTGCAGCATGCCAGGCTTCCCTGTCCCTCACCATCTCCCCAAATTTGCCCAAGTTCATGTCCATTGCATTGGTGATGCCATGCAGCCATCTCATCCTCTGATGCCCCCTTTTCCTTCTGCCCTCAATCTTTCCCAGCATCAGGGACTTTTCCAAAGAGTCATCTGTTCATATCAGATGACCAAAACACTGGAGTTTCAGCTTCAGCATGAGTCCTTCCAATGAGTGCTCATGGTTGATTTCCCTCAAGATTGACTGATTTGACTCCTTACTGTCCAAGGGACTTTCAGGAGTCTTCTCCAGCACCACAGTTTGAAAGCATCAATTCTTTGGGGTTCTGCCTTCATTACAGCCCAGCTCTCACAACCATAGATGACCACTGGGAAGACCATAGCCTTGACTATATGGATCTTTGTTGGCAGAATAATGTCTCTGCTTTTCAACACACTGTCTAGGTTTGTCATAGCTTTCCTATTGAGAAGCAATCATCTATTTCATGGCTGTAGTCAGTCACCATCTGCAGTGATCTTAGAGACCAAGAAGAAGAAACCTGTCGCTGCTTCCACATTGCCCCCCTCTATTTGCCATTAAGTAATGTGACCAGATGCCAAGATCTTAGTGTTTCTTTTTTTTTTTTTTTTTTTAATATTTAGCTTTAAGCCAGTTTTTTCACTCTTCTCCTTCATTCTGATCAAGAAGCTCTTTAGTTCCTTTTCACTTTCTGCCATTAGAGTGATATCATCTGCATAGCTGAGGCTGTTGATGTTTCTCCCACCTATCTTGCTTACAGCTTGTAACTCATCCAGCCAGCATTTCTCATGATGTGCACAGCATATAGGTTAAACAAACAGGGTGACAACAGACAGCCCTGTCATACTCCTTTCTCAAGTTGCTATGATCACCTTAAAGGCTAAAGAGAAAAGTCACACAAATAAGTAACACAGAGGAAAATGTTCATCTGTGCCTCCGTCCCACAAAGAAGTCAGATTATATATGAACAGAGAGGGAGGAAAAACAAACAAGATAAACTAAAACAACCAAAAAAGTCAAAAGAAAAATTCATATAATTAAAACCAGAAGTCAATTAGTGGCAAGGAGGAACAATGGTATGCACCTGACCAATGTACCATTGATCCCATTGCAAAGCCAGGAAGCAGATAATGTACTTTCCTTGAAGTCAGTTCTAAGTAAACCAGGCAAATTACAAATTTGTAGCAAATTACAAATTTTCTGAAGCAATTTCAAAGGAAATTTTTTCAAAAGGTGTAAAAAATCAGAATCAACGTTTCTGGGTCTACCTCAGATCAAGTAGAAATTTAACTTGAGCTCTGCTGGTCCTATAAACAGACATGTCTACATATGTGTGGAGAGTCTGTGAGTCAGATGCCTAGCTTCTTTATGTTATGAGTCCCATGGAAACTTCAGCCAAAGATAAGAGTTAGTCAAGGCTTAAAAGATTGAACCAAGGCAGTAGTTTAATACTGGAAAAGATACATTGAATATATTAAGTACATTCAATATATTCTGGAGTCAGATAACACCCTGGAGAGCTCTGATGGAATTCACCCAGTGAAGCTTTTTATCCATCACATATTTACTGCATAACATGTATTTTTCAGGCACCAGAGCAGGCACTAGAAATGCACCAGCAAATTTTTTAAAAGCCTCTATTCTGAAGAAACTTGAGGGGCACATACAGTTATAAATACTACTTTTATTTATATATATATATATATATATATATATATACACTGATTTTTAAATATATATATACAGTATATATATATACTAATTTTTAAAAATCAGGTAGTTTATATATATATATACACATATACATATATTCAGGTAGTAATAATTTCTATAAAGGAACATAAAGCAGGATGAAGGGATAGATTAGTGATTGGTGATTAGAATAAGGTTGACTTGAAATGCCTTTGGAAGAACTTGACAGTTGAACAAGACTTCAGTTTATTTAGACAGAGAGGGAAAAAAGAGCAAAGGATTACAGTGTAGAATTTGTGAGGGGGAGAATGAGTGATGCAGCCAAACCCTGATGGTAAAGAAGCTGTTAGTCCACTGGAATTTGGAGTTTGATCTTAGTGAGATAAGATTAAAATCTAAGGAAGAAGACAAGAACTAATGACCAAATGAGACTAAATCAGCACTGCTTTAAAACATGATTAAGAGAGATTGAGGCCTTTCATGGAGAAAAAAGTAGTGCAATGCTGGTCTCTGGGATGATGTTTTCTAGAATCATACTATGAATTTGCCGCTCCCTAGCTGTGTCATTGGGTAGCTTATTCTAACTCATTGACCTCACCTATAGAGTTAGGATAATAATCATTTATTATAAACAACAGGGGCTCAAGATTTCTAATGTTTTACTAGGCATATATTAAGCATTATATTAGTGTTATTTTACATACTGTTATTACTTATTTACTAACTTATTAAAAGTTTTGGTATGAAATTATATTAAGACAATTTATTCATAGCTTCAGGTGATCAGATATAAAGCAAAGGCTAATATTATCTATCAGATTCAACTCTGATTTTAGCTTTATCCACATCTATAAAACTTTTATTTTTCGAATCTATAAAACAAGGCCCTCTCAGCAGTTTCTGCATCCAGTGAAGAATTATAAAGAGTTCAGACACAGCAGATAGTTCTCTCAATATGAAAACATACCAGATACACAAGAGTCCGCAGTGGCACAGTTCCCCTAGCCAAAAGTTTGGAACAACTCAAATGTCCAACAACAAAATGAATTAACAAAATGTGTATAGTCATATGAGGAATACCCAGGCATGAAAAGTATTGAAGTATTGATACATTATGGATCGACATGGATGAAACTTGAAAATATCATTCCAAGTGAAAGAAGCCAGAAGTAAAATATATAATTTTATGTACATTAAATATCCAGACTGGATAAATCTATAGAGAAAGACAGCAGATTAACAGTTGACAGGGGCTGGAGGAAAAGAGAATGGCTACTGACTGCTTAATGGTGTGAGGTTTCCTTTAGTGGATGAAATAATTTGAAAATAGAGAGAGGGAATGGCTGCAAAACATTTGGAATGTACTGAATACCACTGAATTGTACACTAAAGTGGTTAAACTCAGGTTATATATATTTTACCAAATAAAAAATCTTAGAATGTACGATACAAAAGTCAGATTTAAGTTGTTATTTAGAAAAAATAAACTTAATTTTTCTTATTAGGAAATATGATTGGTAATTGTTTGGGCAGAAGTCACTGGCTATATATAACAAGAAACTATACCTCGACAAGAAGTAGGAATTCAAGACACTCAGGGTCAAGCACAAAACTTTCGTAAGTGTGAATTTTGGAACAAATTTCTGGATGTTAAGAGATTGAGCTGGAGGTCATATTAAAGTGTTAGAAATAAAAATAAAAAGAAATTGGCCAACTTAAAGAAGTGGCGGAGAGAACATAGCATTAACCAGAAGTGTAATAGCGGGGGAAATAGAGAATACTCTCATTATGGGCTGAATATGATTATACAGTGGAGATGACAAATAGATTCTAGGGATGAGATCTGATAGACAGAGTACATGAAGAACTACGGATGAAGGTTCATAACCTTGTACAGGAAGTGGTGACTAAAACCATCCGAAAGTAAAAGAAGTGCAGGGAGGCAAAGTGGTTGTCTGAGGAGGCCTTACTTAGCTGAGAAAAGAAGAGAAGTGAAAGGCAAAGGAGAAAGGGAAAGATATACCTGATTGAATGCAGAGTTCCAGAGAAGAGCAAGGAAGATAAGAAGGCCTTCTTAAATGAACAATGCTAAGAAATGGAGGAAAACAGTAGAATGGGAAAGACTAGCGATCTCATCAAGAAAATTGGAGATACAAGGGAATATTTCATGCAGGGATGGGCACAATAAAGGACAGAAACAGTATGGACCTAACAGAACAGAAGAGATTAAGAAGTGGCAAGAATACACAGAACTATATGAAAAAGATTTTAATTACCCTGATAATTACAATGGTGTGGTCATTCACCTAGAACTAGACATCTGTGAGTGTAATGTCAAGTTGTTCTTAGGAAGCATTACTATAGACAAAGCTAATGGAGGTGATGGAATTCTAGCTGAGCTATTTCAAATCCAAAAAGATGCTGCTGTTCAACTGCTGGACTCAGCATGCCAGAAAATTCGGAAAACTCAGCAGTGGCCACAGGACTGCTAAAGGTCAGTTTTCATTCCAATCTCAAAGAAGGTCAATGCCAAAGAAAGTTCAAGCTACCATATGGTTGTGCTCATTTCACATGCTAGCAAGGTTATGTTCAAAACCCTTCAAGCCAGGCTTCAGTCATACATGAATCAAGAACTTCCAGATGTACAAGCTGGATTTAGAAAAGGCAGAGGAACCAGAGATAAAATTGCCAAGATTCGTTGGATCATTGAGAAACCAAGGGAATTCCAGAAACACATCTATTAATACCTCTACTTCATTGACCACTAAGCCTTTTACTGTGTGGATCACAGCAAACTGAAAAATTCTCAGAGATGGGAGTATCAGATTACCTTCCCTGTCTACTGAGAAACTTGTATGCTGGTCAAGAAGCAACAATTAAAAGCAGACATGGAAAAAGGAACTGGTTCAAAATTGAGAAAGGTGAATGACAAGTCTGTATATTGTCACCCTGTTTATTTAACTTTAATACAGAGTACTTTGTGCGAAATGCCAGGCTGGATGATTCACAAGCTGGAATCAAGATTGCCAGGAGAAATATCAATAACCTCAGATATACAGAGAACACCACTCTAATGGCAGGAGGTGAAGAGGAACTAAAGAACCTGTTGATAAGGATGAAAGAAGAGAGTGAAAAAGCTGGCTTAAAACTTGACATTAAAAAAATTAAGATCATCACATCCAGTCCCATCACTTTATGACAAATACAAGGAGAAAAAGTGAAAACAGTGAGAGATTTGATTTTCTTCTGCTCCAAAATAACTTCTGATGCTGACTGCAGCCAGGAAATTAAGACAGGAAAGCAATGCCAAACCTAGACAGTGTATTAAAAAGCAGAAACATCATTTAGGCAACAGACATTCATATAGTCAAAACTATGGTTTTTCCACTAGTCATGTATGGATGTAAGAGTTGGATTATAAAGAAGACTGAGTGCCAAAAATTTGATGCTTTCAAATTGTGGAACTGGAGAAGACACTTGAGACTCCCTTGGACTGCAAGAAGATCAAATCAGTCAAACCTAAAGGAAATCAACCCTGAATATTCATTGGAAGGACTGGTGCTAAAGCTCTGGTAGTTTGGCCACCTGATGAGAAGAGCCAACTCATTGGAAAAGACTCTGACACTGGGAAAGATTGAAAGCAGGAGGAGAAGGGCCCAACAGAGGATGAGATGGTTGGATAGCATCACAGACACAATGGACATGAGTTTAAGCAAACTCCAAGAGGTAGTGAAGGACAGGGAAGCCTGGCATGTTGCAGTTCATGGGGTGCAAAGAGTGTCTTAGCGAATGAACAACAAAAGCAGCAGAGGTTGAGGCTGCAATAGCCACAAGTTTTGTGGCAAACTCAAGACATTTCTTGGCAAATCAACTTCCTTAATTCTCTAGGGAGCTATACTCATTGGAATAATTTTCTGATATTCTCTGAATTTTCTTAATTCTACAAAAGCTATGAATGAACCTGAAATCTGGTGGAGATTCTCCTGATCATTTCATTAGTCATCTCTTTCAATCATTCTGTAAGCACCTAACTTGCAATTTCATTTCATTCTTGCTTACAGTATATGGAGTGGTTTCTGTTTTCCTGACCAAACATTCTACATTTAAAATGTCTAAGTTTAACATTTTCCAAGTATATATTTCTGCCATAATATATTTTGCTATTGTAAATGTACTTTCATGAATATTTTGAACTGCAAGTCTAGGTCTTCCAACATATGAAAACATGCACAATTTGACTTATTAATAAGGCAAGTACTTACTATTAAAACAATGGGCAAATTATACAATTTCTGTCAGAAAAGTCTCTCTTCCCTAATCAACTCCATTAAGTACATTAATATGCCTATTTATCACACTCTTAATTTCTGAGTATCGAGATAGTACTGGAAGATAGATGATAAATATAAATAAATAAATACATGCACACACACACATATATATACATATATATGTATATACACACACATACATAAAGCACAGGTTTGTAACCATGTGGAAATTTTGACAGAAAAACATGTCCTAATGTGCTCACTTTAACAAATCTTACAGGGACTTTACAATCACAGGGCTCTCAGTGTCCCATTCTTTTATCAATCATCTCTATGTTTGCTTCTTTAGAAATTTTTGTTTTTTCTCTTCTATGGCAATGCCTTATTGGTGGATGAAAGGTATTCCTTTTTATTGCAAGAGGGAAAATAGGTTATTGTGAAAGGAGAATTTAGAAAAGAAAATGAGGACCAGAAGTAGGTTACTGTTAGGAAATGGTACATGTAAAGTTGAGGGTCTGGACAATTATTCTCTTCAAATTATTCATGTCAATGTACTTTCTGGAAAACCAGAGGTTTGTTTCAGCTTTTGAAGATCATTGCTATAACAGCACATATTCTGTACCTTTTCTGCCTCCAAAATTAGAGGTTCTTGGAGACTTAATAATTATAATTTAACATGATATAGGTTTTTTTATTTTATATAACAATCTTAGAAAATATTTGTGATTTTTCACTACATGAATTAATGTGCTTATGTGCTTACCACTAGTGAACTTTTTGGAGTAACATTTATTTAATATGGCTTATTCACTATCATAAAGCCACAATTTAAACATTTTGAGGGTAACTATTGTATCTTAGAAGCTATCCTGCCTTTTGACTCTTCTATATGTTTGTTAATAATAAACACTATTCATTAGTCGTTTACTGTAAGATGACATTATCATTATCATAAATAAAAGACACACAAGTGAACTAGGTTCCCTCATTGAGCACTGAGGCCAGTGATTCAATCTATTGAAAAGTGTCTAGTGTTCATTCCAAGCACGCAGATCTATTGATCTCGTTCTCAACCAGCCTTTCTATCTATCATCAAAAAATACCATTCCACTCCCATCCAAAGAAAAAAATATGGATGGACAGTTTCAACCACTACAGTACAGAAGAAAGTACATTATAAAAATAATGAGTGATAACATCTTCTATGATCTAACATTTGCTAAATAATAAACTGAGCTCTTAACAAAAATTACCTAACAATACTCAGAATACACATATGAAATCTATATTATTTTCTTCATGTTCCTTACGAATGGGTTGTAGATTAGATAATTTCAGTACCTTATACAAAGTTCCACTTTTATTCAGTGCACAAACTCAGTCGACTTTATTACAGGTTCCAGTTTGTTGCCGCCACTAACTCTAGTCTTCTAATGCAAATTCTTCCAGCAAGAGAATCCTCTTTCTCTCTCCATCATATACAGTTTTGCTTCACATAGACTAGTGTGCTTATTATCTATCCCACAATTCAACAAATACGTGGTGAATTTTGTCACTCCAGATGTTGCTACATTATTTCATACTGGCTAGAATATTCATTTCGCCTCCACATCCCAAATATGACCCAGATAAATTCTGTTCTTTCTTTCAAAGCTAATATAAAATCCCCACCCTTAGTCACTCTGTATTGTCACTCAATACAGAGATGTCACTCTGTATTGACTTCCCCCCTTAGTCCTTGGTATGTTCTGTCTAAATCAGATGTAGCATATATTGCGGAGAAGGCAATGGCACCCCACTCCAGTGTTCTTGCCTGAAGAATCCCAGGGATGGCAGAGTCTGGTGGGCTGCCGTCTATCGAATCGCACAGAGTCGGACACGACTGAAGCGACTTAGCAGCAGCAGCAGCATATATTGCATTGTTTTATCAAAGTAGGTTCTAATATAAAGAGATTTTTTAATCCAACTACACTAATTTCTATTAATGATATAATTTTATTGAATTTTACTTTGTAGCTTCTACTTACCAAAATTTCCTTTGCATTAATTTTCGGAATAATTACCTTCTATTGATTTCTACTTCCTTCAGCATGTGTATATGTGTATGTGTTTGTTCTTCATTAATTTCAAAATTGTGTGTCTGCTATTCTATTTATCTGATTGAATATAAAACTTTGACATGCATATTTAACTGAATAGTTTCAAAACTTAGCTAATATTTCTACTCTGTCCCTAAACAATAAGGATATTGCAGATATTCCTATATTCTCCAAGGCACCATTGATTATTAATTTTAATAATCAGTAAAAATAGTACTTATTATTATATTACTACTACTAAAACTCATAGTAAAACTAGATTTAGAAAACATTTTACTTATTTGTTTACTCTTACTTTTTGTATGCCATCCTTTCTTTTGTCTTTTATTCTCTTCTTGCTGACAGATATCCATTAGTGCTTTATTCAAAGAAGATCAGAGACTTAAAACTTGTATTAGTTTTTGTCAATCTGATAATTCACCCTTTTTTTTCAATAAAAGCTTAATTCATAACAGAATTCTGGGCCAACTCCTATCTTCAGACACTTCTGGCCCCTGTTGGTCATGATAAACCTGCAGTCAGTCAGAAATTTCATTTTAGGAATTCTGTTTCCTCCATATGATAAAAAAAAAAAAAATCTATATTTAGCTTTGATATCATGAAGATTTACTGCTCTGTAGTCTGCCATGTGTTTGGTTTCATTACCTCTGATTTGGATTAGAGGTGATTTTACAACATAAGAGTTTGTCTTTTCTCTATAATAAAATTATCTCAGTCCGTATATTTTTCAAATAAGCCTCTTTTCCATTTTTCCCCTTTCTTGAATGCCTATAAGTGTAAGTTGAAATGTCTCATTATAGATCCCTTATCTTCTTATGTTATATTTTGGTAATTTCCCCTAGGAGATCTTTATGAGAATGAAGTCTTTTTTTCTGTAAAAATAGTTCATTCTTTTATCTATTTTTAAATAACTATGTTTTTCATTTCTAGAATTTTAATTTGATGTGTTTTCCTTTCAAATCTTTTTTCCACAAACCATCTTATTTTTGTTTACTTGATTTTTTTTTTAAACTTTAACAGATCAGATTTTTGAAGGTCCAGTCTCTGTTTTGTTGTATCTATAAACTCTTTCTGACAAGGACTTTGTTCTCCTATTGTTTTGTAATTTTTATTAATGAGCTCATCTTCAACAGTTATTAGAGAAGGAAATGGCAACCTACTCCAGTACTCTTGCCTGGAAAATCCCATGGACTGATGAAGGAGCCTGGCAGGCTACAGTCCATGGGGTGGCAAAAAGTCGGACACGACTGAGTGAATTCACTTTCACTTCAGCAGTTATTTAATTTCATGGGAGTACCAAGACCTTGGGTTGTATGGGCATTTTGCAGGGGCTATTTTGTGTCTGATTCTCTGGAGTCACACTAAGACCAAACTTTTTATAAAAAAAACAAAACAACAACAACAAAAAAAAACAGGGTATCAATTCCATGAAATTAGTGTCTTTTTGGAAATAGTACCTATATTCAGCTGCGGGTTAAGATTCTGATTGTTAAGAGTTGATCCTACCTTGTCTCAGTTTATCATACTGACCAAGGTTTCCTATTGGTATGTGTTAATTTTCTTCATCATAACATAATCAGACTTCCCTGTAGCTCAAATGGTAAAAAAATTTACCTGCAATGCCAGAGACCAGGGCTATATCCCCGGGTCAGGGAGATCCTTGGAAAAGGGACTGGCAATCCACTCCAGTATTCTTGCCTGGAGAATCCCATGGACAGAGAAGCCTGGTGGGTAGAGTCCGTGGGGTTCCAAAGAGTTGGACATGACTGAGAGATTAACATACACACAGAAATAACAACCTTTTCAAATTTTAATTTTCTGTCTGTGTCTTATGTATTAGAGATACCAAAAAAAGTATATTTTCTTAATGAAATTTATCAGTTAGCGACTAAACATCATTCAGTCTGAATACAGAAGAAATTAATAGCATGAAACTAAAGTCACAAGAACTGATGTTTTGGAACTGTGGTATTGGAGAAGATTCTTGAATGTCCCTTGGACTGTAAGGAGATCCAACCAGTACATCATAAAGGAAACCAGTCCTGAATATTCATTGGAAGGACTGATGCTGAAGCTGAAACTCCAATACTTTGGCCACCTGATGCAAAGAACTGACTCATTTGAAAAGACCCTGATGCTGGGAAAGACTGAAGGCAGGAGGAGAAGGGGATGACAGAGAATGAGATGGTTGGATAGCATCACCGACTCAGGCTGTGGGAGTTGGTGATGGACAGGGAAGCCTGGCATGCTGCAGTCCAGAGGTTCGCAGAGTTGGACACAACTAAGCAACTGAACTGAACTGAAAGTCACAAGAACCCATGGTTTATGTTGCAAATGCTATTAACTAAATATTATTGAAATAAATGGGTTTAAAATAGAAGTCCAAATTCTGCCATATTTTTAATCTGTGTTTTCTCTCATACAAATAGAGAAAATAGTACAAATATACTTGCATTAAAGCCTCAGTTATTTTTCAGGTAGAGTGGTTTTGTTCTCTCAAGCTCTCATGCAAATATTTGTTTCTCAAGAAAGCCATTATCTGCTACTCTCTAATAACAAAACAATAAGCTTTTATTGAGGGAAAAATAAAATTCCTAAAGGAGCAAGTAAATTCTAGGTACATTAATTATAAAAACAGTTTTAAATGTTAATCTATGTGCAAAACAAGATCCAAAAATGAGACTTCCCTTTCATGTGCTTTATGGTAGAACAATACAAGATGTTATGAGGATGTCACACTGTTTCTCATGAAGTCCCCCAAAAAGGGATGACATTTCTACATTTTAGGTCATTATAGAACATTTGTCATTAAAAATAGGAGACAGAGATATCATTAAAATATTTTATTTCTGCCTATAGAAAAGGCTTCCCTCATAGTTCAGTTGGTAAAACAATCTGCCTGCAATGCAGGAGACCCGGGTTCGACTCCTGGGTCAGGAAGATCCTCTAGGGAAGGAAATAGCAACCCAGTCCAGTATTCTTGCCTGGAGAATCCCATGGACAGAGGAGCCTGGCAGGCTACACTCCATAGGATCACAAGTTGAACACGACTTAGCAACCAAACCACTGCCATGTATGCGTGTTCCCAACAGGGTAATTAAAGCTTTGCTGAAATTCTTTATAGGAAATTCATCCATCTAGAGAAGAACTGGATACTCTGCTATAAAGACAGGAAGTTAAATTCAAAGAGGATTTTTCCATCAAAATAATTTCAGAGAAATTATGATACAAATTTCAGAGAACTTGTGACATAAATACTGTATCATATTAAAAATCTGACATTTTTAAATAAGCAGGTTTTCTTTTAGACCCAATCAGAGGGAGTTTAATTACAAAAATTATTTGATTTGATTTTAATACAGAGAAGCTATTAGATGAGTTCCACATGTAATTTAATCTAAAACCACAATATATTTTATTTAAAGAAAATAATTAGGCATTATACTCTTTGGACTATGCTGAGTATTTAACTTAGAAAATCTATCAAATTCTCTCTCTCTCTCTCTCTTTCTTTCTCTCATTGCTTCATATAACTAGAAAATTAACGAGTTCCTCCCCTAAGATATAAGCATAACAAATTTGCATAAAATTAGGAACCATTTTAAGTATGAAACTGAAGCTATTAGTTGCTCAGTTGTGTCCGACTCTTTGTGACCCCATGGACTGTAGCCCACCAGGTTCCTCTATCCATGGCATTCCCCAGGCCAGACTACTAGAGTGGGTTGCCATTCCCTTCTCCAGGGGATCTTCCTGACCCAGGGATTGAACCCAGGTCTCCTGCATTGCAGGCAGATTCTTTACCATCTCAGTCACCAAGGAAGTCATTTCAGGGATGGACAAAATAAATAATTGCCCTGGTTTATGTCATAGCTCAAACTCTTGGGTCAGGTTGTCATCATTCACTCACTGTTACCACTCATAGACTTTGGGAAATTTCACACTTTCCCTCAGTTTTCTCATCTATATAGGGGTACCCATAGAAGTGTTGGGTACATTCAGTTCGAAGAAATATTGAAAGAGGGAGAAAGAGAGAGAGACACAGACAGAGAGAGACCATTTCTTCTAATGCTTGGTCCAAAGAAATCACTCAAGTATCTTTGTTATATTTCATCGAATGATCATTACTGTTGTTTAAATTATTGTTCTGTAATAAAATTAATGGCTTTTCAGATTCAGCATTGTGAAGGAACACATTTTTACATACATAAGGTCCAATTCAAATTCATTTATTTTTTAGGGAAAAAGCACATTAAGAAACAACAGTAATTTTTCTGTAACCTGAGTGACCTACTTCTTAGAGCTATAGCTAAGGGATTAGTCATTCATTTGATTGGTACTTATTGAAACAATTGCATATTGAAATTTCTTGTGTGCCAGGTCCTGGTCTGATCCTAAAGATAGAGTGGAGACCAAAATATTTTAAACACCTACCATGATAGAGCTTATATTCTTAGAGAGGGAGAATGGATAGACAAAAATATGTTATAAATATATACAGATGTGTGCACATACACATATTTAATTTTTACTATATCCATTATGTACATCTATATTAGACAGCATTAAAATGTAGAAAAGTAAGTGCATAGAGAGTATTCAAAAGTGAGGAGAGAAAGTAACTTAAAACAGTGTAATCAGAGGAATTCTGACCCAAATGAAATGAGAGAGAAAACCATAAGAATATAATGAGTGAGAGCCGGTAGGGTGATGACTGACTCTAGCTGTCTGACTGCCTAGTTACATGAACTGCCTTAGTACAGAAATGCAAAAAACTATTGTAGGTGAAATAGGTAGGTGAGTTTTTTGTTGTTGCTTTTTTTTTTTCCTAGTCAAGCTTGGCCTTGTTTTAACTCTAAAAACCTACCATTTTATAGATTAAGGAGATTATAATATTGAGCACATCGATTCTTCTGTCCTGCTTCTGAACCTCATATGAAAAGTAAGTAATTTTCAGAGACCTTGTGAGCTTTGTTTGCCCAGTTTTATAGACAGAGTTCAGTAGAGAAAGGGAAACTGAATGATCTAAGGCCACACTGGAAATCTGCATGAACTGTCATTAGAACCTGAGTGTATTTGCAGACAAGCCTGTGTCCGAAACAGGAGCCTGTGTCCATCCATGTGTCAGCTTTAATCACTGTGCTTTAACTACAGAAGGTACTTTTAACTAAAGGAATTTCTGGCCTAATATCAACATGCAAGTCAAAGGAAAACCACATTTCCTGATAAAAAGAAAAGTATGAATGATATACAAAAATGACATTTTAAAATTCATTCAGAGTTGATTTTAAGAGAATTGTATCAAATTAGAGTGAGTGAGTAAAAGTTGCCCAGTTGTATCTGACTCTTTGTGACCCCATGAACTGTAACCCACCAGGCACCTCTGTCCATGGAATTCTCCAGGCAAGAATACTAGAATGGCTTGCAATTTCCTTCTCCAAGTGATCTTCCCAACCCAGGAATCAAATCCAGGTCTCTCGCATTGCAGGAGGATTCTTTACCAGCTGAGCTACCAGGGAAGCCCAGCCACCAGGGCAAGCTATCAAATTAGAATTAAGCCACAAAAAAAAAAAAAAGAGAAAAATGCACTTTTTTTTTTTTATACACTCAGTCAGCCAGCATTGTTCATTTTCCGCATTATAATTTTAGGTTCTGAGCAGGATTCAAGCTTGAGTCAAAGCAGGAAAGATATTCTAGGAACAGTTGTGGCAGGTGGTCTGGGACCACCCATCCTTAGCAAAAACAGAGCCAGCCAGGGAGTTAGACCCACTTACACACACTGTCGTTCAGTAGCTGATAATTATGTAATATTGACTCTCTGATATGTTCTCCATTCCAGCGCCTAAGAATTCTATGAAGACACAGATTATATGTTAAAAAGGCAAAGATATTTAACTAAAAGATCTATTGCTGGATTTTCCATCCACCCTGACACGGTATAACTCAGAGGATCACACAGTGTCCACTCAGATGCCACCAAACAGCCTTGTTCGTTCTTTGGGCACTAAGACGATTATATGAAAGCAGAGGCATTTGCAGAGTGATTGTAAGCTCATGGCAAGGGATTGTAGTACCTAGTAAAGCAGCAGTATATTTCACAGAAGCCCACATGGACTTCTAAAATGACTAAGTCAGGGCCAGTGTCCAGAAGGAGACAGTACCACTGGCTATGGCAGTTGGCAAGCAGACTTGTTTGCAAGAAAATGAGACAGTCTCTAAAATACTGAGCAAGGACTTTTGTTGAGCATAAACTTTCTACCACTTTTCAATTACTTTTTTTAGTTAATTTATTTTTTATTGAAGGATAATTGCTTTACAGAATTTTGCTCTTTTCTGTCAAACTCAACATGAATCAGCTATAGGTATACATATATCCCCTCCCTTTTGAAACTCCCTCCCATCTCCCGCCCCATCCCACCCTTCGAGGTTGATACAGAGCCCCGGTTTGAGTTTCCTGAGCCATATAGCAAATGTTGATGGGTATGTACATTGATACAGTCACTATGGAAGACAGTATGGAAATTCCTTAAAAAACTAGGAATAAAACCACCATATGACCCAGCAATCCCACTCCTAGGCATATACCCTGAGAAAACCAAAATTGAAAGAAAGCTGTGGTACATATACACAAACTCAGCTATTAAAAAGAATGCATTTGAATCAGTCCTAATGAGGTGGATGAAACTGGAGCCTATTATACAGAGTGAAGTAAGTCAGAAAGAAGAACACCAATACAGTATATTAACACATATATGTGGAATTTAGAAAGAGGGTAACGATGACCCTATATGCAAGACAGCAAAAGAAACACAGATGTAGGCAAAAAAAAAAGAAACACAGATGTAAAGAACGGACTTTTGGACTTGGTGGGAGAAGGCAAGGGTGGGATGATTTGAGAGAATAGCATTGAAATGTATATATTATCATATATGAAACAGATCACCAGTCCAAGTTCGATGCATGAGACAGGGTGCTCAGGGCTTGTGCACTGGGATGACCCTGAGGGATGGGATGGGGAGGGAAGTGGGAGAGGGATTCAGGATGGGGAGCACATGTACACCCATGGCTGATTCATGTGAATGTATGGCAGAAACCACCACAATGTTGTAAAGTAATTAGCCTCCATTTAAATAAATTAATTAATTTTTTAAAAAAGAAAGAGAAACATGTATCCTATTGTTCACTGCAGCACTATTTACAATAGCTAGAACATGGATGCAACCTAGATGCAATTACTTTTGAAGTAAATGTGGAGATGCAGTGATTCCTTCATTGACTTACCCTTGCTGCACTATCAAACTCATGCCATATTTTTATTCCTATACATTGCATGCACCATGTCCAATCTGTCATTAAAATCATCAAAATGTCATCAAAATATTTTAAATGGCATTTAAACTTAACAAATGTAAAGCAAAAAATGCATGTAGCTTTACAGTTTGGTGTTTTGGATGGTAAAGAATCTGCCTGCAATGCAGGAGACCTAGGTCAATCCTTGGGTCAGGAAGACCTACTGCAGAAGGGCAGGGGAGCCTGGTGGATTACAGTTCATGGGGTCACAAAGAGTCTGAGTTACTAACACTAACACTTTACAATTTACAAGATTATTTTAGAGTGATAAGCCAGCAAAGGTGGCAGGAAATTATTTAAGAAGTAGGCAAGGAAAGCAGCTTAGTAAAGAGAATAAAAGATTTTACAGTGTTAAAAACTACTGAGATATCAATATAGATAGGATATTTTTTTCCAATCTCGTCATGTTCAGTGACAAAAGGGCAGTGATGAACCCAGAAGTACAATCTTCAGGAGGAGTTGCAGCTGTATTTTACAGATTGGAATCTGTATGGAGAATACATATCTACAAGGCAGTGGGGTTAATTAGTATAGACAATTCTTGTAAAAAGTTTGGCTTTAAAGAGAATGAAAGAATGTGGCAGTTAGTTATAAGAGTAATTGGGATGGAGGCAATTGTATTCTTAAGATTTGGGAAGCTTAAATACATCTAAGTGCCATTAAAGAAAGATCTAATAAATTGGGAAAGTGGCTAAAAAACATAAAGGGATGATCAATATTGTATAGTGCCTGAGAAAGCTGTAGGCAATGGAGTTGGTCTGAGAAGTCAGTGAGGGATCTGTCCTTCCATTTCAGATTAAACACTAATGGTTAAGATCACAGACTCTGGAATCAGATAGTCTTTGTGAAAAGACATCACTTCTTAGTTCTAGGCAGCCATGAGCAAGTTAGTTCCATTCTGTGGCTCAATTTCCTCATCTGAAAGATAAAGATACTCATTTCACAGGATTGTTGTAAGGGTTACATAAATAGATATTTGTAAAGTCCTTAGAATAATACACTTTCACTTTAGAATAATGCATAACACACCTTAAGCATTTGTTAGTTTTTGTCATTATTATCATCTCATCAAGCACCTTTCAATTACTTGCGCTGACAAAACTCAGTACTTCAAATTAATAATTACTCTTTAGAGATAAGTGGATAAAAGTATGTTGTCATGTGAAATGTGTGGCAAATGAGCTAAAGTTTGCCTTACTCTCCCTCACAAAACTAGTACAGAACAGAACAAAACAGGCAGTTTAATACAAAGGCAGTTTAATAGGCAGACAGTCAACTCCAGCCCTCATTTTTGACCTCTCCTCCTATAAAATGTGTATTTCCAAAAACAGTTTACTCTTTGTGATTTTTAAGATGAATTTATATAAAAATTAAGAGATGAATTATACACTGATGTTTAATTTGCTTTGAAGGAGCTTAGTTTAATGATAGAATCATGCATTTGTCATCCAATAGATGGTGACTTTGGTCACTTGTTACCTTGAGACACTGAGCAAATTATTGAAAGCCCTTAGCCTTTACTTCTTCACTTACAAAACTAAGGCAAGTATGACCCCAGAGAGTTGTGAACATCAAACGTGAAAATACATGTGAAGTCCTTAATAGAGAACTTAGAACATTTTATGTGTTCAATAATGTTAACTGAGGTTAGTTTATATTAATTCATTGGCAAAGTTTTAATGAATAAACACTGTAAAATATAACTAAATGACATCTCCATGTGAATATAAAAGGAGGTCAAATAATATGATACTCTTTGCAAATAACAGGCACATAATAGTTGTGGAATAAATGGCAGTGGAAATACAATGTCACCACATAAAATTTTCCCAGTGGCTTTCTGAAATCTAATCCATTAAATATACTTGAAAAAATTAAAGCTCAGAAAGAAAACCATATCACTGATTAACTTCAAAGAAGATCATGTGCAATTGTCCTAAATGCAATTTTAATTTATTCAAGTTTTTGAAACATTATATGCTTGTCTAACTTTTTTCATTTTCAAAGAAAAATTAAATTTCCTCTTGTAATATTTCCTCAGACCAATCATTATATAAACATAAAAAAACAACAAAATATGCAAATATTAATATCTACATTTTCTATTATCAAAATAATATAATGCTACTTGAAATTATTACCACATTAATTTCTTCAGTTCTCAAAGAAAATTCAATTTTTGAACTATACAACAGCATACAAAGATGTGCATTATTCACAGCTAAGGTGAGCATTTCAAAATATATGGTCTCAAATTTTCTTATCAAATTTAAAAGGTTAGGATTTTATAATAATGTAAAAATATATAACAACAGTAAGATAATACACTTTATTTGTAACAACCTGATTTTTCTTAAGTTTTAAATGTACCCATTAAGGCAGGTATTAAAATTTCTAGCACTGGGTAACCTCAAAACTCAGGTTAAAAAATTCATATTTGTTAGCTTCATTGTGGCACTAGCCTGAGCAATAAGTCTGTCTGTAGTCTCTTTCTGCTGGAAGATTTAATAACATTTATGGATTCTCACTAGGTTGAATTTTGCCAGTTCTACCTTAAAATATTTATTAAATGAGTCTCTCTGCTCCCTAATTGTAGTCTCACTGTCATTGCCCTCTTTACAAGTCACAAAGTGAAGTCTCTCAGTCGTGTCCAACTCTTTGGGATCCCATGGACTGTAGCCTACCAGGCTCCTCCATTTATGGAATTTTCCAGGCAAGTGTACTGGAGTGAGTTGCCATTTCCTTCTCCAGGGCTTCTTCCCAACCCAGGGATTGAACCCGGGTCTCTCACATTGCAGGCAGACACTTTACCCTCTGAGCTAACAGGGAAGCCTAAAGGATATTGCCCTCTTTCCTTCCATATAATTTCTCAAAACAATACCCTCAGCAAACAAACCAGCAAACAACCAAAAAACAACAACAAAAATAAAAGCAGTGAATCTATCATAAGGACACAAGGATACAACACTGAATACAAAGAAAAGGATTCAGCCAGTCCTTGGGAACAGGAAGTGGAACTGTAAAGAGATTCCAGGCAGGACATTTTCTCTTGCTTCTTCCTCTTATGTCCCTATTTGTTTATCACATTCTTCTCTCTTTCCAACGTCTCACTTCCTTCGTCTCTCTCTCCTTTCTCTGTCTCTCTCTTTTTCTCTGTTTCTCTTCCCTCTCTCTCTCCTTCTTCCCTCTCTCTCATACTGCTCTCTCTTTCTCTCCCGGTCTCCTCTCCAGCCAACAGAATATTAATAGCTTACAGTGAGCCAGGATTTCCACTGGTTTACATGCTACAGACCCATCCACACAAGGAGGCTTCTGACACAATAAATTCACAAGAAAATCTGATTGTTGACTTGATCCAGGTAGATATGCTGGATTCAGTTATTTTTGGTCAAGGAACAGCATCATTTGTGTCATTTACCAAAGACCATGCTGGGGCAGACACATGTAACCCCATGGAAGGAGGATGAGTTTCCCAAGAGGGCGGTGTTACTATGAATAGCATAAGCAACGCACTAGTGTCTCACAGCATGGTATCTTTATCCAAAACCATTGCATTTTAGCTGAAACCCAATTTTGGGTTTCTGGGGGGGTTTTTATGGCTTAAAAAACTCTAAAAATCCTTTAACGCTCACAGTTTTGAAGTCATAAGTTATAGGGCTATAGAAAGCCCTGAGATCCAAAGAAGTGAACTGTTCCCATGTTATCCTGACTCTATAGTGGATGTAGGATTTAAATTCATTCTTTAACTTCTAGCCTAACCCTTTGCATTCTTGCCACATTATTTCTTGACATAACTATATCAACTCTTATTAGATAACTGGCAAGCTTAAAAATACCTCTGGTGAATGAGATCATATTCTCTGCCTTTAATTTTCATTTCATTGCAATAGGAATATACAATTTTATTGCATCATTTCTTCAAAAGATTTTAAAGTATCTTAAAATCCTCATCTTTCCAGTCACATTCTGAAAACATGTGGCTAGTGTTATTTTTTTATTATTTCACAGTCAGCTTGCATGTGATACAGAGAATAAATTATTTTATCAGATCTCCATATTGATTCTTTGGTCATAACTAGAAACAAAAGTGCTGACACTAATAAACAATAGGCAAATTTTCAGATGTCTCTATTAATACTTACACTGTTAAAATAGACAAACTTTCAGATGTCTCTATTAATACATACACTGTTAAAGGAAAAATACCAAAGACAACAGTATTTAATAGTATACCACCATATATACACAAAATCTTTGTATGTATATGTCTGGGTTCTTTCCAGAATCCCACTTACAGCTGCATTTCTGAATAGTTCGTTAATGAGGTAATGTTCTCTATTGGAAGCCACAGTTTAAAAAGAGGTTTCAGAGACTGAATATTTCATAGAAAAATTTTGGCAAAGATTCGCTACAAATAAGTATGGTTTTCAAAGGATACTATACTTCTGAGAATTTAATTATATGCATACTTCAATGTACATTTTGAGCATATAATAGTCACTGATAATACCTAACAGAAGCAGAAGATATTAAGAAGAGGTGGCAAGAATACACAGAAGAACTGTACAAAAAAGATCTTCACAACCCAGATGATCATGATGGTGTGATCACTCAAATAGAGGCAGACATCCTGGAATGTGAAGTAAAGTGGGCCTTAGGAAGCATCACTACAAACAAAGCTAGTGGAGGTAATGGAATTCCAGTTGAGCTGTCTCACATCTTAAAAGATGATGCTGTGAAAGTGCTGCCCTCAATACGTCAGCAAATTTGGAAAATGCAGCAGTGGCCAGAGGACTGGAAGAGATTAGTTCTCATTCCAATCCCAATGAAATGCAATGCCAAAGAATGTTCAAATTACCGCATAATTGTACTCATCTCACATGCTAGTAATGATGAAAAATCTCCAAACCAGGCTTTAACAATACATAAACCGTGAACTTCCAGATATTTCAGCTGGTTTTAGAAAAGGCAGAGGAACCAGAGATCAAATTGCCAACATCTGTTGGATTATCAAAAAAAGCAAGAGAATTCCAGAAAAACATCTATTTCTGCTTTATTGACTATGCAAAAGGCTTTGACTGTGTGGACCACCACAAACTCTGGAAAATTCTGAAAGAGATGGGAATACCAGAACATCTGACCTGCCTCTTAAGAAATCTGTATGCAGGTCAGGAAGCAACAGTTAGAACTGGACATGGAACAACAGACTGATTCCAAATAGGAAAAGGAGTACGTCAAGGCTGCATATTGTCATCCTGCTTGTTTAACTTATATGCAGAGTACATCATGAGAAACGCTGGGCTGAAAGAAGAACAAGCTGGAATCAAGATTGCCGGGAGAAATATCAATAACCTCAGATATGCAGATGACACCACCCTTATGGCAGAAAGTGAAGAAGAACTAAAGAGCCTCTTGATGAAAGTGAAAGAGGAGAGTGGAAAAGTTGGCTTAAAGCTCAACATTCAGAAAACTAAGATCATGGCATCTGGTCCCATCACTTCATGGCAAATAGCTGGGGAACAGTGGAAACGGTGGCTGACTTTATTTTTCTTGGATCCAAAATCACTGCGGATGGTGATTGCAGCCATGAAATTAAAAGACACTTACTCCTTAGAAGGAAAGTTATGACCAACCTAGACAGCATCTTACAAAGCAGATATTACTTTGCCAACAAAGGTCCATCTAGTCAAGGCTATGGTTTTTCCAGTGGTCATGTATGGATGTGAAAGTTGGACTATAAAGAAAGCTGAGTGCTGAAGAATTGATACTTTTGAACTATGGTGTTGGAGAAGACTCTTAAGAGTCCCTTGGACTGCAAGGAGGCCCAACCAGTCCATCCTAAAGATCAGTCCTGGGTGTTCATTTGTAGGACTGATGTTGAAGCTGAAACTCCAATACTTTGGCCACCTGATGCAAAGAGCTGACTCACTGGAAAAGACTCTGATGCTGGGAAAGATTGAGGGCAGGAGGAGAAGGGGACGACAGAGGATAAGATGGTTGGATGGCATCACCGACTCAGTGGACATGGGTTTAGGTGCACTCTGGGAGTTGGTGATGGAGAGGGAGGCCTGGCACGCTGCGGTTCATGGGGTCGCAAAGATTCGGACACGACTGAGTGACTGAACTGAACTGAACCGATCCAACATGGCAAATATTGAAAAAAATCTTTCTACGTAGCTCTTTAATGCTACAGATTTACATGAAGTAAAAGAGAAAGGATAATTAATTTCACTCTTTGTCTTAAACATTTTAAGAATTTTTTGAGGTGTAATTCATATGCTCATTCATAAATTTGAATGGGTTGTATACAGTTCAGTGTTGGCATGGGCTTTCTGTACAATGTTGAAAAGTATCAAAAGCAGAATTTTGCTCTTTTTCCTGGTCTTATAAGGAAAGTAATCTTTCACCATTGTGTGTGACAGGAACTGTAAGTTTTATGTAGATACTCTTTATGATGTTGATGAAATTCCTTTATATTCCTAATCTGTTGAATTATTAAGAATGAAAGCTTGGATTTTGTCAAGTTATTTTCCTAAATCTGTTGAGGAAATATGATATATTGCATTAAATGATATTCAAAAATTAAAACAACTTTGGCTTACCTAAAATAAATTCCACTTGGTAGTGGTTAATAATAATTTCTATATATCACTAGACTTGACTTGCTATTACTTTATTAAAAAAGTTTGCATCTATATTCAGTGAAGACATTGGCCTGATTTTATTTCCCTCTTTTTGTTTTTCCCTTTTTCCTTTTTCCTTTTTTCTTTCTTTCTTTATCTGTCTGGCTTTCTTCATAGAATAAAACTTGCCTTACAGAATGAGAAAGTATTTCCTCTTTCTCAATACTTTGTGAAGGATTAGTTTCATTTCTTTCTTAAATGGTTGATAGAATTCACCAGTGAATGGTATTTTTGAAAAAAGTGAATGGTATTTTTCAGGACAGCAAATAAACCAGTTAAGCTGGAGCTAAGATAAAGTAGCAAGTTTCTGAAATGACATTAAAGACAATTATTAGAGAGCTCATTTTAATTGAATTAAAACCTACAGAAAATAACTATTACATCACCCCTGTTCACTTCTAGTTCTGATAATGTACACCACAGAAATAAAAAATGCATTTTATAAAAGTTGTGTTGTTATCCACATCATGTTATGTGTGATGTTTGTGTGTGCATCTAAATGTATACTTTATACAAGTTATATCATGTTTTTCTTATGACCATGAAGAGATGTAAAACCCACAGATTCTCCTCTGCATGACAAGATACTTCATGTAAGCCTTCTGTATCTCCATTGAAATGTTCTTTTATTTGCTAATTCTTTAAATTTTTTTTCATTATTTTATGGAGTCTTATTTTCCCTAGATATCTGCCATACACCCCTAAAGAAATTTAAAATAATTTGCTTGATTCATTAAAACCTTTTTTTCATATTATGAAAAATATGCAGTGTAATGTATTTTTAAGGATGGATAAGCCAAGAAATGTTTCTGTTCAGTCCTAAAAATTATGACTAAATCAGAAATCCAGTACTGCTGTCTGTTTATTACAAAAGATAAAACTGAACTTCATTATTTAAGATATTGCAGGGTGTTATCAACAAGTGATACATGTTCTACAATAGTATTCTTACAAATTTAAGACTTCTTCTCAATTTTACCCTAAATAATAGCTCAGAAGCCTTTTTTAATAATGTGCTGCCTTTGTAACATTGCTCAACTCTTCAGAATTACAGCTTCAGTATCAGAACAAATTTCTTCACTCTTGGATCCCCAGTTTTGCTAAATATGCGTGATCATCTAAATCTTCTTAAATTACAGGTAACTTTACTGCTTCTGAAGTAGTTAAATTATGGGAGTCACTATACTTGCAAAATTATTCTAAACCTACAGATTTTAATGCTTTAAGACTGACATAAAAGATATTTCCCCCTACATATTAGGGAGAGAACCTCCTCCTGTTTAAAATTACAAATATATACCCTTGATTCTCACAAGCTCTCGGTCTCATTTTCTCAGTTGAAAGTTCTTCACACAGATTTGTCTTTGAAATCTCACTTTTCCTGTAGATTTTGAATAAGCCTGTAGAATAAGCCTTTCTGTAACACTTACTTGATGCTAATAATAAAAGTAGCTTCAATTTGTTTAGTGTCAAATGTATACAAAGCAAAATTTTTCAAGGCTGGGGATTGTAAGGAAGAGCGGGCTGTGAAAGAAAGAAAGAAAAGCAAACTCTCCTTTAATAACTAGTCAGTTTCAGGCACTGTAGTAAATGCTTACAATACATTAATGTTGCCAAATTCTCACCACCACCTTTTGAGTTAGAGATAATTAATCTCATTTTAGAGTTGAATAAACTGAAACTCAGAAAGGTTAATTGCTTTGCACAAAGTAACAAAGCTAATATAGAAGAACAAAAATGTAAACCTGAGTCTCACTAATACATAAATCTTTCAGCCTTCTTGCTCACACATCGATGCTCCTTCTGATTAGAGTGCTATATTAAAAGAAGAAATAATAATTTTTATGATCTTTTTTCTTAAGGTTTCCAGTTTTATTCTCCATAAAGTACCCATTTTTAGCCTTGACTTCCTGTAGTAATTATTATGACCACCCAGTTCCCAAAAGAACCACACATACTCTTCCTAGTGGGACTCATAAGGTTTAATCTTTTTAAACATTTTAACATGGAGAACTTTTCAATTATAGTATAATGAATCATGATGCATTCATCACCCAGTTCCAAAAAGCATCAATATTTGTGATCAATATTTTTGTTTAATCTGTGTTTCCAGCCACTCCTCACTATCTCATTCAATTATTCAGATAAAATTTACATAAATTAAAATATATGTTAAATATATAATTTTGATAAATGGATATTTATTCCACATTTCCTATAAAAATATAGAATAGTCCCATCAGACCAGATATTTCCTCATGCTCCTGTCAATCATTTGCTCTCAACTCCAGAGATAACTATAGTTCTGATTTTTTAACAGTATATTAGTTTTTTCCCTTTCTGGAACTTCATATATATGGAATCACATGGATGAACTATTCTCTGTCCAGATTCTTTGTCTCATCTCAATGTCAGTGAGTTCATCCACATTGTTGTGTGCATCAGTAATTTGAGTTTGAGCCATTGTTGTTGGTTTTTTGGTGTAATATTGAGGCATGATGTGAATATTTCCTTTAGTTGCTAAGTCTTGCCCAGCTCTTTTTGTGACCCCATGGGCTGCTGTAGGCCATCAGGCTCCTTTATCCATGAGGTTTTCCAGACAAGAATACTGGAGTGGGTTGCCATTTCTGTCTCCGGGGATCTTCCAGACCCAGGGATCAAACCTGCACCTTCCACTCTGGCTGGTGGATTTTCTACCACTGAGCCACCAGGGAAGCCCAACAGATGCATGATATGAATATTCCACATATAATTTACCAATCTGATGATTGGCATTACTGTTATGTATAGTTTTTGGCTGTTTCTATAACATTTGGGAAAAAATCTTTCTGTAGACAACTGTATTTTTGTTGTTGTTGTTAGATATCTGGAAATGCGATTGCTGGATTAAATGTTTACTTTTTAGTATTTCCAAACCTCTGTTTCCAAAGTGATTATACCATTTACATTCCCATCAGCTGTGAATAAGAGTTCTGGTAGCTCCCTGTCTTCACTGACATTTGACTCCTGTCAGCCTTTATCAGTTTAGCCTCTTTGGTGGATATCTAGCAATATCTCATTGTAATTTTAATTTGTAGTATTTCTGTGATCACTAATGATGGAAGATCATGAATATATTACTGTGGTTTTTATTCTCAAAGCTTTATCATTTTACTCTTTACAGTTAAGGTTATTATCTACCTTGAATCAATTTGTGTGTATTGTGTAAGATGAGGGTTATAATTGATTTCATTTTCACTTGGGTACATCCAGTGAGTCCAGCACCGCTTGTTAAAAAGATCTATATAAGGATACATTTCTGGTTTCTCGTATGTTGACATAAAAAAAAAAAAGTGAACAACATGAGTATTGTAAGTTAAGATTTATTGGGAGCCAAATGAGGACTGCAGCCTGGAAGACAGCACCTCAGGTAGCTCTGAGAAACTGTTCCAAAGAAGCAGGGGGTGAAAGTCAGTATATATGTGATTTTGGTAAAAAGGGAATAAATGTATTGAAGTGTATATATATATATATATATATATATATATATAAATATAAATATATGCTATTCTTCTGAAGCTTTTGCTGGTCGCAAGAAACAGTAATCACCATGAAGAATGTTCGTGCTTTTCTAGATATGAGGAGATATAAGAATGAGGCTCATAAAATTAACTCCAGGAAATATCCAACTATCTGAAGACTTGTCTTGCCAGTTTTAGTCCCAAACACAAAGTGCCTGCTTCTGCTCTCCACCCTGAACTCTTTTCAGAGGGGGTTGAAAATCAGCAGCTGCAGCAGCACCTGATTTGATTCTTATAGAGGTAGATGGTTAAGTGCCCATGGTAAGTGCCAATTTGTAGCTGACACAAATCACTATCATTGCTTTACAATCTATTTTTAAGATAATTCCACACTTTCTTTTTGGCTTTTTCACTGAACTGCTTTGTATAAGTTCTGCTATTTATTGTAGTGATGATAATAAACACCTTCTGTAAAACACGGTGGCTCAGACAGCAAAGAATCTGACTGCAATGTAGGAGTCCTGGGTTCAATACCTGGGTCAGGAATATCCTTCTGGAGAAGGAAATGACAACCCACTCCCAGTATTCTTGCCTGGACAGTTCCATGGACAGAGAAGCCTGGCTGGCCCCAGTATTTAATAGTTAGAGTAAAAATTATATTACTCTGCATGAAATATAGGAATCTTGCAAATGGTTCTCGTGCACTGTATATTGTGTGATTTACATTATATATCTCTGGCATCAAATAATGTCATGAACCCCAAGGTAGTGCTACTTTTCAAATAATTAACTTTAAATAATCATATATATTTTTTAAGAGTTATGTTTTATTTGGCAGGAATTTTTTAGGACTTCAGGCCTGGGAGGTAGTATCTCAAGTAACCATGAGAGAATTACTCTGAGGAGGTGAGAGGGGAGCTAGGATATATAGAATTTTTGCAACAAAGACTAGGCATTGGGAACATAAAAAATTACTGGTAATTAAAGAAAGTCAGATCTGTCTAGTTGAGGAATTTAATGCTTTTCTATATGTGGGAAGACAAAAGAGTCTGGGCTCACTGAAATAATTTATCTGAAGTGTTCCTCAGCTATCTGGGGCTGGTATCCTGTGTCTTTCAAATCCTTAGTTTCCTCAGAGCTTGTTCTGGGGAGTGGCTATAGTCTGATGGCTGTTAAATGGCAGGTATTTTCCTTTTTGAATTCCCTTAGAGCTTAACAGCTCACCATAGGCTGGAGCTACAACTGCGGATGCCTGTGACACCTTTTGTTTACTGATATGGCAAGAAATATTCCATTTCTTAGATCCTCTTCTTGGCCTGGAATTTGGCCAATATTTGGGAGACATTTCATGACCAGCTTTTGTCCCATGTTCCTGGGAGGCTTGTAGCAAATCAGGCAAAAATTCATGTTGATAGCAACTCCAGGTGTTAAGTTTCCAGATTAGGCCCCGTTGATAATTAAAGGTTCTCTGGATGGATCCTCTCTCTTGCTGCTGCTATTAATGCTGCTGCTAAGTCGCTTCAGTCGTGTCCGACTCTGTACGACCCCATAGACGGCAGCCCACTAGACTCCGCCGGCCCTGGAATTCTCCAGGCAAGAACACTGGAGTGGGTTGCCATTTCCTTTTCCAATGCATGAAAGTGAAAAGTGAAAGTGAAGTCGCTCAGTCGTGTCCGACTCTTCGCGACCCCATGGACTGCAGCCTACCAGGCTCCTCCGTTCATGGGATTTTCCAGGCGAGGGTACTGGAGTGGGGTGCCATTGCCTTCTCCGATCCTCTCTCTTACTAGTGGTCAATTATGCTCCAGGAGATATTCCCCCTTATTGCTCCTTTCCATACCTAGAATCACACTATTATAATTATCTATGGATTTATTAATGTGATCTGTTTCCTTAAAGTGTTTAGCCATCAGTTTTGTTGGAGGCCTGGTTACATATCCAATACTATAAGAGACAACATCTTTATAAAATAGGATATAAGTAGGTAATGATATTGACGAAGTCATAGCGCACTAGGAAAACAGAATGCATAAATAATTTGGGTAAAAGAACAAATTTTAAAAATGATTAATATTGCTAGTTGTAATTCAGTTGCACTAAACCATCAAGTCCACAGGAGAGCCGGCTGGAGAAGCCAAATTCTGGCAGGATCAGGCAGAGAGAAAAAGATAAATATTTCATCTTTGTTTATAAAGGTATATTTTATCAACATGTTTTAGGTCAGAGCATAAGAGGAAAAGTTTTTTTTTTTCTGGAAAGCAAAGATTAAAGCTAGTGTATTTTTCAAAAAGTCATAAAGTTATAAACTATACTCATTAGTTCATTCAGTTGCAGGTGATTAATTTCTGTTGATTTGAATGAAGTAAGCAGGTTTTCCATTAGTTTTGTCATTTGTTACCCAGTTCAGTTGTATTATCTAAAGGCTATCAGAAACTTATATTTATCTTTTAAAAATTACTTTTTATGAGTCTTCTTGAAAAATCTTCATTTTGTAAAAACATCAGTGTAAATTAATGATTGCATATAAAGGACAAAACTTAAAATAGCATGGTTAAAGATTTGAGTACAATACAATTAGTAGGAAACTTGGATATTTCTGGACATATAACATTTTAAGTTAATAACTAGATCTATGGCTGATAATATTGTATTATCAATGGAACAATGGAAACAGTGACAGACTTCATTTTCTTGGGGTACAAAATCACTGCAAATGGTGACTGCAGCCATGAAATTAAAAGACGCTTGCTCCTTGGAAGAAAAGCTATGACAAAACTAGACAGCATGTTAAAAAAGCAGAGACATTACTTTGCCAACAAAGATCCATCTAGTCAAAGCTATGGTTTTTCTAGTAGTCATGTATGGATGTGAGAGTTGGACCATAAGGAAAGCTGAACACAGAAGAATTGATGCTTTTGAACTGTGGTGTTGAAGAGACTCTTGATAGTCCCTTGGAAGGTAAGGAGATCAAACCAGTCCATCCTAAAGGAAATCAGTCCTGCATATTCATTGGAAGGACTGAACTGAATATTCTGACAGAGCTATTCTTGGTCTTTGGTTTGGTTTCACCATGTTTATTGATGTACAATTAATATACAAAACTGCTCATGTTTAAGATATACAGTATCATAAGCTTTGACATGTGTATACTCATTAAACCATTAAGAAAATCAACATAATAAACATATCTAACACTTCCATAAGTTTCCTTTTGCTCTTTGTATTTCTGCCCTCATATGTGCTGCCATCTCCAAACAGACAACCTTTGATCTGCTTCTTGAGACTACAGAAGTCTCCATGTACATTTTAAAAAATTTTGTATGAATGAATTCATACAGAATTTACTATATTGTTTGGCTTCTCACTGAAACCATTATTTTAGCATTCATCCACATTGTTCTATATACCAGTTTTATTTTATCATTCTTATGTTATACTGAATAGCATTCTATTGTTTGACCAATCCATTTTTGGTGGATGTTAGAGCTCTTCCAAGTTTTTGGCTGTTGCAAATAATGATATTTATTTATTCTATATTTCATTTTTGGATATTTTCTGTCACTATGTATTCAATATCTTTACCTACTATCATCTGTGTCATACCTAGGATTATTTCGATAGTTTTTTTTTTCTTTTTTTAATGGGCAAATTGTTCTGCTTTTGGGGTGCATGATAATTTTTTATTAGATTGTGCACATTGTATGTTTGTCCTTGTTGGATGATAGATAATTTTGTATTCCTATAAATACTGAGCTTTCTTCCAGGGTACAATTAATTTATTCAAAACCATTTGATCTTTGTGGATATTGTCTTTAAACTTTATTAGGTGGAAGCAGATCAGTGTTTAGACTAGTGTTAATTTCACAAATCATTAAGTAAGATCTTTTTTAGTATTCCATCTGTTTCTTCATGAATTATAAGGTTTTCCACACTGTTTCTTTTTACAACAAACAATATTCGTTACTCTGAGATTGGCAGGTTGCTATTTCTAATCATTTTTGGTGGTTCTTTTTCTGAACTCAGGTATTTCCCATGTACATACTCACCACTTAGCATTATGCAGACACTGCAGAAATCCAGATTTCTCCCTCTCTCTCTCCTGCTTCTCCTCCTCCTTTCTTGTACTCTGCACTGTGAACTTTGGCTGCCTTAGCCTCCTAGACACCCAGACCCCTCTCCTCTCCTGAGAGATAGTTGAGTTCTGCCTTCGGTTATGTTTTCCAGACAGTACACTGAGACAATTATATGGCACATTTCATTTCTTTTCCATCTCTCAGAGATCACATTGCTGGGTGTTATTGTTTCATTTATTTTGTCTGGATATTTGTTGTTTTGGGTGGGAAAGTAAATCTGGTCCCTTTTGCTCCATCTTCCCTGAAAATAAAATTGGCTTTTATTTACTACATTTAACACCTGTACCTTTTTATTTGTATTGAAGCTACCATCTGAAGTTATTTCCCTTCATCCTGACTAATTTCCTTAGCCTTTTTTGTATACAAATTTGAATACAATGAATTCTCTCAGTTTTGGTTTACAATAAAATGTTTTTCTTCTATTATTTTTGAATGCTTATTTTTCTTGATATCATATTCCCATTGATAGTAGCTTTTGTTTAGCACATTATACTGTTCTGTCGTAGTCTAAAGCCATTTTTTTCTCTAATAAGTCAGCAGTTATTTTAATCCCTTTTTGTGTGTTTGTGATGAGTCATTTCTCTTGCCTCTTTTAGTTATTTAATTTTATCTTTTGATTTCCACAGTTTGCAACGGTGTGATTTTTTTTTTAAGTACGTGTGTCTGTAGTTTGATGCTTTTTCTTCAGATTTATGAGTTTGGGGCTATAATATATTTCTAATAATTTTCTGCCCCATTCCTGTTCTCCTTTCCCATAGTACTTTGATTACATATATTTCAGAGTACTTACTATTTATATTATTCAAATTAGATCTTTTCAACTGATTTATCTCCAAGTTCACTGATGTTTTCATGTATACCCTCTTATTTTTTTATTAATTTCATGCATTAAAATCTTTATTTCAGCTATACTTCTTAGGCTCACTGCATTGATTTGGTTCTTTTATATAGTTCTATTTCTTTATTGGTTTCTCATCTGATTATACATGAGTGTATTTTCCTTTAACTCAGTAAGCATATTTTAATAGCTATTTTACTCATAGGTTGCTAATTTCAATATACTGATAATTTCATGAGGGTTTTCTAATGGCTACATTTTTTTCCTGTATAAATTCTATATTTTAATGTTCTTTGCATTCTCATTGTTTCTGACTGGATATTATGTTTATATTTATTCATGTCATTGTAGAGATTCTATATTTTCTTATAATTCTATTCATAGGGTTATTTTTTTTTTTCAACAGGTATTTCACTTGACTGAACTCAAATTGTGCCTCCCTTACATGGGCAGCAACTGAAACAGTCACCCAAACCTCTCACATTTGAGTTACTACCTTTTGAGAGTTTTCCTCATTCTCTTGTTTGAAAATTTTAGTGTTTTATTAGGATTCTTGCAGTTTTTAAGCATTCTTTGTTCCCATCTTCTATCCAAATCCCTCTTTTCATAGTTTTCTCCATAAATTTTCAAATATGTCCCCAACCCCAAACTCTGTTCTCTGACACATTTCTACATTATATTTCTATCTGCAGGAGAGTTAGAATTAAACTGCAAAATCTTGAACTCCATATATCTTTAACATATTTATTTGCATGAAAACTACTCTACATAATTATGTAAAGTAATCAGGCCTAAGATAAGAAATAAGAAAGTATCCTAACTTGTCACTAGTCTCTTGCAATCATTTCCTTTTCTCCCAAAGCTGTTGAGTGCCCCACATTTAGTGAGGACACAAATCGGTGCTATTTATTATAAAATATTTCCAAGATCAATTGAACTAAAATGTACCTGTCAACCTCTTTCCTGAAAAACAATTACATGCCATGTTCAGTTCACTTCAGTCCCTCAGTCGTGCCCAAATCTGTGATGACATGGACTGCATCATGTTAGTCATCCCTGTCCATCACCAACTCCCAGAGCTTACTTAAATTCATGTCCATCAAGTCAGGGATGCCAACCAAACATCTGATCATCTGTCATCCCTTCTCCTGCCTTTAAACTTTCCCAACTGCAGGGTGTTTTCCAGTGAGCCATTTTTTCACATCAGGTAACCAAAGTATTGGAGTTTCAGCTTCAACATCAGTCCTTCCAATGAATATGCAGGACTGATTTCCTTTAGAATTGACTGGTTGAATCTCCTTGCTTCCAAGGGACTCTCAAGAGTCTTCTCCAACACCACAGTTCAAAAGCATCAATTTTTCAGCACCCAACTTTCTTTATGGTCCAACCCTCACATCCATACATGACTACTGGAAAAAGCGTAGCTTTGATTAGATGGACCTTTGTTGGCAAAGTAATGTCTCTGCTTTTCAATATGCTGTATAAGTTGGTCAAAGCTTTACTTCAAAGAAGCAAGAGTCTTTTAATTTCATGGCTGCAGTCACCATCTGCAGTGATTTTAGACCTCAAGAAAATGAAGTCTGTCACTGTGTCCACTGTTTTCCCATCTGTTTGCCATGAAACGATGGGACCAGATGCCACGACCTTTGTTTTTTGAATGTTGACTTTTAAGCCAAATTTTCACTCCACTCTTTCACTTTCATCAAGAGGTTCTTCTGTTCCTCCTCACTTTCTGCTATATGGGTGGTGCAATCTGCATATCTGAGATTATTGATATTTCTCTCAGCAATCTTGAGTCCAGCTTGTGCTTCACTGAACCTGGCATTTCACTTGATGTACTCTGCATATAAGTTAAATAAGCAAGGTGACAATATACAGCCTTGACATACTCCTTTCCCGATTTGGAACCAGTCTGCTGTTCTATGTCCAGTTCTAAGAGTAGCTTCTTGACCTGCATACAGATTTCTCAAGAGGCAGGTCAGGTGTCCTGGTATTCCCACCTCTTGAAGAATTTTCACAGCTGGTGGTGATCCACACACTCAAAGTCTTTGATGTTGTCAATAAAGCAGAAGTGGATGTGTTTCTGGAATTATCTTACTTTTTCTATGGTCCAGTAGATCTCTGGTTTGATCTCTGGTTCCTCTGCCCTTTCTTAATTCAGCTTGCTTGAACACGGGGAAATTTTCAGTTCATGTGCTGTTGACATGTTGCTTGGAGAATTTTGAGCATTACTTTGGTAGCATGTGAGAATACTGCAATTGTATAGTAGTTTAAACATTCCTTGCCATGCCTTTCTTTGGGATTGGTATAAAAAACTGACCTATTCCAGTCTTATGGCCACAGCTAAGTTTTCCAAATTTGCTGGTGTATTGAGTGCAGCACTTTCACAGCATCATCTTTCAGGATTTGAAATAGCTCAACTGGAATTCCATCACCTCCACTAGCTTTGTTTGTAGTGATGCTTCCTAAGGCACACTTGACTTCTTATTCCAGGATGTCTGGTTCTACATGAGTGATCATACCATCGTGGTTATCTGGATCATGAAGATCCTTTTTGTATACTTCTTCTGTGTATCCTTGCCACCTCTTTTTAACATCTTCTGTTTCTGTTAGGTCCATACCATTTCTGCCCTTTATTGTACCCAATTTGCATGAAATGTTCCCTTGGTATCTCTAATTTTCATAAAGAGATCTCTAGTCTTTCCCATTCTGGTTTTTATTTCCCTCTATTTCTTTACATTTATCACTGATAAATGCTGCTTTCTTATCTCTTCTTGCTGTTCTTTGGAACTCTGTGTTCAGTTGGGAATGTATTTCCCTTTCTCATTTGACTTCAGCTTCTCTTCTTTTTTCAGCTATTTGTAAGGCCTCCTCAGACAACCGTTCTGCCTTATTGCATTTCTTTTTTGGCAGGGGAATGGTCTTGATCACTGCACAGTGGAAGTGATGAGAAGCCCAGTCTGCTGGACACTGGGACAGTAAAAATAAATTCAGCAGAAAGTTCATGCAGCTCAGCCTCAGATTTCAGAAGACTTTCAGTTAAGGTCAACAAGCTACAAAATGCACTACTAGTTCAATAAGAATACATAAAACTGCACCCGATCATGAAAAATATGTATCACTTACCCTTAGACGGACACTGCTATCAGGACTCTGACAATTGAGACTAGCAAGAGAGCGAGGCCCAATCGCTCGCAGTCCCAGCTCAGCAGGAAGTATCCAGAGAGACCTCACTGCCCATATTCTTAAAGAATTGAACCTCCCATATCTTGAGGGGGTAATATTAGGTACTTAGAATAGGAAAAATGAGCCCAAAATGGTGGTGGCTAAAAGACAAAGAAAGGGAAAAGCCTGTGAAAATGGAACAAAAGAAAATCTATGGACCAGAGTCAGAATCAGGTGACACAAACACGTCCCCTTCCTGGCTAGCCCAGTTTGCAAAAGTCAGGCTTAGGATGCCAGAGTAGAAGGACATGAGCTCATCTTTTCATGCAAGAACTCCAAAATTGAAACTCACTGCTGAACAACCATTGACAGGAGAATGTTGGAGCCCAAGAGCAAAGGAGAAGCCCCAACAGGATGGTTCAGTTCAGTTCAGTTCATTCGCTCAGTTGTGTCCGACTCTTTGCGACCCCGTGAATTGCAGCACGCCAGGCCTCCCTGTCCATCACCAACTCCCGGAGTTTACTCACACTCATGTCCATTGAGTCAGTGATGCCGTCCAGCCATCTCATCCTCTGTCGGCCCCTTCTCCTCCTGCCCTCAATCCCTCCCAGCTTCAGGGTCTTTTCCAATGAGTCAACCCTTCACATGAGGTGGCCAAAGTACTGGAGTTTCAGCTTCAGCATCAACCCTTCCAATGAACACCCAGGACTGATCTCCTTTAGGGTGGACTGGTTGGATCTCCTTGCAGTCCAAGGAATCTCAAGAGTCTTCTCCAACACCATAGCTCAAAAGCATCAATTTTTCAGTGCTCAGCTTTCTTCACAGTCCAACTCTCACATCCATACATGACCACTGGAAAAACGATAGCCTTGACCAGATGAACCTTTGTTGGCAAAGTAATGTCTCTGCTTTTTAATATGCTATCTAGGTTGGTCATAACTTTCCTTCCAAGGAGTAAGCATCTTTTAATTTCATAGCTGCAATCACCATCTGCAGTGATTTTGGAGCCCAAAAAAATAAAGTCTGACACTGTTTCCACTGTCTCCCCATCCATTTCCCATGAGGTGATGGGACCAGATGCCATGATCTTAGTTTTCTGAATGTTAATCTTTAAGCCAACTCGGTAGGAAGGCAGAAATCACATTGAGAATCTGTTGGTCCTTTAATGGACCAGAACCTAGTGGTGCAGAGTCAACGATAAGAAAGTAAGAGAGAGAAAGAGGCTGATATCCCCTGGTTTACATGGAAAGCCAAAAAGCCCTGTTCTTAGAGCTTACACTGCTGCACGTAGGCACGGAATGCCCTCTCGAGTGGGTGAAGGCACAGTGCGCCTTCTAGAGAGGGTCTTAGAAGCCCGGGCAAGAAAGTGAGCTCAGCGGGCCTCCAATGCTCCAAGGAATTAGCCAGAAATAGAGAGAGAAAGAAAGAAAGACAGACAGACAGACAGACAGACAGACACGGGGACCAAAGCTCTGATGGAGCAAAGGTGTTTTAATCAACATGGTGTGCGCATATATACTGTCTTACAAGGTAGTTATTCTCAGCAAAGATAAAGATTAAAATTCCAGATTTACAAAACATAACGAGATCCCTATCAAAGAGAGAGTGGCAAACAATCCCCTTTTACCGTATGGTTCATAAGAGGGAAGAGGGTACTTATCACCATAATGAGAAATGTCTGGATTCCTCAGCCCCGGGAAATGTCTCAAAACTGAAGAGAATAGCACCAGGCCCCTCACCCACAACATGCATTTTGAGATAACCTTAGCACCAGGTGAGTTGTCCCAGGCCACAAAATGATTGACATGAATCTTGAAGAAAGGCAGGTTTCCAAGCAAATACAGTTTAATTAACATAGCTTAAGAGAACATTTGCATGAGTAAAACATACTGGTTTGTCAAGTCTGTTCTGAATCTTAAGGAGAACCAACTTAAAGACAGAGTCTGGGGTAAATGTATAGCACATTAACATAGCTTAAGACAAACATTTCTATAAGAAAAAATGCATTGATTAACTCAGGGTTTGAGAATAGTTAACTTTAAGTGAAACCAGGTGTCATTATGGCAACACAGTATTTTAAGAGAAACCTCCTTTTAAATTTTTATAGAGAGGGAAAAAAAAAATATATATATATATATATATTGTTTGTTTTCTCTTGCTACTTAAGGGAGATAAAAATGTCTGACACTTGCAGCCTATTTTTCCCATTTGGAGACCCCTGGCCTTCCTGCCTGTTAAGTCAAATTAGATCGGCCAAGTAAAAGACTGAAGGTTTATGGGGGCAGGGGCCCAAAAATTCCAGTAGGTATTTTAGAGGGGACTGCTTGAAGGTAAAGGAGTTTAGGGCTGGTATATCAATGGCAGCACTGCTGAATGTTGAGGGTTTGAGGGAAAAGATGGAATTTGCCCTTGGTTTTTGTTGAAGGGGACCTGGGGGATCTCCTGCTTGGAGTTTCCAGAATAGGTTGCTTTTCAATACCAAATTTAGAATTGCACTCTTTGGCCCAATGCATTTTTTTTTTAATGGCAGCACGGGCAGATTTTTGGAGATTTTTTTTTTTTTTTTTAGCTTTCTTAGGGTAGTCTCTTTTAAATGGTTCTCATCTCTACATGTAAAGCGTCTTTCATTTCCCTTTCTTAAGGCATTTCCCTTTCTTGTTTTAGCTAGCATTTACATCTTTTGAGTTTCTTGATCTTGTATTGTGACAAGACTTCAAATAATCAAAAATAGTCCCTGTATCACGAATTGGGGCTATAGCCCTTTGACATTCCTGATTTGCATTTTCATATGCAAGTAATTCCTCTAGTTGCCTTTTAGCTTCTTCTCCAATTACTGTATGGGAAATAGCAGTTTCTAATCTAGCTAAGAAATTGGCATATGTTTCATTAGAATCCTGCAATATTTTGGTGTAGCTACCTGTAGGCTCCCCTTGAGAGTAATTCGATCCCAAGCTTCTAAGGGCACTGTTTTTAATTGATCATGCAACAAAGGAGGGCGTCATATTTGAGCTTCTATGGTGTCAAATTGTCCAGCGCCAGTTAGCATCTCAAAAGTACTTTGATTTAGGGGAGCGCCAGCTTGAGCATTTCTGTTAGCATGACCTCTGGCTATATCTTGAAACCACATTGTCCATTGAAGATACTCTCCTGGTTTAAGGAGAGCTTTTATTAAGATTTGCCAATCATAGGGAATAAAGGTTCTAATAGAAGATGCCATAGCATTTAGAATCTCTCTAGTAAAAGGCGAATGTGGGCCATACATAGTTATAGCCCTTTTCATTTGTTGCATGTGAAAAAAGTTAATACCTTCATATTGATGTATGATCTACCCTTGATGTCAGCATTTCTTAAAACTGGAAAGGCAGAAAAACCATTGGCTTCAGAGACTTGTGATTGCAAAGCCAGCAATTCAGAGAGCCTCTATCGCGAAGGGGGTAGATTATTGTTATTCAGAAAGGTGTTGTCAGTTTTAATGTTAAAAGGTGTCTTATGGGAGTCGTTGTCAGAATCATTATGTTTTATAGAGGGAGAGACTTTGGGATATGTGCCCTCCAGTAGGGGAGGAGTGCTTGGAGCAACTGGGGCAGAGTTGGTAGGAAAATCTTGAAATATTTTTTGTTGTTCTAATTGGGCCTTTTGTAAGGTATCATCATCTAATTCATACCCATGTAATAAGTGTTTTGCCTGTTGCTGAATATCAGGAGGGCTAGAATTACGTTGAAATGGCAGAATCACAGCTTCAACGAGAACCCATAGGGGTCAGAAATCTATCGGAACTATCTTCATTAGGGAACCAAGGGTTACATTCAACCACTGTCTGAAGGCAAGCCTCTATTCTCTGGCGTGAAACTGAAAATCCTTGAACTTTAAATAAGTGCTGAAGTAAAGTAGAAAAGTGAGGGGGCTATCCAGCCGAAAGACCCGGGTCTTAATACTTACCGGTCTCAATAGGCCCTGGGGGTCACTCCATCCGAATCTGCCACAGGTACCAGGTCCCTGTTAGGGCGCCACTTGTTGGTCCTTTAATGGACCAGAACCTGGTGGTCCAGAGTCGACGATAAGGAAGTAAGAGAGAGAAAGAGGCTGATATCCCCTGGTTTACACGGAAAGCCAAAAAAGCCCTGTTCTTAGAGCTCACACTGCTGCACGTAGGCACAGAACACCCTCTCGAGTGGGTGAAGGCACAGTGTGCCTTCTCGAGAGGGTCTTAGAAGCCCGGGCAAGAAAGTGAGCTCAGCGGGCCTCCACACTTCAAGGAATTAGCCAGAAATAGAGAGACAGAGAGACAGAGAGACAGAGAGAGAGAGAGAGGAAGTAAGAAAGGAAAAAAGAAAGAAAGACAGACAAACAGACACGGGGACCAAAGCTTTGATGGAGCAAAGGTATTTTAATCAACATGGTGTGCACATATATACTGTCTTACAAGGTAGTTATTCTCAGCAAAGATAAAGATTAAAATTCCAGATTTACAAAACATAACGCGATCCCTATCAAAGAGAGAGTTGCAAACAATCCCCTTTTACCGTATGGTTCATAAGAGGGAAGAGGGTACTTATCACCGTAATGAGAAATGCCTGGATTCCTCAGCCCCGGGAAAGGCGTGCCTCTCCTCTTAATTCCTGAATATTCAGAAATTAATAAGGGCCAGAGGGTTCCTGACAGATCCAAAACAGCACACAGGAATCCTCTTGTTAAATGCTTCCTGACAAGAATCAAACCCCATACCTGCCAGAGATGCTCAGCGGGCTGAAACAAAACCTTGTGTGCACCAGGACCCATAGTCCCCACAGAGACTGAGCCAGATCTACCTTTGAGTATTTGAATGTCTCCTGTGGAGGCACTGGTCAGCAGTGGACTTTTGCGGGGACAGGGGCTCTGGTTGTAGCAGACCTGGACCTCTCAGCATGTGGCATAAGCCCTCTTGGTGGAGGTTGCCATTTGCTCCAGCATAGAGCTGCCGAGCAGATGACCCACAGCATGCAGGACAATTATACCAAAAAAGTTCTCACACTGTTAAGAAACTTCTAGGACTCACAACAGATTTTCCAACCTGGGGATCTGACAAAGGGACTGAGAACCCCCAGGGAACTTGACTTTGGAGACCAGTGGGATGCCATGTACCTGATTTTATAGATTCACATAGATGCCTCTGACTTTAGTTAGGAACATTTTTCAACATGGAATGGAAACTTTTTGCTCCACCTATTTGCTTGAATGAGAGTCACTTCCCTTTAACACTTTCTTTAGATGACTTTTTCTAGGAATATTTCTCCAAACTATCCCACTTTTATCAAAAATTGAGTTTATGCCCCCTCTTTTGTGGACTTTGATGCTATTTCCTCCTTTCTTTTAAGCCATTTATTGCACTGTAATATATTGGCTGGTTTAACTTGTCTTTCTAAAAAATCAAATTCCCTGAGGTCAAGCACTGAATATTGAATCTAAATTCTCATCAGCTAGAATATTATTTTTGAAAAGTAGGATCTTAAATCAATTTATGTAATTAAATTGAATTTTTACTATGTAGAATAATGTCATCTGTTGTGTATTTTCTCCTTATATTTTTTAGGTGGGTGGGAATATATGACTATTTGGACACTTTCAGGCTTGATACCAAGGGAACATTTCATGCAAAGATTAGCACAATAAAGGACAGAAATGGTACGGCTGTAACTGAACAAGAAGATATTAAGATGAGGTGGCAAGAATACACAGAAGAAAAATACAAAAAGACCTTAATAACCCAGATAACCACAGAGGTGTGATCACTCACCTAGAGCCAGACATCCTGAAATGCCAAGTCAAGTGGGCTTTAAGAAGCATCACTATGAACAAACCTAGAGCAGGTGATGAAATTCCAATTGACCTATGTGAAATACTAAAAGATGAAGCTGTGAAAGTGCTGCACTCGATATGTCAGCAAATCAGAAAAACTCAGCGGTGGCCACAGGACTGGAACAGGTCAATTTTCATTCCAATCCCAAAGAAAGGCAATGTCAAAGACTGTTCAGTTTCAGTTCAATCACTCAGTCATGTCCGACTCTTTGCGACCCCATGGACTGCAGTATGCCAGGGCTCCCTGTCCATCACCAACTCCTGGGCTTACTCAAACTCATGTCCACTGAGTCGGTGATGCCATCCAACCATCTCATCTTCTGTCATCCTCACTCCTCCTGCCTTCAATCATTCCCAACATCAGGGTCTTTTCAAATGAGTCAGAACTTTGCATCAGGTGACCAAAGTACTGGTGTTTCAGCCTCAGCAACAGTCCTTCCAATAAAAACTCATGACTGATTTCCTTTAGGGTGGACTGGTTGGATCTCCTTGCAGTCCAAGGGGCTCTCAAGATCTTCTGCAACACGACAGTTCAAAGGCATCAATTCTTTGGCATTCAGCTTGCTTTATAGTCCAACTCTCACATTCAGGCATGACTACTGGAAAAACCATAACCATGACCAGACGGACCTTTGTTGGCAAAATAACATCTCTGCTTTTTAATACGCTGTCTAGTTTGGTCATAACTTTTCTTCCAAGGAGCAAGTGCCTTTTAATCTCATGGCTGCAGTCACCATCTGCAGTGATTTTAGAGCCCCCAAAAATAAAGTCTGTTATTGTTTCCACTGTTTCCCCAACTATTTGCCACAAAGTGATGGGACCAGAAGCCATGTTCTTAGTTTTCTGAATGTTGAGTTTTAGGAAAAATTTTTCACTCTCCTCTTTCACTTTCATCAAGAGGCTCTTTAGTTCTTCTTTTTCTGCCATAAGGATAATGTCATCTGCATATCTCAGGTTATTGATATTTCTCCTGGCAATCTTGATTCCAGTTTGTGCTTCATCCAGATCAGTATTTCTCATGACGTACTCTGCATGTAAGTTAAATAAGCAGGATGACAATATACAGCCTTGATGTACTTCTTTTCCTGTTTGGAAACAGTCTGGTATTCTATGTTCAGTTCTAACTGTTGCTTCTTGACGTGCATACAGACTTCTCAAGAAGCAGCTCAGGTGGTCTGGTATTCTCATTTCATTCAGAATTTACCACATTTTGTGGGAATCCAGAGTCAAAGGGTTTGGCATAGTCCATAAAGCAGAAATAGATTTTTTTTTTTTGGAACTCTCTTGCTTTTTCAATAATCCAAAGAATGTTGGCAATTTTATCTCTTGTTCCTCTGCCTTTTTTAAAACCAGCTGGAACATCTGAAAGCTCACGGTTCATGTGTTGCTGAAGCCTGGCTTGGAGAATTTTGAGCATTAGTTCACTAGCATGTGAGATGAGCGCAATTATGTAGTGGTGTGAAAATTCTTTGGCGTTGCCTTTCTTTCAGATTGCAATGAAAACTGACCTTTTCAAGTCCCGTGGCTGCTGCTGCATTTTCCAAATTTGCTGACATATTGAGTGCAGCACTTTCACAGCATCATCTTTCAGGATTTGAAATAGATCAGCTGAAATTCTATCACCTCCACAAGCCTTGTTCACAGTGATGCTTCCTAAGGCCCACTTGCCTTTACATTCCAGGATGTCTGTCTCTAAGTGAATGATCACACCATCATGAGTATCTGGGTCATGAAGATCTTTTTTGTATAGTTCTTCTGTGTATTCTTGCACCTCTTCTTAATATATTCTGCTTTTGTTAGGTCCTTACCATTTCTGTCCTTTATTGAGACCATCTTTCGGTGAAATTTTCCCTTGGTATCTCTAATTTTCTTGAAGAGATCTCTAGTCTTCCCCATTCCATTGTGTCCCCTCTATTCCTTTGCATTGATTGCTGAGGAAGGCTTTCTTATCTCTCCTGGCTATTCTTTGGAACTCTGCATTCAAATGGGAATATCTTTCCTTTTCTCCTTCGCTTTTCACTTCTCTTCTTTTCTCGGCTATTTGAAAGGCCTCCTCAGACAGCCATTTTGCTCTTCTGTATTTCTTTTTCTTGGAGATTATCTTGAGTCCTGCCTCCTGTACAATGTCACAAACCTTCGTCCATATTTCTACAGGGACTCTGTCTATCAGATCTCGTCCCTTGAATCTATTTCTCGCTTCCACTGTATAATCATAAGGGATTTGATTTAGGTCATAAATGGCAATCCACTCCATTAATCTTGCCTGGAAAATTAATGGATGGAGGAGCCTGGTGGGCTACAGCCCATGGGGTCGCAAAAAGTCGGACATGACTGAGCAGCTTCACTTTGAATGGTCTAGTGGTTTTCCCTTTTTTCTTCAACTTAAGTTTGAATTTAGCAATAAGAATTTCACTATCTGAGCCACATTCAACTCCCAGTCTTGTTTTTGCTGACTGTATAGAGCTTCTCCATCTTTGGCTGCAAAGAATATAATCAATCTCATTTCGGCATTGACCATCTGGTGATGCCCATGTGTAGCGTCTTCTCTTGTGTTGTTGGAAGAGGGTGTTTGCTATGACCTATGCATTCTCTTGCCTGGAGAACCCCAGGGATGGGGGAGCCTGGTGGGCTGCCGTCTACGGGGTCGCACAGAGTCGAACACAACTGAAGCGACTTAACAGCAGCAACAGCATGCATTCTCTTTGCAAAACTCTGTTAGCCTTTGCCCTGCTTCATTCTGTACTCCGAGGCCAAATTTGCCTGTTACTCTAGGTGTTTCTTGACTTCCTACTTTTGCATTCCAGTCCCGTATGATGAAAAGGACATCTTTTGGGGGGGGGGGGGTATTAGTTCTAGAAGGTTATATAGATCTTCATAGAACCATTCAACTTCAGCTTCTTCAGCATTACTAGTCGGGGCATTGGCTTGGATTACCATGATATTGAATGGTTTGCCTTGGAAACGAATAGGGATCTTTCTGTCTTTTTTGAGATTGCATCCAAGTACCGCATTTCAGACTCTTTTGTTGACTATGATGGCTACTCCATTTCTTCTAAGGGAGTCTTGCCCACAGTAGTAGATATAATGGTTATTTGAGTTAAGTTCACATATTCCAGTTCATTTTAGTTCTCTGATTCCTAAAATGTTGGCGTTTACTCTTGCTATCTCCTGTTTGACAGCTTCCAATTTGCCTTGATTCATGGACCTAACATCCCAGGTTCCTGTGCAGTATTGCTCTTTACAGCATCGGACTTTACTTCCATCACCAGTCACATCCACAACGGACTGTTGTTTTTGCTTTGGCTCTGTCTCTTCATTCTTTCTGGAGTTATTTCTCACTGAGCTCCAGTAGCATATTGGGCACCTACCGACCTGGGTAGTTCATCTTTCAGTGTCCTATCTTTCTGTCTGTTCCTACTGTTCATGGGGTTCTCGAGGCAAGAATACTGAAGTGTTTTGCCATTCCCTCCTCCAATGGACCACATTTTGTCAGAACTCTCCACCATGACCTGTCTATCTTGTGTGGCCCTACATGGCATGGCTCATAGTTTCATTGAGTTAGACAAGGCTATATTGCACTGGAGTGGCAGTTGCAAAGCGCTGGGGTGACTGTTAGGAGATACCCCATACCCAAGTGCAAAGGAGAAATCCCAGAAAGATGGTACGAGGGGTGAATTCACATTTAAACTCAAACCCCATTCCTGCAAGAGATGCTCAGAGGACTCAAACAAATCTTGTGCACACCAGGACCCAGGGACCCCACAGAGACTGAGACAGAACTGTGTTTGAGCATCTCCTGTGGATGTACAGGTCAGCAGTGGACTGCCACAGGGACGGGGCTCTGGGTGCAGTAGACTTGGGTATGGCAAAGGCCTCTTGGAGGAGGTTGGCGTTAACCCCACCATAGAGCTGCCAGAACTTAAACAGGACTGGGAAATAGACTCTTGGAGGGCACAAACAGAACCTTACGAGTACCAGGACCCAGGAGAAAGGAGCAATGACCCCACAAAAGACTGACCCAGACTTGCCCAGGAATGTCCAGGAGTCTACAGTGGAGGCGTGGGTTGGTGGTGGCCTGCTGCAGGGTTGGGGGCAGTGAGTGTAGCCGTGCATGCATGGGATCTTTTGAAGGAGGGGCCACCATAGTTTGGCCTCAGGTAAATAGCAGGGATGGAACACAGCCCTACCCATCAAAAGAAAATTAGATTAAAGATTTACTGAACATGGCTCTGCCAGTCAGAACAAGAAGGGAGGAAATAACATAAAATTCCATGAAAGAGGAGGTTCAAACTCAATTTTTAGTTACTTTTATTTTCTAAGTAATTCCCTTACAATTAGACAGTGGAAGTGAGAAATAGATTTAAGGGAATATATCTGATAGACAGACTGCCTGATGAACTATAAGCAGAGGTTTATGACATTACACAGGAGACAGGGATCAAGCCCATCCCCAAGAAAAATGAATGAAAAAAGCAAAATGGCTGTCTGAGGAAGCCATATAAATAACTGAGAAGAGAAGTAAAAGCAAAGGAGAAAAGGAAAGATATACCTATTTGAATGCAGAGTTCCAAAGAATAGCAAGGAGAGATAAGAAAGCCTTCCTCAGCAATCAATGCAAAGGAATAGAGGGGACGCAATAGAATGGGGAAGACTAGAGATCTCTTCAAGAAAATTAGAGATACCCAGGGAACATTTCATGTAAACACGGGCTCAATAAAGGACAGAAATGGTATGGATCTAACAGAAGCAGAGATATTAAAAAGAGGTGCAAGAATACACAGAAGAACTATACAAAAAAATCTCTGTGACCCAGAAAATCACGATGGTGTGATCACTCACCTAGAGACAGACATCCTGGAATGTGAAGGCAAGTTGGCCTTAGGAAGCATCACTATGAACAAAGCTAGTGGAGGTGATGCAATTCCAGTAGATCTATTTCAAATCCTAAAAGATAATGCTGTGAAAGTGCTGCACTCGATATGCCAGCAAATCTGGAAAGCTCAGCAGTGGCCACAGGACTTGAAAAGCTCAGTTTTCACTCCAGTCTGAAAGAAAGGCAATGCAAAAGAATGCTCTAACTACTGCACAGTTGCACTCATCTCACACGCTAGTAAACTAATGCTCAGTATTCTCCAAACCAGGCTTCAACAATATATGAGCCATGAACTTCCAGATGTTCCAGCTGGTTTTAGAAAAGACAGAGGAACCAGAGATCAAATTACCAACATCCTTAGGATTATTGAAAAAGCAAGAGAGTTCCAGAAAATCATCTATTTCTTCTTTATTGGCTATGCCAAAGTCTTTGACTGTATGGATCACCACAAACTGTGGAAAATTCTTCAAGAAAAGGCAGTACAAGACCACCTGACCTGCCTCTTAAGAAATCTGTATGCAGGTCAAGAAGCAACAGTTAGAACTGGACATGGAACAATAGACTCATCCCAAATAGGAAAAGGAGTATGTCAAGGCTGTTTATTGCTATCCTGCTTATTTAACTTACATGCAGAGTACATCATGAGAAACACTAGTCTGGGTGAAGCACAAGCTGGAATCAAGATTGCCAGAAGAAATATCAATAACTTCAGAGATGCAGATGACACCACCCTTATGGCAGAAAAAGAAGACCTGAAGAGCCTCTTGATGAAAGTGAAAGAGGAGAGTGAAAAAGTTGGCGTAAAACTCAACATTCAGAAAACTGAGATCATGGCATCTGGTCCCGTCACTTTATGGCAAATAGTTGGAGAAACAGTGGAAATAGTGACAAACTTTATTTTTGGGGGCTCCAAAATCACTGCAGGTAGTGACTGCAGCCATGAAATTAAACACACTTTCCGCTTGGAAAAAAAAAAAGTTATGACCAACCTAGACAGCATATTAAAAAACAAGACGTTATTTGCCAACAAAGGTCCATCTAGTCAAGGCTATGTTTTTCCCTGTAGTCATGGATAGATGTGAATGTTGGACTATAAAGCAAGCTGAGCACTGAAGAATTGATGCTTTTGAACTGTCTTGTTGGAGAAGACTTTTGAGAGACCTTTGGACTGCAAGGAGGTCCAACCAGTCCATTCTAAAGGAAATCAGTCCTGAACATTCATTGAAATGACTGATGTTGAAACTGAAACTCCAATATTTTGGCCAACTGATGCAAAAAACTGACTCATTTGAAAAGACCCTGATGCTGGGAAAGATTGAAGGCAGGAGGAGAAGGGGACAACAGAGGATGGTGACAGCATCACCAACTTAATGGACAGAAGTTTGAGTAAACTCCGGGAGTTGGTGATGGACAGGGAGGCCTGGCATGCTGCAATCCATTCGGTCACAAATAGTCAGACAGGACTGAGTGACTGAACTGAACCGAATGTATTAGCAGGGAGGGAACACAGCTCTACCCATCAACAGAAAATTGGAGTAAAGATTTACTGAGCATGGCTCCCCCCTTCAGACCCAAAACCCCAGTTTCCCCCTCAGTCAGAAAGCTTTTCTCCCATCAGAAAGCTTCCTTAAGCCTCTCATCCTTCTCCATCAGAGGGCAGACAGACTGAAAACCACAGGAATGTTCAAACTACTGCACAGTTGCACTCATCCTACAAGCTAGCAAAGTAATGCTCAGAATTCTCCAAGGAAGGCTTCAACAGTGCCTGAACAGTGAACTTCCAGAAGTTGAAGCTGATTTTAGAAAAGGCAAAGGAACCAGGGATCAAATTGACAACATTCGCTGGATCATCAAAAAAGCAAGAGAGTTCCAGAAAAGCATCTTCTTTTGCTTTATTGACTATGCCAAAGCCTTTGGCTGTGTGAATCACAACAAGATTATATGCAGAGTACATCCTGCTAAATGCTGGGCTGGATGAAGCACAAACTGGAATCAAGATTGCTGGGAGAAATATAAAAAACTCAGATATGCAGATGACACCACCCTTATGGCAGAAGGCAAAGAAGAACTAAAGAGCTTCTTGTTAAAAGTGAAAGAGGAGAGTGAAAAATTTGGCTTAAAATTCAGAAACTTCAGAAAATGAAGATCATGGCATCTGGTCCCATCACTTCATGGCAAATAGATGGGAAAAGAATGGAAACAGTGATAGATTTTATTTCTGAGGACTCCAAAATCGCTGCAGATGGTGACTGCAGCCATGAAATTAAAACTGCTTGCTCCTTGGAAGAAAAGTTATGACCAACCTAGAGAGCATATTAAAAAGCAGAGACATTACTTTACCAACAAAGTCCATCTTGTCAAAGCTATGGTGTTTCCAGTAGTCATGTATAGATGTGAGAGTTATACTATAAAGAAAGCTGATCATCGAAGAATTGATGCTTTTTTATGGAACAGCACTGAGTGACTGAACTGAACTGAACTGATGCTTCCCTTTGTAAATGTATTTCTTTTGACTGTCCTTCATCCCAAAATACTGAAGCAGTATAATGTAGTGTTTTACATTCTTAGTTCATTCAAGTTTTTGCTTCATTATAGTAGAATTTTAAAAAAGTAATGAAACTTCATAGTGTGGGTTTCTATCACAGCAGGATCCTCTATGACCCACCTCCCAGAATATTGGAAATAATAGAAAAAATAAACAAATGGGATCTAATTAAAATTAAAAGCTTCTGCACAATGAAGGAAACTATAAGTAAGGTGAAAAGACAGCCTTCATAATGGGAGAAAATAATAGCAAATGAAGCAACAGACATAGAATTAATCTCAAAAATATACAAGCAACTCCTGCAGCTCAATTCCAGAAAAATAAATGACCCAATAAAAAGTGGGCCAAAGAACTAAACAGACATTTCTCCAAAGAAGACATACAGATGGCTAACAAACACATGAAAAGATGCTCAACATCACTCATTATCAAAGAAATGCAAATCAAAACCACAATGAGGTACCATTACACGCCAGTCAGGATGGCTGCTATCCAAAAGTCTACAAGCAATAAATGCTGGAGAGGGTGTGGAGAAAAGGGAACCCTCTTACACTGTTGGTGGGAATGCAAACTAGTACAGCCACTATGGAGAACAGTGTGGAGATTCCTTAAAAAACTGGAAATAGAACTGCCATATGACCCAGCAATCCCACTTCTGGGCATACACACTGAGGAAACCAGATCTGAAAGAGAGACATGTACCCCAATGTTCATCGAAGCACTGTTTATAATAGCCAAGACATGGAAGCAACCTAGATGTCCATTGACAGACAAATGGATAAGAAAGCTGTGGTACATATACACCATGGAATATTACTCAGTCATTAAAAAGAATACATGTGAATCAGTTCTAATGAGGTGGATGAAACTGGAGCCTATTATACAGAGTGAAGTAAGCCAGAAAGAAAAACACCAGTACAGTATATACTAATGCATATATATGAAATTTAGAAAAATGGCAATGATAACCCTGTATGTAAGACAGCAAAAGAGACTCAGATGTATTGAACACTCTTTTGGACTCTGTGGGAGAAGGCGAGGGCAGGATGATATGGGAGAATGACATTTAAACATGTAAATTATCATATGTGAAATGAATCACCAGTCCAGGTTCGATGCATGAAACAGGGTGCTCGGGGCTGGCACACTGGGATGACCCAGAGGGATGGGATGGGGAGGGAGGTGGGAAGGAGGTTCAGGATTGGGAACACATGTACACCCATGGCTGATTCAAGTCAATGAATGGCAAATCCAATACAATATTTTAAAGTAAAATAAATAAATCAATAAATTTAAAAAAAAATTAATGAAACATACCCACAGTTTTATTTTTAAAGTTGCAAGTGAACATTGTCCTATGTGGACCAGTCTGTATTCATGTTTATTCTTTTTAGGAAATATGGACATTTATACATTTAGATCTTTAAAGCTGCGTGAGCATTGATTTCATTTATTCCTTCACTAGTGTAAAGATCAATTTAAAATATTTCATCTTGCTTTATATTTTGATTAAAGCAATACCTTTTGCTCATTCTTAAAATTAAATCAGGAGTTTGCCTTCCTTTGAGATGCAAAATTAAAACTATATACAAGACATCAATAATTTAGAAAGTCATGAATACAGTTTTTACAAACAATTCATTCTAATTATTTTGTTTAAAGAGACTTATTAGTGTTCAACATAATTCTTAAATTGAGTATTATTTGCTTTTGCTCCTTACAAAATGTTTCCATATTATCAAATTTTCTAGTAACTAGTAAAAGTTTTTCATTTGAAGCGAAAGAACATAATTAATATTGAGGATAACTTTCTGCTATAGGCTGAAAGTTTGTGCACCCAGAATTTCAAATGTTGAAATCTTAACCCCCAATGTGATAGTATTAGGAGGTACCACCTCTGCGAGTTAATTAGGTCAAGAGAGCAGAGCCTTATGGATGGAATTAGTGACTTTGTAACAGAGATCGAAAGGCATCTGTTGTCCCTTATGTGATGTTAGGATACAGTGAAAAAACAGCTATCTATGCAGCAGGAATAAAATCCTTGCTAGGCCCTGAATCTGCTGGCACCGTCATCTCGGACTTCTCCGCCTCCAGAACTGTGAGAAGTAAATGGCTTTGTTGTAGGCCACCCAGTGTATGGTATAAGTTAGAGCAGACTGAACACTTTCCACCTGGGAAAAAAAAAAAAAACAAAAAACTGTTGACAGGAGGAAAAAATAATAGGAAAAACCAGGAACCATACATAAAATAACGCCAAAGAAGGAAAGTTAATTTTTGGTATCAGAGAACTGATTCAACAAATATAGACTAAGAGATATTTAATTATATTTTTAATCTGATTTTCAAAATTATACTCCTATATGTTCACGTGTACTCCCCAAATAGAGTTTTAAATCACCTTCACAATCCAGTTTTTAAACATTAAAGAGGATTGGAACAGTGGAAATAAAGGGATAAAAAGCATTTCTCATAGTCTTCAAAGTTTTGTCTTATTATGAATCATCTGAATAGCTACCATTTTGGAGGATACTCTACTGTCTGATGAGAACACTGTTGTTTTGTTGCCTAAAACATGGCTAGCAGGTGGTAAAGATGAGTAAAGGACAGAAAATGGAACACGTGCCACTTGAGAGGAAATGGCTTGCACTAGCTAGTTCTAAAAATTGTTAAATGGTAATTCTGCAATATGTTGTGCTAGAAATTGATAGGCAATTCTACAATGTCCTAAAAAATTCAAGTACATTACCAAGAAGCTGTAAGAATTGGTGTTTATATTCTCTACAACACTAAGCTAGTAATATTTAATAATAATTAATGTTATTACTGAGAACCTTTCACTCTCAAAAGCTGTATAAGCTGGCAAGGTGGATTAGTGACAGGTTTCATTTTTGTTATATGGAGACCCTATAAAATGACGTATTCAATTCCTCCCTGAGTCGACTCAGCTTTTCACTTTAATATAAATAAAATTGCTTACTCTGATGGTTACTGAGGGTTCGCCTTTGAACGATTCATTAAATACTCAGTTGCTGTCTAATGTCCTGGATTATTATTATTTTTTTCCTGCTCAGGGATTCCTCCAGCAGGGCTGACTTTGACTCTGAGTCAAAGCTTATTTAAAGTAGAAATTAATCAAACTGCTACTTCATGGACAGTGATACCAAAATGTCTTAAAAAGAGTGATAGGAATAGATGGACAATCAAATTCCAGTGGTCACCATTCTTTCATATTGTCAATCAGTAAACCAACTGCTCCATATACTTCATCATCTAGGATATTTTTTACTACTATCGTCTTACTTAGAGTTAAATTTTTAATTATAAAAATTTTAAATGTAATATGTTTTGGGTAAAAGTTTGACAAAGGATACTACAGTAATTGTAAGATGTCTTCCATCAGCAAAATTTTCTGTATGGTATTATAAAGAGAGTAAGTATTAAGAAAAACATGGCGTTGGTTTACAAACTTCTATTGGAAAGGTTTTTAATAGCACTCAGGTGTTAGGTACTCAAAACATAGTCATTAAATGCCTATCATGTGCCAGGACCCTTATATTATTATTTGCTCTCAAAATTTGACAGCAAACAATGATGTGTTTTCTTTAAATTACAAAGTCTCATTTCCATCTAGTTCTTGAACCTATTTTTTTCTTTTCTTTTTTTTTTAGTTGCACCGCATGGCTTGTGGGATCCTAGTTCCCTAACCAGGGATGAAACCTGTGGTCCTGACAAGTGAGACTACCGAATTGTAACCCCTGGACTGGCAGAGAATTCCACTGAAGCAATTTCTGAACAGGCTTGTTGATTAGTATATGGTTTTAGCAGGAGATAGGATCTGAAATAAACTTAACTCTAGTTATCACAGTGTACCTCTCTTCTCACTATGAGCCACTGTGCTCAGAGTATTCTAGTGAGTTCATTGTGTTCTTTATTTGTCCTTGACATGATCTTTTTATTTTGATGATTTTGTTCCTAACTGGGATTAGAGTCTTCCCTGGTAGCTTGGATGGTAAAGAATCCACCTGCAATGCGGGAGACCCGGGTTCAGTCCCTGAGTTGGGAAGGTCCAGTGTTTGGAGAAGGAAATGGCTATCCACTCCAGTCTTCTTGCCTGGAGAATTCCAAGGACAGAGGAGCCTGGTGGACTATAGTCCATGGGGTTGCAAAGATTAGGACACGACTGAGTGACTAAGCACTAAGTTAGAGTCTAATCCTAAATTTTAGCCTATCGATTTCATCTAGGATTCAGAAATCCTCCCTGGACAAACCTGATAGTTAGTTCACCCAGAATTAAGATCTATCTGATTCTGAGAACCATTACTGCCTAGGCAATTTGACCACTTACTATAATGGCTTGCTTACCTTTCTGACTCTTACTTCTATTTTGGATAGAGCTCATATTCATCTAAATCACTTAAAGCAAACATTATCAGACTAAGATATGAAGTCTAAATCTAGCTCTCCCTATTTTTATGAATAAAGTTTTCTGCAGCACAGCCACACCCATTTATTCACATATGAATGTTTTCATGCTACAGTAGAATACTTGAGTAGTATGGAACCCAAAGCTGGAATTAATTTTGTCTGACTGTTTACAGAAAAGTTAGCTGAGCCTTGCTTTAAAGCTTTTATTGAACAGTTGTTGACTGTGAACATGATCTTTCTGACAACAGATTAGCATTTTTACTACCAATCTAAATATTTTCTTTATTTTACCTGCCTAATGTCTTCCTGTAGTTCCAACATATCTCCAGAGAAGCTTGCCTGACATATAACATTAAATTATCTCCTTATTGTTTACTGTGAAATGTTTTCTGATAAGTACTCACAGGCATGATGATGATAAGAACAGTGAGGTCCACAGAGAGACTACTCTTTTCATAGGAATTAATCCTATTTCTTCCATTTCTCAGTGAAATAGAAACCATAAAATCTAATTAACTAATCATGTTAGATTAATAAATATTCTAACAGAAATAACTTTGTGCCTTTTATTACCCTCTTTAGTTGGTTTCTTTTTTTGCTTTTTTTTCCTAAACAGAGTTGACTTGAAATTGAAGATTCTAGAATTTGGACTGGAGAAGTCATAGTTTAATGGCTTCAGTATTAGAAACCAATGAGACTAGGTTTGGCTCCCAGCTCCCCTGCTACTATCTGTAAATATATTATCATATTACATTCTGAAATTGTAAATTACTAAAAATAATTTCAAAATAGATAAATAAGGCATTTTCTATGTGATCCATAACTTGGGCTTCAGGGAGGCTATTCAGCTTTTATTTTACATTTTCCAAAGCTTATCTGAAAAACGTGATTTTATATTTTAAATACACACATAAATAGATTTCATATATACAGCATTTCAAAGGCTGTAAATCATCAGGACACACTTGTCATGACCTGTAACATTAATATTGACCAGCATCACAGGGCCGGGCGCAGTGTATGTATCAACAATAGCAAATACTTTAAATTTTCCAGAGAATCCTTTTCTTTCATGATTCCATGAATTTGTCCATGGTTTTATCTGAGTTTTGTCTGTTTTCTCACCCTTCAAGCCAGTGCTCATAAATGTTGTCTCGCCAACCCAACCTACGTGAGAGTCAATTCACAGCTCAGAGAATCTAAGCAAGCCAAGTATAAAAAGTAATATTGATTCTTTGGTATCACTATTTTCTCAATTGTATATTGCTACATCTCTCTCATTCTCTAGGTCTAAATTCTGAAGATTAGATCTAAATCGAGTATAGATTTAAGTTTGTTTTTATCTCTCTTCTCTTTGGTGTAATATGTCTTTGGATGTACAGCCAAGTGGATAAAACAGATGAACAACCAAAGAAGCAAAAGTAACTTTTGGCCATGGCCTGTTAATTACTTCCCCTTTGAGTAGAACTGGACAATCTCCTTTCCTGTTAAACTTCACCAATCTCCTTACTTCAATTAATATGGGCACAGCAATAAAGAATATATTGAACCACAACATTTTATCAATTTCAAGACAAATTAATTCCTGCAATATCTCTGGAATTGGAGATTTATCTTAATAAAAATGGAATGGTAGTCTGGTGTTGTGGCATAGTTTGAAAATATGTTTTAATTTCCAGGTGCTACATAAAATAATTCTATAGTTTACATCAATGGCATCTTAGAACTAAATACATGTATGTATATGAGTGTGGCAATTTTTGGCCAAGTCCTGTAGAATGTAAACTTTGTAATGAGACTGAACCCTATGTCTCTAACACACTTGGCACTTACTAACTATTCTATATCATTAGTAAAATGATTAAATAAATGCTACCCATAGTAACATATGTGTATGCATGTGGTCTCTTTAGAATGCCAATGCCTGCACTTGAATAGTCTAGTAAATCTTGGAATGTGTTCCCAGCTCTGCATCTCAAGAATATAGGCAACTCTCCAAAGCTGAGTACAAACAGAGGAAACTAAGGTCAGCCTATAAATTCTACTTAATTTTTTTTTGTGAAAATGAGGGAAACCTTCTGCTAACTAAATTTGGATCTGCAAAGAATTTTGCAGAGAAAGTGTGATCAGTATTATCAGGAAGTGTATGTATAATGTCTAATAGCAGTTGTATGAAAAATACTCTGTTGTAAGGTTACCATATTTGGTTAATAGGGCAAAAGTGTCGTGTTACCCCCCCGCCCCCTCTGGCTTCCATTTATCATTAGTCTTCATAAAGAACATATCTTAATTCATAAATTTATGTGTTGATGTGTGTTGCAGGCTAAATAACAGCCTCCCCAAGATGTCAACACATGAATCCCCAGAATATGAATACGTTACCTTATACAGTAAAAAGAACTTTGCAGATATTTTTAAAGTTAAGAACTTTGAGATGTGGCTATTGTTTGGATTGTTTGGGTAGGTTAAATGTCATTACAAGAGTCTATGTAAGTAGGCAGAGGGAAATTTAACTACAGGAGAAGCATGTCAGAGAACAAAGAGATAACATGATAAGGGAAGCAGAGATTGGAGTGATGCTGCCACAATCCAAGGGATATAAGTGTCCCTCAAGGATATTCTTCCTTGGAACCTCCAGAAGGAACCAACCCTGCAGGCAACTTGACTTTAATCTTATAAATCTCAATTCAGACATCTGACCTCCAGAACTGTAAGAGAATAAACTGGTGCTTTTTGAAGCCACTAAATTTGTGACAAGTCTTTATAGCAGCAACAAGTAAACTAATACAACGTGCTAAAAAGTTTTGCTGTTAGCCCTCTTCCAGTTCTATATACCCATAGAAGATTCCATCCTCACCTGGATTTGTAGCCACCATCTATAAGCAGTTGATGCCTACCTTCTGTCTGTGGGGTAAGGCATCTCCACCTTGGTTTCACACAAACAATTTTAGCACAAAAGTCCCAAATGGAGATTGTCTTTCACTATGTCAGTGCCATCCTTGTATTTTTTTTCAGTGACTGGCACAATTCTAGGGTGTTTGACTCACTGTTTCTTCAAAAATCACATTTAATCAAGCACCAGTCTAGGATGTCACATCTTCAGGTTCTTACTGATGGTCGTTTTTGTTGGTCTATACTCACTGTTAGCTCTTAAAAACAATTTTACAGTGAAAGCTGTGAGCAGAGATTGTATTCTTCTATGACAGTACATCTCCAGATGGTCGACAACAAAATCAGATTGATTATATTCTTTGCAACCAAAGATGGAGAAGCTCTATACAGTCAGCAAAAACAAGACTGGGAGCTGAATGTGGCTCAGATCATGAACTCCTTATTGCCAAATTCAGACATAAACTGAAGAAAGTAGGGAAAACCAGTAGACCATTCAAGTATGACCTAAATCAAATCCCTTATGACTAAACAGTGGAAGTGAGAAATAGATTCAAGGGACTAGATTTGATAGACAGACAGCCTGATGAACTATGGACGGAGATTGGTGACATTGTACAGGAGACAGGGATCAAGACCATCCCCATGGAAAAGAAATGCAAAAAGGCAAAATGGTTGTCTGAGAAGGCCTTACAAATAGTGTGAAAAGGAGAGAAGTGAGAAGCAAAGGAGAAAAGGAAAGATATTCTCATCTGAATGCAGAGTTCCAAAGAATAGCAAGGAGAGATAAGAAAGCCTTCCTCAGCAAACAATGCAAAGAAATAGAGGAAAACAACAGAATGGGAAAAAGTAGATATCTATTCAAGAAACTTAGAAATACCAAGGTAACATTTCACACAAAGATGGGTTCAATAAAGGACAGAAATGGTATGGACCTAACAAAAGCAGAAGATATTAAGAAGAGGTGGCAAGAATACACAAAAGAACTGTACAAAAAAGATCTTCACAACCCAGATAATCACGATGGTGTGATCACTCACCCAGAGCCAGACATCCTGGAATGTGAAGTCAGGTGGGCCTTAGAAAGCATCACTATGAACAAAGCTAGTGGAGGTGATGGAATTCCAGTTGAGCTATTTCACACTCTGAAATATGATGCTGTGAAAGTGCTGCACTCAATATGCCAACAAATTTGGAAAACTCAGCAGTGGGCACAGGACTGGAAAAGGTCAGTTTTCATTCCAATCCCTAAGAAAGGCAATGCCAAAGAATGTTCAAACTACAGCACAATTACACTCATCTCACATGCTAGTAAAGTAATGCTCAAAATTCTCCAAGCCAGGCTGCAGCAATACATGAACTGTGAACTTCCAGATGTTCAAGCTGGTTTTGGAAAAGGCAGAGGAACCAGAAATCAAATTGTCAACATCCGCTGGATCATTGAAAAAGCAAGAGAGTTCCATAAAAACATCTATTTATGCTTTAATAACTACACCAAAGCCTTCAACTTTGTGGATCACAATAAACTGTGGAAAATTCTGAAAGAGATGGGAATACCAGACCACCTGACCTGCCTCTTGAGAAACCTGTATGCAGGTCAGGAAGCAACAGTTAGAACTGGACATGGAACAACAGACTGGTTCCAAATCAGAAAGGGAGTACATCAATGCTCTATATTGTCACCCTGCTTATTTAACTTATATGCAGAGTACATCATGAGAAATGCTGGGCTGGAGGAGGCACAAGCTGGAATCAAGATTGCTAGGAGAAATGTCAATAACCTCAGATATGCAGATGACACCATCCTTATGACAGAAAGTGAAGAAGAACTAAACAGCCTCTTGATGAAAGTGAAAGAGGAGAGTGAAAAAGTTGGCTTGAAGCTCAACATTCAGAAAACTAAGATCATGGCATCTGGTCCCATCATTCCATGGAAATGGATGGGAGACAGTGGAAACAGTGTCAGACTTTTTTTTTGGGGGGGGGGCGCTCCAAGATCACTGCAGATGGTGATTGCAGCCATGAAATTAAAAGACACTTACTCCTTGGAAGGAAAGTTATGACCAATCTAGATAGCATATTAAAAAACAGAGATATTTCTTTGCCAACAAAGGTCTGTCTGATCAAGGCTATGGTTTTTCCAGTGGTCAGGTATGGATGTGAGAGTTGGACTGTGAGGAAAGCTGAGTGCTGAAAAATTGATGCTTTTTAACTGTGGTGCTGGAGAAGACTCTTGAGAGTTCCTTGGACTGCAAGGAGGTCCAACCAGTCCATCCTAAAGGAGATCAGTCCTGGGTGTTCTTTGGGAGGATTGATGCTGAAGCTGAAGCTCCAATACTTTGGCCATCTCATGTGAAGAGTTGACTCATTGGAAAAGACCCTCATGCTGGGAGGGATTGGGGGCAAGAGGATAAGGGGACGACAGAGGATGAGATCACTGGATGGCATCACCGACCCGAAAGACATGAGTTTGACTAAACTCTGGGAGTTGGTGATGGACAGGGAGGACTGGCGTGCTGCTAATCATGGGGTCGCAAAGAGTCGGACACAAATGAGCGACTGAACTGAACTGACCTGAACTGATGACGGTAAAAGTGGGACTCTTCTTCAGAAAAATTCTTGACTAAACCCTATTCTCCATAGAAAAACACTGGGTTTTAGAATTTTGAATATCAGAAAGGCACAGAACCCCACTCAGTCTTTGTTTCCAGTCTCTATATTTAAGAGATGTTTTTCTAGGAAGGCTAATATAATCTTCCAGAAAAGTAGAAAATGTATAACCTCCCTGAGATAGAGATTCCCTGACTCTAAGTCAAATCATTGTTTCAGTTCATTCATTGAGTGTGTTCAGTTCATTCATTGTGTGTGCTAAGTCGCTTCAGTCATGTCCAACTCTTTGTGACACTATGTACTATAGCCCACTAGACTCCTCTTTCTATGGGATTCTCCAGACAAGAATACTGGAGTGGGTTGTCATTCCCTTCTCCAAGGGATCTTCCAGACACAAGGATCAAACCTGGATCTCTTACATTGCAGGTAGATTCTTTACCCTCTGAACCACTAGGGAAGCCCCATTGTGTTTCTAAACAATCTCAACCATCTAAAATCTCCATATTCTTTCATGAATTGTTTAGAATCTTCCCAGTTTTTCACTTCAGTTCTTTAATTTTTAAGATGATGCATCATCAAGTTTAAAAACTGAAAAAAGCAAGTGGTAAGCCCTGTATGTTCTTTTTCGCCTGTGGTCCAGGTGCCACTTCATTTAATCTTGACCCATTCTAACTATTTCCTAATTGTATCCTGTAGTATCCCACCTATAACCTGGACAGTTTTGTATTTGTACTTTAATTCTGTAACTCTGACCCTCAGACTATGACTCAGACTCAATGCTTTCAATTTTACTTGGCTTAAGTAGAACTGTTTTTGCTCTTTAAGATTTAATTTTGAGTGGCAGATCACTTGGCTGGCATTACGTCTGAATCTCTTTCAGTTCTTGGCATATACACTTTAGAAACAAGATTTGTTTTAAAAATAATATAACATTCCATATGAACTGACAACAATAGGAAAGGGATCATCTGGACATGCCCCATCTGTAACAGAAACTCATGCCTCTATAATGTATTTTTAGGAACTACTGATAATTTTCAAGACTTCTATAAATTTGGGTCATTTGATTGGAAGATTTGGTATTGTTTACAAAAAGTGATTTTCCTGTTGATCATGAGGAACATAGAAATAATATATTCAGCAATCACTTTTTTCTTTAATTTTTTATTATTGGAAGAAAAGAGAAATGAAGTACTGGGACTCACAGTAAATTTGTACCTGTTATTGAAAAGGATTTGATGGCATTACCTGTTTGGCTTTGCCTCTGACCTTCAGTAGAGTTTCAGAAAATAGTCTTTCTCTAAAAATGAATGAAACTGAAGCCAAAGAATTTCAAGGAAGAGCTTGAGGCCTCAAGGGATAGGCCTGTATACAGATTAGCATGACTGAAAGTTGAACAAAGGGGCAGCCCCAAGCTTACTGCTGACCTTTTCCCTTCACTCGGTGGCATTTATATGAGCTTAGACTGCAAGTATTCCAGAGATGGCAGAAAGCAGATCTGGACACAGTTCAAGCTATACTGATTCTTTTCTGCTCCAAAGAAATTAGCAAGTTATGTTTTTCTTTTTTCCCTGACCCCTGACATAACCAAAAAAGAAAAAAAAAAAAAAAAAACACGCACAGAAAAAAGAAAACTGTCTCAAGGTAAATATGGGAAACTAAAGATACATTCTACATTCTATATTGGCAAATAAAAGTCTAGTTTTTGATAATAAGCTACAAGCAATTAAGTTAATTTGAATTTAACCCTGTTCATTTTATAAAACGGAAATTCTTCGTGGGAAATTATAGGAAAAAAAATTAAGAAACACCAAAACAAAAACTATTAAAATGAAAACCACTTTTACATTCAGTGATGATGTTTCCAGTGAAACTCAATTATTAAGAGACCTTTCTATACAAGTATTGTACTTTTGTAATATGAAGTGTAAAAGTGTTAGTTGCTCAGTAGTGTCTGACTCTTCGCAACTCCATGGACTTTAGCCTGCCAGGCTCCTCTGTCCATGGATTTCTCCTGGCAAGAATACTGGAAAGAGTGGCCATTCCTTTCTCCTGGGGGCCTTCCTGACCCAGGGATCAAATCTGGGTGTTCTGCGTTGCAGGCAGATTCTTTATTGTCTGAGCCACTAACAAAATGCTAATAGTAGCAAAATTAACATATCAAGAGTTAGTCATATGCTACCATTTGTGTTGAACTCATTAGTTTCTGGAAATTTACTAGCAATTAATTTTAAGTCTTTAAGTTTTCAACAAATCTGTATTAGAGCAAAATTAAATTATACACAAATATACAGATATTATAACACATACATTCACTCACACACAGTCATTAATCTTGATGCATGACAGAAAAACGTAAAAACCTCTGTAGTAGATGCCACTGATTCCCTGTCCCACATATCTTCACCCTGACTGAGTTCACCAGCAGTTTTAAGAGCTTTCCTTTTGTCTTCTGAGGACTGTTTTTATTTATTTATTTTCAATCACTCTATTAAGATATGTTTGACATATAAAAACCTGTACATATTTAATGTATGCAACACCTTCAGTTTAGGAATAAATATATACCTGTGAAATCATCAATGCTCACTGTCAATGCCATAGACACATCCATCACTTTACAAAGTTTCCACCGATCCCTTAGATGATGATGATGATTTTGTATGTGCATCACAGTGAGAACGTTTAACATAATACCTACCCTCTTAGTAAACATTAAGAATACAATACAGTATTGTTGAAGACTTCAGTGGTATATAAGAATGGCCTTGGACACAATTAGGAACAACTTGTAAGTTTTAGGGAGTTAATTTCTCTCTGTTAGCCTTGAAACAATGGGAAATGGAGTGGCCAAAGAATAATAAGATTTTCCTTCCCTGAAGGGATGATTTGTAGCCTGTTCCACACAGTTTTCTAGAGGGTCCTTAGGGGGTTAAGTGCACATAGCTTCCAGCAGTAAGGTCATTAACCCAGGCTTCTCTTTCCTGCCTAAAACTTTCTTATCTGCACTTCCTGATCCTCTCTCATGCATTCTGTACTCAAGTACCTGCCTTGTGTTTAGAGCCATCCAAACTTGACATAGGCTGCCCTGCTGGCTTAGGTAGTAAAAAATCTTCCTGCAATGCAGGAGACCCATGTTTGATCTTTGGGTCGGGAAGATCCCCTGGAGAAGGAAATGGTAACCGCTCCAGTATTCTTGCCTGAAGAATTCCATGGACAGAGGAGCCTGGCAGGCTATAGTCCATAGGATCAAAAAGAAAATGGACATGCCTGAGGGACTATCATTCACAAAACTTGACATAATGGAACAGGGCAAAGATAATTTGTTCATCTGAGTTACCTCTGTTGCTGAAACAATCAATAATTGAAACCCTGGTGAAATTGAATTCTTGCAGGACTGTAAGATGACTGTAATAGATTGACTGATTTTCAATTTAATTGTTTTACATATGCAGATTCAAAAGTGTTCTATGTAGAATACCTCTACATTCAAACTAAATAAAACTGCTTTAAGTTAAATAAACATTCATGTTCAGTGATGTAGAGTAACTACTCACTAAAAAATAACTGGAGATTCCCTCCATTTAATTTTAATAGGATTTCAACTGCTCATATTTGTAAGTTTTCAAAAAAAGGGAAAATAATCCTAGAAAATATACTTCTGACTCATAACTAATATCTATTGAAAACATGTGTTCCTGGTTTAATCTTCAAAGTTACTCAACTATCTCCAGTGAATTCTGTTCAGAGTAAATTTTATTTTTAGTTTCTCTCTTCTTGCCATAGAGGATAAAGCACTTTCCTAAGGGGGGAAAAAACAAACTGAGGGGATCCATATACCTGCCTTGAAATACATTTTTCATTAATTCTTTTTAAATTAATTTTGGATACTTATTATATCCATAACACAAGATCACTTACAGCGTATGAGAGTCAGATTGAGCTGTTGGGATTGCCCACAGCCCAGCTCATTTGAGTAATTGTTAAGTAGTGTAACACCCATACTTTTTATTGGCTAATGCTATAAGGTGGCATCTGTCATTGGCATCCACATATAAACTCATCATTGCTATAGCATCTGTTCCATCACACAGTGTTCTATTTCTGTGTCTCGCACATCTAACTAGAGAAGAACAAACAGGCTATTTTAAAATAAGTTGCCAGTGTTTCTAAATGAGAACTCAAGTCATCTTTGCATGAAATGTATGTGAGAGGACAGGAATAAACTATGATGTGTGACTTTAAGAAATATTTTTAAATGAGTTAATTGATTTATTTATATTTAAAGTTTAAGATTCTAAATTAAGTAATTGGAGGACAGGTTTATCATCTTTTTTTATCTTTTTTTTAAAATATGTGTAACAGCTTTCATTTTGGATTGAAATAGGATAAAAATGCGATGAATCTTTTTGAAACTTGGTAGATTCACCATAGTTAATTCTCTGTGCCAAATACTTCTGAAGCACGATGAATTAGAAATGAAACTTGAATTCATCTCTGTATTCATCCATTCATTCAAGAAATGTTGATGGATCATACTATGTGCTGGGACATAGATACAAAATAATATTTTCAAGAAAACAGTGACAAAAGTGCCTGCTTTCATGCAGCATATCATTCTAGAAGAGGGAGTCAGAGAAATAAGAACAATAAAAGAGTTAATATACATCAAATGGCCATGTGAAGGGAAATAAAGGAGGATGTGGGGATGAAATTTGAAAAACTGACCTGCTGGTTAGTTTCTAATTCACTGGAAAACTGTTTCTCAAGTGCAACTGATCACGGAAATCAAAGATTAAAGACAAATATTTAGAAAAGGTGATTAGAAAACATCTTGAATGGTTAAAGGTTTAGTGCTATCCTGGCAAAATCTAGTTAGAGAAATCATTCCTAAGAATCAAAAAACACATGAGTTTGCAATCCAAAAGCAGAGTGTAAACGTATGTAAAAAATCTCAAACAGGCCAATCCCTAGGAAAGCTTTCTATTGTGCTTCAATGCAAGCATTATATGTTGATGCAAACCCTATACATAGCTTACAGGACTTAATGGAGAAGAGTGTGTTTTCTTTGTTTAAGAAGTGCAGCATAAATTATTACCATGATGTTAAATTATTCCTTTTACTGCTTTACAAATATTTGAGAACATTTTGCATGAGATAAAATGTGTCCAAATATAAATGAAGGCCACTCAATGTGTGAAAGGTAGCAGCATTCTGTGGCACATGGTGTGCCGCTCAAAGAAAGAAAACGCATGACAGAATTCCATTTAGTTATGCAGTATTCGTTTCAGACTAAGTAAATACGCCAGAGAACAAGAGCTTTCAGTTTTTATTGTTGTCCACGGAATGTAAAACACTGCCATTGCTTTATTATGTGTGTATTTTAATTAAACAGTGGCTAAAAATAGTTCTTAAAGTATAGAACATATATCATATGTAATCAAGGAATCATGTCATAGGTAAACCAAAAAAATCAAATAACATTATATTAAGCTATAGGGAATGTATTCTCTGAAACAATAAATAAGTGAATCAATCAATGGAAATATTTGAGCAAATGCCACCTCTCACCATAATGTTTAGATATGATCTTTTCTTTCAACAGGGTTATCATGTAGTTATAAAGAAGCAAAGAACATTAGCATAATGGGAAAATACTAGAGAGATGACAATCAGGTATTATATTTAGGACCGAATCTGCATACTCTCTGATGGTGTGTGAATATCTTTGTCATTAAGGGTCCAGAGTCCAAAGTCATGGATTCTACCATTGCATTTCATAACAGGGTGATTTTGAGTTTCATCTCTAAATAATCTAATATGTAAAAGAGAAATCAAATATATGAAAGAGAAATGGGGCTTCCTGGTAGCTCAGCTGGTAAAGAATCTGCTTGCAACACAGGATTCCCAGTTTGATTCATGGGGTATCTTTTGATTCCTAGGGGTCTGACTGTGACCCTATGGACTGTAGCCCTCCAGACTCCTCTGTTCATGGGATTTCCCAGACAAGAATACTGGAGTGGGCTGTCATGTCCTTCCCCATGGGTTCTTCCTGACCCAGGGATTAAACCCTCATCTCTTATATCTCCTCCATTGGTAGGTGGGTTCTTTACCACTAACCACCTGGGAAGCCCCAACATGATGTATTATCCAGAACAGATTAACTAATTTAAAAAGCAAACCACTAAATCTCACTAGTTTTACGAAACTAGTTTATTTTTCACTTAAGAAAGGGACAGACCCTCATGGGAGTCCTGATCTACGTGGTCATCTGGACTCCCTGAATTCTTCCAAACAGTGGTCTTGATTGCCTTTAAATCCTTGAATTCCTCTTCATTCAGTCAATTGATGGTAAGAGCATAGCCTGGGCATTGAGAACTCAGGAAAAATGAAAGTAAAAGTCACTCAGTCGCATCTGACTCTTTGCAACCCCATGGACTATACAGTCCATGGTATTCTCCAGGCCAGAATACAGGAGTGGGTAGCCGTTCCCTTCTCCAGGGGTCTTCCCAACCCAGAGATCAAACCCAGGTCTCCCACATTGAGGGAGGATTCTTTACCAGCCGAGCCGCAAGTGAAGCCCAAGACTGTTGGAGTGGGTCACCTACCTATCCCTTCTCCAGCTGATCCCTTCAGGGATCTCCTGTATTGCAGGTGGATTCTTTACCAACTGAGCTATCAGGGAAGCCCAAGAACGCAGGGGAAAGTGTTTATTGTTTGTTCCCAAAAGGAGAGCTAATTAATTCTTATTCAGTTATCTGGACCTGAGTCAAGTGGCCATGCATCACTGAAAAGGAGCCTGGAAAATATAGTCCAGTTGTGTAAGGAGGAAGAAAGTAAAAACAGAGAAAATATAGTCAAAGATACATTTACACTAGATATAAGTAGATAGTATTAATGCAAAGGAAATTTATTCAAAAGAATATACATATTAGAAAGAATAATAACATATATAAAGTAAATAGTATAAAGAAAACATAAAACATCCAATATCATTAATGCTATTGTTATTTTAGTATCTTTATTTAAATGAATATAAAAATTGTCATTATTATTAAAAAGTTTTTCAGTAGACATCATCAGAGCAATGTTTTCATAACAAAATATTCTTTTATTAAAGTATTACCTTTTGAATTGAATTTCATATTTTCTGGTTTGCTACCCACTCATAGAGTATAGCAATGTAGACCATGGCATTTGGATAATGGGATTATTTTAATCATTTACTTTTTTCCATGTTCTCTAAGTGAATAATGCTGGTTCATTATGTCCTCATTCAAAAATGCAATATGTGTATGCATCTGTGTGATTTTTATTTATTGAAAAACATTCCTTTCTTACTAATTAGAAACAATGAGAACTTAAAATGAGGTTTTTCTTTTAATTTAAGGCAGAAGTGTTATGAAAATAGCAACTTGCTACCTGGAATTATTTGGAAGCATCAATGATAAAAGCAAAATTTACAATAAAACAATGTTCTTTAAAGATGATGTAGTAGTTGTTAGCATAGCCAGAATGAATCAAAAAATCACAAATTTGACTTATGGTTGTTGTTTAGTCTCTCAGTCATGTCTGACTCTTTTGTGACCCCATGACATGTATCCCTCCAGGTTCCTCTGTCCGTGGGATTCTCCAGGCAAGACTAGTGGAGTGGATTGCCATTTCCTTCTCCAGGGGATCTTCTCAACCCAGAGATCGAACCTGGGTCTCCTGCATTGGCAGGAGTGTTCTTTACCACTGAGCCAAGGACTGTGGCCTATAACGACCCATGAAAAATCAGTCAACAGTCCTATGCCCTAAACATTAATGAAGTAACAGTAACTGTAGTAGTAGTAATAATAATATAATAAAACAACTACATTAAAATCACTCTGACACAGAAGACGCCTCAAAAACCTGATTCATTAGGAAGATCTAGGAAACATTGCACAGAATTATTGTTGATTGCATTCAGTAATTAAAACTAAATAACTATTGGTTTTATATCAAAAATGTTAATTTTCAGTGTAGGCTGATGTTATAATGACAGGGTCTGGCTAAAGCAGTGTCTTAATAGTATTTTTCCCTCTTCATCCCCTAAGACAATTTAGAATAAAACAAGTATTTTCAAGAAAATTTTTAGGTTGACAATTAAATTGTAATAGTTTGAATAGCTAAAACTTTTGAAATTTTGCTCACTAAATATTGCCATTTTTTCTTTATTTTTTAAAAAAAATTACTAGGATATAATTTACAATGTTGCTTTAGTTTCAGGTGTGCAGCTAAATTAATCTGTTATATGTACATATATATATATGTACATATATATATGTATATATACACACATATGTGTGTGTGTATATATGTATATATACACTCTTTTTAGCTTCTTTTCCCATATAGGCCATTACAGAGTATTGAATAGAGTATTAATCCTTTTATTGTTAGATTAGGTTTGTTAGAAATGTGTTAAGGATTTTTGTATCTATGTCAATTATTGATATTGACCTATAATTTCCATATTTTGTGATATCTATCTGCTTTTGGTTTTGGTATCAAGGTGATGGTGACTTCATAGAATGAGTTGGGTAGTGTTCCCTGCAATTTTTTGAAAATTTCAGACAGGTAAGTGTTAACTCTTTTCTAAATGTTTGATAGAATTCGCCTTTGAAGCCACCTGGTTCTGGACATTTGTTTATTGGAAGATTTTTAATCACAGTTTCAATTTCATTACTTGTGATTGGCCTGTTCATATTTTATGTTTTTTCCTGATTCAGTCTTGGAAGTTTGTGAATTTCTGACAATTTGTCCATTTCTTCTAGATTGTCCATTTTATTGGCATACAGTTTTGTATAGTAATCTCTTATGATCCTTTGTATTCCTGTGGTGCCTGCTGCAATTTCTTTCATTTATAATTTTATTGATTTGAATCATTTACTTTTTATTCTTGATGGTTTGGAAAAAGGTTTATCCATTTTGTTTATCCTCTCAAAGAACCAGAATTTAGGATCTTTGCTGTTGTTTACTTCATCTCTATTTTATTTATTTCTGTTCTGATCTTTATAAGCTCTTTCCTTCTATTAACTTTGGGTTTTGTTTGTTATTCTTTCTCTAGTTGCTTTAGGTGTAAGAATACATAGTTGATTTGAGATTTTTCTTGTTTCCTGAGGTAAAAATGTATTGCTATAAATTTCCTTCTTAGAGTTTAGAACTGCTTTTGCTGTGTCTGTTATATTTTGGATTATTGTGTTTTCATTATCAATTGTTTCTAGGTATTTTCTAATTTTCTCTTTATTTCTTCAGTGATCCATTGATCATTTAGTAACATATTGCTTAACCTCCATGTGTTTGAATTTTTTATAGTTTTTTTTTTCCCCTGTAATTGATTTCCAATAGCATAGCATTGTGGTGGGAAAAGATGCTTAATATGACTTTAAATTTCTTAATTCCAACTGAGGCTTGATTGGAATAGAGAAAAATAGACAATGTTCCATGTGTACTTTAAAGAGTATAATATTGCCATTTCAAAATGGATGGGCTATGTCAATCTTTTGTTTTGTTTGTTTTTTAATCTCTTGGCTGCCCTGAGGAGCATGTGGGATCTTAATTCCCTACCTGGGATTGAATCCTTGCCCCCTGCACTGGCAGCGTGGAGTTTTAACTACTGGGTCACCAAAGAAATCTCTATGTCAGCCTTTTAATTACATCCAATGAGATCTAAATATAATGATGATTTGAAACAAAAATTACTAATTTAAAAGAAACAGTGAACAAGTACAATACTGTATGGCCATTACTTCTTTAGATTGTGTTTAACCCTAATTCCTCCATAATTTTATTCAAATACATCCTTTTTATATAAGAGGTAGATAAATGTACTAGCGACAGGAGATATAGGAAAGAAGCTGCTTGACTCAGGAGCCTTATCAGTCTTAGGAAAGAATCCATATGGAAGTGAGGATCAGGAAATTAATTACCTTCAAACCATCTGAACTTGTATCTTGTAACCCCAGGCTATGTGTATCCCAGTTGGAAGACAAATGGTCTAAGAAGACTGCCTGAAAACTGGGGACAATCCATAGAGAGTTTGAATATGCAGACTGATACTGGTTCCTTGCTTAGTCCCCCCTTTTTTGGAGGGGGAGTCACATGTCAGAGAAAGCATGCAACAGTGTCCTGTGTAAAGAGTAGAAGTTCCACGTCCTGGATAGACAGAGTCACACTTAATTTTTCTATTTGCTGAGCATTTTCTGGAATATTGATCCTTGTATGTGCACAGCAGAATGGACTTATACATTGTGCATTTTATAGTTTTAATTAATCAATATAATACTCACAAAATAGCAAAATAGCCTAAAAAGATTTCTTCCACGTAAGATTAATAATCCAAACATGAGCAAATATCAGAATATGGAAGAACTAATACTTATCAGTCAGGTTCAATTTTCTGGTTGACAATCTCACATGACAAAAACAGTGATTTATGACAAGAAGGTTGCAAAACACTCCTATATCATCAAAAAGTTTTAAGTATAAACATAAGTTTATAATTACAAAATAAATTTAATCATTTATAAATATCTGTATTTTGTGATGGTTTACAATGTAGTACATTTTGAATAGTATGTGTAAACAATTTTTAAATAAATATGTTTGGGGATATTTGTCCAAAAATATTTTTATGGTGGGTTGTATTGTCAAAAAACTTTGGGGACTAACTATTTAGAGAAAGCTCTAGGGTTAACTTTTCTGTATTATAGAAAGAACAATAGCTTAGTACCTACCCATTTAGAAATTTTGTCAGCATTATTTCCTCTACATTTTTCACTAAAAGACAAATAGAAGAAACAGTGGGAGTCTGGGGATAGTCAATAACCAGTAATGCTGAAGATAACATAATTGTGTTACTCTATATGTGTAAATAGCATAAATAATACTTTGAATTTCAGGTAATTCATACATAAATAACTAAAGACAATGATTTTCTTGAACAATAGACATAAAGATTGGGAGAAGGTACATAATTAAACACAATTTTCTGTTAGGATGAGTCATTTCCCCACACCATTCTTAGCTAACATAAATTCCCACAGAACTTACAAAATATTTGAGTCATGAGCCGAATACATCTTTGTCTTAAGCTGGCATTCCACAGAGAAGCAGAGGCCTCTGAAGACACAAACAAATCTTCACCAGTTTTACAAGTTGGCTTTAGTTATATTCATCAATTCTTTCACAGATACAGAGTTTACACTTAAGAATTTTTTATGTCTGTGTCCTATAGCTCTGACAGGTATTCACGTTAAGGATAACATAACCATCAATTTATTTGCTTCAGGGTAACAAATATGGTACAATTAATATTTTCATTTCACTGCTGATCAGATTATAGAAACTTTATTTCTGTGAGCTGCGTGATCTGAAATACTGCTATGCTTTAATATAATCCATAGGTACCTAAAATGTCTTCTAATTGAGTTTCTTATTTCAGATCTGACAACTACAGTTCTGACAGAAAGAACACAAAGAAAGTGCTTTATAACTCAAAGTAAAATTCCCACAACTTAGAACACCTAAATACCTGAAAAAGAACCAAAATGAATAAATTAATTTGTCTGCACTTATTAGCAATTCCCAAGCTAGGGTGTATGTGAACAGACTGGACTATAAGGTTGAAGCTGAAACTAACTTAAAAACAATGAAAATTCAATTCCAGAAATGGCTATAAAAAAGAATTGTAAAAATGGATTTCTACTAGGCATTGAGCTGTTTTAGCCACACTTGCAGTTACAGTTACAGTAATTTTACCAGCAGTTTTGTGCAAATTTGAATAGTAATTACAGACATGCACTGTTTCATTAGAATTTAATGCATATCTTTCTAAAATATGTTATTAACTAAAAGTTAACTGCTTTTTGCTTAAGTAAAATTTTGAGGTGATTTCAGTCTCTCATAGGGATCGAACCCAGGTCTCCCACATTGTAGTCAGATGCTTTACTCTGAGCCAGCAGGGAAGCCCAACTAAAACAAGGTTTATTTTTTCTTCTCTGCTTTTTACTTTTGACTTCTATTTAAAATCGATACTTAGGATACCATCAAACATTTTTCAATAAGCTAAAAGGAAAAATGTATTCCACTCAAAACAAACAAATATAAACCAAGGTCCAAGCATTAATGTAGGTTTTGATTTTTAGATTTACTCTTTGATATTACAGTTATTTTGTGATTTCATTAAAGTTAAGCTAAAAAGATTAAAAGCAGTTTGCCTATAATTGTGTCCTTTCTCAATTTAGCTATTTTTCCAAAATATAACATTAAATATTGTTTAGTGAGAAGACAGGATAAAGTAAAGAATAGAGAGAAAGCACATCATATATTTATTAACAAAATTTGTGTTATTTTAATATATTTTGTGTTGCATGATTGAAAAACTTTGGGTCTTCTAAATGCAAAGATACTTATAAATTGGCATTATTTTCAGAATTTTGCAAGTAAAAACAGAGGAGTCCAGCAGGCTACAGTCCATGGAGTCACAAGAATCAGACATGACTTAGTGCCCAAATAACAACAATAATACCAAGATCTTAAGAGTTTGAAAACATTCCTAACACATCCAAAGATATATGAATTAGACATAATTCCAACACAGAGCAATTATCACAATATCACAAAGTATGATTATTTATGAAGATATATTCCTGTGAATAAGAAGGCTAAGACCATTTTAAAAAACCAATTTAACTCAATTCATAAATATGATTTTAATATACATGCTTCTCAGATTTTAGTAGACATTAGGCAACAAAAATTACTAGCGCATGTTTCCTGGCCACTAGAGACTTTATATGGTGCAGGAGTTCTATCACCAAATCTAACCGCTACCTTAAAAGTAACACAAAAATTCAATAATAACATTTCAAGGAGAGAGTCATTCATTCTTTAAGGTTGTGGCCTATTGGTAAATAATTGAATAAGTGACAAATGTGTGCAGATCATTATAAAATGAGAAGAGAGTTCACAGGCAGGGAAGCCAGAAGGATATTGCGTACAATCACATCACTAAATTCACCTATATTTTGTCATTTCCTCTTATATTTCCATCCTTAAAAATGTTTCCTAAATCATTTTCAGACTTTCTTATTTGGAAGGTAATTTTTTACAAAAGAACATTCATGAACCAACATTTTCCTTAACCAACAATGTTAAATAGTTTCCCTTATATTCAGCTTGATTATCTTAAATTTCAATAAAATAATTTAAGCTCCTCATATTTATTTAAATAACATTATATTTGGTCCAATGTATGACTTTATTTTATGCTTTCTGGGGGTTCCTTTCAATTTCATCTTTGCTTTACTTACATTTCTTTCTTCAGTGATTTAAAAATTAAGGTGCTAATTTCAATTCAACAAAAAAATTTTGACAGAAAAAAAAACTTGAGTTATATTAATATTAAAATTAAACTGTGTTTAGACTTTCTTACTCATTTTCCTTACTTTTCTTCCTTGGCATTTTCCTCAGTTCATATTTACCTTGAGGTCACAAGCAACATGTTTAAAAAATAGATTTGTCTTTTAAGATTCTTTTTATACTTAAAACATTCTATTTTTGGAGTTATAATTGCAATACTTATTTAAATGCATTGAAACCCTATACTTTTCAATAGGCCTCAGTATATTTATACATTTATCTTGGTTTTTAAATGCTGAATGTTCATAACTGTTCGTTAATTCATATTCTGCTTAGCAGGTAAAGAATCTGCCTGCAAGGCAGGAGAAGCAGGAGATGTGGGTTTGAACCTTGGGTCGGGAAGATCCCCTGGAGGAGGGCATGGCAACCCACTGTAGAAGTCTTGCCTAGAGAATCCCATGGACAGAGGAGCCTGGTAGCCTCGGGGTCCACAGGGTTACAGAGTCAGACACAACTGAAGCAACTTGGCATGCAGGCACACAAAAACAAAAATGAAAAACAAAACAAACACATAAATTCCTTAGAGGAAAGTCACTATAGAAATACAGCAATAAAGTCATTATAGAATTTACCAATAAATAGTTTTCTCATAAATCAGAAATCTCAGAAATCAGTGGTCAAAAGTCAAGTACTTCTCTTTGGAGAGGGAAGAAAAATGAAAGTCGCTCAGTCCAGTCGGACTCTTTGCGACCCCATGGACTATACAGTCCATGGAATTCTCCAGGCCAAAATACTGAAGTGGGTAGCCTTTCCCTTCTCCAAGGGATCTTCTCAACCCAGGGACTGAACCCACATCTCCCTCATTGCAGGAGGATTCCTTACCAGCTGAGCCACAAGGGAAACAATATTAATCCCTTGCCAAATTTGGAATATTTCAACTGAAAGATTTTATAGACCTTATAGAAAACAAGTTTGCAACACTTAGGAAAGATTGAAATTTTAATCCTGCAATCCCTCAATTCCATTTCTAAGTATGTAAATGTAAATAAACTCTTATAACCATGTGCAAGAATCTTTATTAAATTGCCAAAAATAACCCATATATCAGAATACTGTAAACTTACATAACTTACTGAAACAGATTAATATTATTGACATGTATAAGAGTTGAAGATATAATGCTGGCATAAAAAATACAAACTGGAGAATCCTACATATGAAATGCTGAGTAATTCTGAAATATTTAAAACCACATTAACTATATTGGGGGTTTTTTTTGTTTGTTTTCTTTTACTCAGTTATATACATGTGTATAATTTAAAGACACACACATAAAGCTTGTCGATAAAACAGTGGTTGTGTGTCTCTGCTCCTCACATTTGTATCTCTAAAATCAACAATTTTCACCCTTTTAGCTGATTTTTTTTGTATATAACACTATATCTCTAAATAACATAGATGTACTTGAGCATCTCAATTTATTTACAGTTCATACAATATCGATGTCACAATAATAAAGATAAAGATTTTGGTTTTTTTACTAATCCCCCTCCATAACCATCAAATCACATCCTTCCATCACTTCTACTCATCAAAAGATTTTATTATATCTACATTGTGCTTCTCTGGTGGCTCTGATGTAAAGGATCTGCCCAGCAATGCAGCAGACATGGGTTCGATCCTTGAGTTGGCAAGAACCCCTGGAGAAGGAAATGGCTAGCCACTCCAGCATTCTTGCCTGGGAAATCCCATGGACAGAGGAATCTGGTGTCTACAGTCCATGAGATTGCTAAGAATCAGACACGACTTAGTGACTGAAAAACAACAAAAACAAACAAAAAGGTCTACATCTACCATTTGCATTATTCTTCCTATGTGACTGCTATCATTCAATAGTTATCATATAATTACTTATCTTTTCCTTAAACCTATGTTTTCCCTGAATAACTGTCTTGTTCTTTCTACCTATCAGTAAAATAGCTCCAAAAAATTTGTGAATTATATTACTCGTCTCCTTGCACTAAAATGTATCGGGCATTCTATCAATTTTATCTTCTGAAAGAAATCTTTCTTCTTGGAATTTGTAAAAATAAGGTAGCTAATCAATTTCTTCACCATTTGATTTATGATTCAACTATCTTGGGCCTCTTACTTATCATTAAGCCACTTGTCTATCTTTCAACACAATTTTCTGTTGTCTCTTTTCCTGTTCTGCTCATTATGACTTTGTGTGTTTTTTTTAATCTCTGTATAAGTAATTTTAGTAGAGCTTTAGAAGTAATCTAAAGCAGATGCATGCTATCTATCTGCTACCTTTATACAATGCACAACTTCATTGGAATTTTTAATTTGACTTTAAGCAAATCTGGGAGCTGTAAAAGTTTATTCATGGGGAATTAAGGGTATATGAATATTTCATGCATTTTTTTTGTAATTTTTAAAAGTAGTTTTAATGTCAAATTTAGGTTTCAGAAATTGTATTAAGATGTCTGATCTATATCATGGAGCTCTTGAATTTTCATAGTGCTGTATTACTACATGATAACAAAAGTTTTAACCCACTTGAAAATATTAGATAATTCCAAGAGGGAAGATGGACTTCAATTAAAATTCCCAATACAAATTAAGATAGTTGATTTTTGCTTTTGTAGTGTTTTGCCCACAAAGGAAGGAAAATCATTGTCCACAAATAAATATGAATTTTTCCATAGTGTGCATGGAGAAACTAAGTCATAATCCTATGCTCACATGTATGATGATGTTTAAAAAAGATCTCTTTCCCTTTTCATCAGACCAACCGCCTGACATTTCAAAAGATAAGAAGTACTACTCAGCTTGAATGAACTCAAAAATATCTCTGCAAATGTATTTGAACTCATCTTTTGAAATGTCAGTTTGGGACAAAGTGATATGATTTACTCATTCAGGTACTGGAATATGTATTGTGAGTCTAAAAATTTTTAAAAGGAATTGAAGAATGTATTTTGAATAATCAAGGAAGTAAACAATTGTGTGACTATTACTTCATTAAAATAGTTATCTATTATTATAATACTTGAAGTTTAAATAGAAGAAAGTTATTGTAGAATTTGTATGTCGAGATATTCATAAATTTTCTAAAAATTTTCCTACAAGTATACTTTTCTATTTCATATTCTAGTGATTATTTCACTTGCTGTTTTGTCTACATGTTGAATATAATTCTTTTTATAGAGATTTATTATACAATTGCCTATTATTTATCTTGTTTTTGTTGAATAAGTTGGAGGTGCAATGGGAGTGACTTTAAACTACATATCTTTAAAAATTAATGATAAACATGGAATAGCATATGGCTCAACAATTACTCTCATGAGCATTTACTCCAAAGATATAGAACTTATTTTCACATAGGAACTTGTACACAAATTTTCACAGCAGCTTTATTTGTAGTGGCCCAAAGCTAGAAACCACTCATCTGTTCTTCCTTCAAAGACTGAATGGTTAAGCAAACTGCGGTATACCACAGAATAATACTAAGCAATTGAAGGGAATGAGCTGTTGAAATACTAACAACTTGGATGAATCTCAGGGAAATTATGCCAAATGAATAAATATATATATTTTCATATTTTTAAAATTCCTATTTAATAAACAAATTCAGTCTTAAGAGTAAAAACTATTGATGAATTCTAAACCAAGGGTTTGATTTGTGATGTACGCTCCGGCTTAGTCCTTTTGACGAGTCACTTGCTTTTTCAGAGGCCATCGGTACCGACAGTTAAGTCTATTTTCAATTTTAGCCTAAAAGCCCTGATAGTATCTGTAATGGAATCAACTAGTTTTACTACAAACTATCACAAGCATTTTCATATTTACCTTATGTGTCCTTTTGTCACTTTAAAATAGATAATATAGGTAATATATCCTCATAGCTTAATGTTTTTATAAAAGTTTATAAAACTAACATGAAGGAAACATGAAGGAAAAGGGTTACCTCAAAAGTTGGCTCCATTTTGAGCCAATATAACTCGGGAAAGCTCTTGGATTTTTTTGAGAATGTGGCATAAAATGGGCTGAAGAAAATGACTTTGGGAGTGTTCTCCTAAGCTGAAAGAATGCTCACCTTAGCTGAAAAAAATGGAAGTTTAGGTGCTTGAAAAAGGGAAAGACGAAGCAGAGTGGAAAGAAGGAAGCCAGCAAAATAGACACACAGAAAGAATTTGATGAAAAGTATAGCTCTGCAGACTTTTGAACTCTGTGGGAGAAGGTGAGGGTGAGATGTTTCGAAAGAACAGCATGTATATTATCTATGGTGAAACAGATCACCAGCCCAGGTGGGATGCATGAGACAAGTGCTCGGGCCTGGTGCACTGGGAAGACCCAGAGGAATCGGGTGGAGAGGGAGGTGGGAGGGGGGATCGGGATGGGGAATACGTGTAACTCTATGGCTGATTCATATCAACGTATGACAAAACCCACTGAAATGTTGTGAAGTAATTAGCCTCCAACTAATAAAAAATAAAAAAAAATTAAAAAAAAAATTCAACCTCAGGTTAAAGAAAAAAAAAAAGAAATTTTGTGATATTTCAGGCCATAAAAATTTAGGACATTGAAGTAAAATACCAATTTTAATTCATTCTGTGAAAAAATCATTACTTTTCACATATTTTAAGAAAATTAGCTATTCAAAGCTACACATTTTGTAGCACAGTTAGAGTGATGTTGCCAATAGTGAAGTAAGTTCAGTTCAGTTCAGTTGCTCAGTCGTGTCCGACTCTTTGAGACCCCACGGACTGCAGCATGCCAGGCCTCCCTGTCCATCACCAACTCCCGGAGTTTACTCAAACTCATGTCCATTGAGTCGGTGATGCCATGCAACCATCTCATCCTCTGCCATCCCCTTCTCCTCCCACCTTCAATCTTTCCCAGCATCAGGGTCTTTTCAAATGAGTCAGCTCTTCACATCAGGTGGCAAAAGTACCGGAGCTTCATCTTCAGCATGAGTTCTTTCAATGAATATTCAGAACTGATTAACTTTAGGATGGACTGGTTGGATCTCCTTACAGTCCAAGGGACTCTCAAGAGTCTTCTCCAACACCGCAGTTCAAAAGCACCAATTCTTCAGCACTCAGCTTTCTTTTTCTTTTCTTTTTTTTTTTTCAGCTTTCTTTATAGTCCAATTCTCACATCCATACATGACTACTGGAAAAACCATAGCTTTGACTAGACGGACCTTTGTTGGAAAAGTAATGTCTCTGCTTTTTAATATGCTGTCTAAGTTGGTCAACATTTCTTCCAAGGAGCAAACGTCTTTCAATTTCATGGCTGCTGTCACTGTCTGCAGTCATTTTGGAGCCCTCCAAAATAAAGTCTGTCACTGTTCCCACTGTTTCCCGATCTATTTACCATGAAGTGATGGGACCAGATGCCATGATCTTAGTTTTCTGAATGTTGGGCTTTAAACCAACTTTTTCACTCTCCTCTTTCACTTTCATCAAGAGGCTCTTTAGTTCTTCTTCACTTTCTGCCATAAGGGTGGTGATATCTGCATATCTGAGGTTATTGGTCTTTCTCGTGGCAATCTTGATTCCAGTTTGTGCTTCATCCAGCCCAGCATTTCTCATGATATTCTCTGCACATAAATAAGCAGGGTGACAAAATACAGCCTTGATATACTCCTTTCCCTATTTGGAACCAGTCTGTTGTTCCATGTCCAGTTCTAACCTCTAATGAAGTAAACCAGGTGGAAAGAAAAGATGAATACAGAACTGCCATCAACCAAGTGGGGGCACTGGAGATTCAATCAGGAAATGCATTGAAACAGCTTACATCATGGAAATTATGCCTTCCAGAATTGTCAGAATACTCAGAAATATTGTGGACATGACAGAGAATAATTAAATCAAACAAATGATCACCCCCAAATAGAATAGAATAGGAGTAGGGGCTAACTCGGAGAAGGAAATGGCAACCCACTCCAGTATTCTTGCCTGGAGAATCCCAGGGACGGGGGACCCTGGTGGGCTGCCGTCTATGGGGTCGCACAGAGTCGGACATGACTGAAGTGACTTAGCAGCAGCAGCAGCAGGGGCTAACTGATATCACTTTATTATATAATTTATGGTATTGTAGTATAAGTTTACTCATTATCACCATATTTCAATTTTCTATTCTTATTTCTCCTCTTTTATTTTTTCTTTCTGTGTGTGTGTGTGTGTGTGTGTGTGTGTGTGTGTGTGTATAGGTACATACACATCTTCTTCTGGAAAGTTTTACTTCAATTTTTCACTTGTTGCACAATAATAAATGCTATTGGTACAAAAAAAAATGAAAAGGTATAAATTATCTCACCAGTCATATACAAATATCATTAATGGGACATATCATATTGAAAAAATACTTTGTATATGCCTTTATAATTTCAACTATACTATCTTTTTGATGTACATAGATATTCTTCCAATCATTTAAATGGTTCCATAGTATTTTATTATACAGATGCATTTAGCATTTTTTATTGAACATAAGTATTTTTATTTTTATACATTAAAAATAACTTTGTTTAATCATTTATTCCATTTAAATTAATACATTTCCTTGAATTTTAAGAAGTATAATTGTTGAATGTAAAGCTATCCAGATTTTAAAGGCCACAATAAAATTGTGTAACCACCCTATAAAAGATATTCTGGATTCACTTCTCACCAGTAGAATATGAGAGTGAGTACTTGAGATTATCAATATCCATTTTACCTAGGAGCCTCTTCCATGGATAGTCAACAAAAGCCTGGTTGCAAAGGTACCCCTTATTTACTTATGCTATTGAGCAATTATATCAATTTTCCCCCCAGCAAACTATAGTTAATTTTATTATAAAATATGTTCTTATATGAGTGGATTGTTATGAATTTCAAGTCAATATATTCGTTGAATTTAATAAAAACATTTCTCTGAATGTGAAAAATAATACAGCTTATTTTTCACATATCAGCAAAGACTTCTGGAGTCCAGAAGGTGATTAGAAAAGTGGAATTTTCAAGCTTGTAACTTTCCGGAGCACACCTTTCCTACTTCTTCAGCCCTCGAGAGTCCTTGTTATTTCAGCGTCTGTGTCTTCATATGACGCCAGTTATCCAAGATGCTGGAGGCAATCAGTGTGGTTCCTCATCAACTTCAGCAGCCCTGGCCTCCCTAGTACACTGCAGTCTGGGAAACCTTCGAGAAAAAGCCAACCACTGCCAACAATAAGAATTGGTAGCTCTTTGGAATCCCTATAATTTATTTGAATATCTTGTTCCTTGTTCTTCATTACAAGACCCTCTGTTAACACTCAAAAATACTGGAATATTTTCTGTTCTCCATGTTCATTTTTCTGTGGGAAAATAATGAGCGCTGATTATGATTTGAACCTGTATAATAGGTGAAGTTTTGATGAGTCATGATTTAATGCAGTGCTAAGAAAAGAAATAACATATATTTACACTTTAATGAATTAAAATACTATTAATTCATTTTAAAAACTAAACACCCAACTGATAATCAAATAGATTTAAATAAAATTAAATCTAACTTTGTTAGATAAAACTTTGGGTCATTAATAGAGGAAAGGGATTCTAGGACCTTAAAAAATCTTAAAAAAAAAATTGCTCTTATGTTAATTAAATTAAAATGTAACATAAAACAATGAATATAGTAGCATTAATTTGGTTGTGAACTTCAAGAGATACTATTCATTGCGTAAATATATTTTAATCAAGCTTTATCTTTGGCATCAAAATAACTGACATCACCATATATCTATCTTTTTCAGGAATTTATGGAGCTCAAAAAGTAACTTCATTAGAGCATCTTATAGTTTCATTAGAGTTTCTAATATGTTTCTAAATCTTAGAATTTCATATTTAAAATCTACCAAGGGTTAAATTTTACTTTGCCTTTTTTCCCCCAAATTGTTCCAAGGAAAGGATATAGCTAAGTGATAAAAATATTTTAAAATTATGTAAAAAATTGCTAAGATTACATAATATTTTAGGAAACATGTTCTTTGGTTTATGAAATTTTGTTTAGATTATTTTTATAAACATTGCTGCTTGTGTTTTCTACCATGGTTTACATGAGCTTCCTGCTATTTGGCAAAAATGGCATATCTCAGTCTTGTTATTTTCTTGATTTGGTCCATTCTCTCCACTGTACACATACAAGTTGTATATTTGTTTTTCTGTACATGAGACAGTCTTTTTCTTCACGTATTACTCATTTAGGATCCTTCCTTTCTTATTTTCTCCTATTTATCTATCTGGCCTATTTGGCTAATTCATTTTAGATTCAAATAAACCTGAAAATTGGAATATTTTTATGTATTAATTGTTTCCATTAATGCAGAGTTCTTGGGTAGTCCTCTTTTTTTCCTGATCAAATGGTTATCAAATTGATTCTTTACTTGTACGACATTACATTTTTCTCACACAGAGTCAGTGCCGTGAGTTAAAGTGACCACATCTTACCAGTTGTTGGACTACCTATGTTGCTTACCTCATTATGTTAGTTTTGACTTCATCAACATGGGACTAACATAGGCATGATGGAGTGTTAGCATTAAGTAAAATAATTAATGTAAAACATCACATGATGCTTTATCATAACAAATTACCAGTAAATACTAGCAAGTCTGCTTATTAAAATTGTTTCTGTTGTTGTACCTTGAATGCAGTGAAGATATATTCAGGTTTATTAATACATTGAATTTAACTATAGTACCTTTACCTATAGTAACTATAGGTTTCACTAGCTCAGTTGGTAAAAATTCCACCTGCAATGCAGGTTGTCCTTATTTGAATCCTGGGTCACAAAGATCCACTGGAGAAGAGATAGCCTACCCACTCCAATATTCTTGGGCTTCCCTGGTTGCTCAGCTGGTAAAGAATCCACCTGCAATGCACAAGGTCTGGGTTGCATCTCTAGGTTGGGAAGATCCCCTGGAGAAGGGAAAGGCTATTCACTCCAGTATTCTGGCCTGGAGAATTCCATGGACTGTATAGTCCATGGGGTCACAAACAGTCAGATGCGACTTTCACTTTCAGGCAATGCCAAAGAATGCTCAAACTACTCCACAATTGCACTCATCTCACACGCTAGTAAAGTAATGCTCAAAATTCTCCAAGCCAGGCTTCAGCAATATGTGAACTATGAACTTCTAGATGTTCAAGTTGCTTTTACAAAAGGCAGAGGAACCAGAGATCAAATTGCCAACATCTGCTGGATCATCAAAAAAGCAAGAGAGTTCCAGAAAAACATCTACTTCTGCTTTATTCACTATGTCAAAGCCTTTGACTGTGTGGATCACAATAAACTGTGGAAAATTCTTAAAGAGATGGGAATACCAGACCACCTGACCTGACTCTGTATGCAGGTCAGGAAGCAACAATTAAAACTGGAACAACAGACTGGTTCCAAACAGGAAAAGGAGTATGTCAAGGCTGTTTATTGTCACCCTGCTTATTTAACTTATATGCAGAGTACATCACGAGAAATGGTTGGCTGGAGGAAGCACAAGCTAGAATCAAGGTTGCTGGGAGAAATATCAATAACCTCAGATATGCAGATGACACCACCCTTATGGCAGAGAGTGAAGAGGAACTAAAAAGCCTCTTGATGAAAGTGAAAGAGGAGAGTGAAAAAGTTGGCTTAAAGCCTAACATTCAGTAAACTAAGATCATGGCATCCGGTCCCATCACTTCATGGCAAATAGATGGGGAAACAGTGGAAACAGTGGCTGACTTTATTTTTCTGGGCTCCAAAATCACAGCTATGAAATTAAAGATGCTTACTCCTTGGAAGGGAAGTTATGAGCAACAAAGACAGCATATTAAAAAGCAGAGACATCACTTTGGCAACAAATGTCCATCTGGTCAAGGCTATGGTTTTTCCACTAGTCATGTAAGGATATGAGAGTTGGACTATAAAGAAAGCTGAGCACCGAAGACTTGATGCTTTTGAACTGTGGTGTTGGAGAAGACTCTTGAGAGTCCCTTGGACTGAAAGGAGATCCAACCAGTCCATCTTAAAGGAGATCAGTCTTGGGTGTTCATTGGAAGGACTGATGTTGAAGTCGAAACTCCAATACTTTAGCTACCTGATGCAAAGAGCTGACTCATTGGAAAAGACCCTGATGCTGGGAAAGATTGAGTGCAGTAGGAGAAGGGGATGACAGAGGATAAGATTGTTGGATGGCATCACTGCATCAATGGACATGGGTTTGGGTGGATTCCAAGAGTTGGTGATGGACAGGGAGGCCTGGCGTGCTGTGGTTTATGGGGTCATAAAGAATCAGATACAACTGAGCAACTGAACTGAACTGAACTGAACCATTCAGCATGTCACTTTAAGGTCATTCTGAACATCTTTTTTTTTTTTTTTCATGGAAGCTTAGAACAAAAGTCAGATCCAAGCAGCGATCTGGGTTGACATCAGTTACTTTCACCATTTAGAGGCCATAGCAGTTATCCAGAACAATGAGAAATGCAAATATCATTGCCTTTCTTGTGCAAAGCAGTTGTATGAAGTAAAAAAAAAAAAAAACACACAAAAACTAATTTTCATGCAGTGTCATCATTCAATGTAAGTATGCTGAGTATTTCTAAGTGAAGAAATCAACACATGCTCAAATATAAGATTTCCTTTGAGATTGAGGCCCAAGAGAAAGCACTCTCATTGTCTTCTCTGATTAACCTTCATTAGACAAAAAAATGGCTTTCATTTCTGTCACTGGGGTTCATGTTACAGCTGTTCATTCTTTCAAAGATATGTAATAAATATTATTAAACAATCATGAGAAAGATGGCTGCTATTTAAGGTAGAGAATACAAAGGATTTTGCATTCTGTATTCTCAGCCCCTTAAGGAGAAGATAGCATAACTCCCACCTTAGGGAACAATGTCTCAGGTTTTCTTTGGCGTACCTAGTCTAACCTCTCTTTATCCCAATATATATATTGAATACTTAGATAATTTGTTCCGGTTTTTCATTCGGGAAGTATTGTCACTGTGTTGACTGACATAAAACATAAGCTATGGATATTTGGGGGAGGAAAACCAAATCGTTTCTTTCTTAGAAGAGAAAACATCAGTCTTGAATGTTTGAGTCTCCTTGGACACTGACTAGGGTTTTAGATGAGAGATGTGCGTGAGGGGAAGAGCTTGCGGAAGTGTTAAACATTTTTAGGAGGTGAAACTTCTGTAGAATGGAGTGCCAGATGTAAGGCAGAGAAGCATGAGACATTTTAGGGAATACTGAATTGAAAATTTTAGTGTAAAATAAAATAGAAAATTTGTTTAAGTTCTTCGGAGTAGAAGGTTTTCAAAGAAAGGCTGAAGAAATCTGGTAATTTTGCAGTCAAAGGTAAATAATTGGAGGCAGATGAACAGAATAGTAACAGAAATGCCAAGAATAGAAAAAGAGAAGATAAAGGACTAAGGAAGAGAAGAGAACTTGAAGATCATCTTCTCCAAATCCCTCATTTTACTGGATACAAGTCCTGAAGAAGTGAAACAAGCTCAAAGGCCCATTCAAGTGCCTGTGTTTCACGCACATTATCATGTGTTCATGATAGTTCAGACTTTAGATAACTTCCTTGATAGTCTGTTTGGATATTTTTAAATAGCTCAACTAAATTTAGGGGGAGTAGTTTACATTCTCAATGGTCTTCAAATAGAAGCATAGACTTTAACTTTGCATCTCACTGTGAAGCTTTTTGCCCAACTGAAAGAATGATTCACTGACATTCCTCTAAATTTGCTTCAATCATTTGGAGAACGTTTTAATAGAAAGAAGCTGTTTTTAGATTTCTGGTGCCAAAACATTTCAGGGGAAAAAAATAATCGAAGATGAGCTTCCACCTCTTTCCAAAATTGCATCACCGCTGCTTTATTCTTTCATCTTTATTGCAAGTATTTAAACAAAAAACAAATGTCATCAGCTAATCATTTTGAGAAATTTATTGTGAATACAAACAAGGCGCTGACTATTAAAGTTGATGAGCAGACCTGCCTTAAGGGTGTGGGTGAAAACCCAGTCTTTACAGTAGTTACTATGCACCAAATTAAATGAGATATCTTTCCTTCTAAAATCACACTTTTTTGTAGAAGTTTTATTTGCAGTCTTTTTTTCAATGCTAGTATACTAGAACTGCTCTTCAGATGGACCTTTTTGAAAAAAATTAATGAGAAAATTGAAGAAAAATAAAGCAAGAGCAGACATAATAGAGATGAAACATGGCAAGTTGATTGTTTTCAACAGTTTTTCTAAATTATTTGTGTCTCAATGCAGCAGAACACAAGAAATTAATTTCACTGGAATTAATTTCATAAATCTGCATATCATATAATTTCTAAAACATAAAACACTCCATCAGTGAGATTGATGAATTAAATCATCACTTCTTAAAGTACGCGGCACACCACAATTCTCAATCGACAAATTCCTTGCCTCCCTGAAATCTCAATCGTAGCTACCGTCTCTGTATTTGGACAGTCTGCCATTTACTTGGAAGAAAACGTTGACTAATTATCTCATTCCAGCCGCCAAAGTATTGAAAGAATAGAGCGGGTCAGTAGCAGTAAGCGGTTAAGGGTGTTAAATAAACTAGCCACGGACTCGCAGAGCCTAGGAATGCTGGGCGGTGTGACAAGGTTGTCGATGCCACAAGCTTGCGGCGGGCAGCAGGCGGTCGGCCAAACCCAGGGCCCCGCTCCTCTGAAGGCTGCCTGCTGAACTGGGGCTGGTTTCCCTTCAGCCTCCCGGGAGCCCGGGTCTTGGCAGGCGTCGTCAGGAGAATTCTTCGCCCTAATTATCCGCGGAGGAAGACGCGCCTCTCCCGGACACCGCTAGGCAACACTCACCGCGGCAGCCGCCAGATCACTTCCCTCCGCGGGTGTGGGACTCCGTCTGAGCAACTCGCGCTTACAGTAGATTCTCACTGGCGAGGCTGCGAGCCGCCGCGGGAGGGGGAGCCGCGAGGAGGAGGAGGCGGAGGCGGGAGGAGGGTGGCAGGCGCGGAGCGGGAGGCCGAGGAGACGCCGGAGCTCCAGACTCAGCAGGAGCGCGCTGTGGCGGTGCAGTTCCGAGCTCGCCAGCCTGGCCGCGCACACGCCGCCTCCTCCCCGAGCCGCGGGAGCCCCCGGGCTCCGGGCCGCCGCTGCCGCCGCTGCCTCGCTCGTCGGTGCTCAGCCCGCAGCTCTTTCCTTCTGCTGGCGTCTTTGAACTCTCCAGATCTTTTCCTCCGCTCGCCTTGCTCGTCTTTCCCACACCCTGTTTTTTCCCCAACTCCTCTTCCTTTCTCCTTAGCCACCCTGCCTTTTTTCTCCTCTTTTTACCGAGAATTTCTTCTTGACCTAAGATGACTTGTCTTCCTCACCTTCGTCCATTTCAGCCCTGAAGACTGAAAAGGAGCTTTTATCTCCCCCTCCCCTCCCTCCAGTGGCATTTCCAAGACCTCCATCCTTAAAAGTCTATAAAGAGGCACGGAACGGGACGCGGGACCTTCTCGACACCCTCGAGTCCTGTCCCGAATTGCACTGTCCGCCGTCACTAGTATTTCATTTAACCCCAGCGGAGAGGAGGGTGTGGGGCTCCGGAAGCAAACTTCAGCCGGCCGGGAAGCCCCGCGGTCCCCGCACTGGGGCGAGCCGCGGGCCCGAAGGTGAAGGAGCCTGCGGGGAACGGGGAGGAACCGCGAGCCTCTCTCGCGCCCTCCGCAAGGCGAGAGCCGTGGACTGAGCGGCGCGGGACAGCGGCGGCGGAGGCGGCGAGGACAAGATGCGGGGCTCGGGGCCCCGGGGCGCGGGGCGCCGGCGGCCCCCCAGCACCCCCGCGTCCCTGGCCGGCTGCTCCTCCGCACCTCGCAGGGCGCCCCTCTGGACCTGCCTTCTCCTGTGCGCCGCGCTCCGGACCCTCCTGGCCAGCCCCAGCAACGAAGGTAGAGCCGTGGGGGTGGGGACCGCGGCGTCCCGGGGCGGAGGGGCGAGGCGGGGCCTGGCAGCGCGGGTCCTGGCGGGCTGGACGCGGCCGCCGCGGCCGAAATCGCACCCCTCTTCCGGAGCTAGCATGGGCCGTCCGCTCTCGCTTAGCTTTTTCCCTCCGGTGCTCAGCCGTCTCCACTCGCATTGTTTGACTTTAGCCGCGAAGCGCTCGGCGCGGAACCTGCCTGCGGACCTAGGCTGATTGGGGGGGCTGGGAAGTTGGAAGCCGGAAGGATAGAAGGCTCCGCGACCCGCGCCGGGAGGCTGGGTGCGGCTGGGTCCCACTTGAAGCGCCTGGGGAAGTGGCATTTCGGGCTTTTAGGAGTGGGAACTGTTTGAAGCGCAGTGACGGGGATCTCGGGAGCGGTGGGGATTTTAGAAACCGTTATTTGGGGCTGAGGATGGGGAACGTGGTGGGGGTGGCTGGGGATGGGGAACCTGGTGGGGGTGGCTGGATGGTTTTATTTTGGGGTAAAGTGCCTTCTGGGAGCTGTTATTTAGGGCATCGCCAGCTGCTATTCTAGGGTGGGTGGTAAGAGCTTTTATTTCTCGCCGGAGGGGGGATGGAGAAGGACGGACAGCGCCTCACACTGTGGGGGTGTGCCGCACTTTGGGGGTCGTGTGATCACCCAGACGAAATGGAAAGAAGTCTGGAAGGTGGGATGCAGTGGGAGGCGGAGGGTTCGGGGGAGGGGAGTGTCGCCGCCTGGAAGGTGATGCTGGAACCCATCGAATCGGGTCTCCCCCACGTTTCCGAAAGGGAAAAGCTCCGTTCGGGATCCTAGAGTCCCCAGCTCTCTCCCCTATCCCCCATCCCGCGCTCCGGACCCAGAAGACTGTCCCCGCCTTGCACGCGGAGAGTAGGGCCGGCAAGGGAGCGGCACCTGCGCGGCGCTCCTGGCTTCCGGATCTGGGCTCAAGCCGCTCGGCTCGCCGCCCTCGGCCTCCGGGTTCTCTCCCGCGCCCGGACCGCGCAGCCCTCCAAGGTGGGGGCATCATCTCAGATCCCATGTGGGTTACGAGAAGATGGGGTCTGGGTGGTCAGCTCCACCACGAAAACATCAAAAACCTACCACCTCGGCGGGAAGGTTGGGGTTTCGATTTGGAGCCCCGGATGCCTCGAGTGAGGCACAGAACCTTAAAAATTTCCTTCCACTCGTGGGGCAGGGGACGCGGGACCGGAAAGATGAAGCAGCAGCGGCGGGGTCGTGTGTGTCCTCGTGACTTGCACGGGTTGTGTGTGCCTTGGCTATAGGGAAAGGGGCTGAGCTGGTCTCGGAGCGCTGCCAGCTCCCTAGGAACCGTGTGAAAAACAGGAAGGATCGATACTCCTCTCCCCACTCCGTGAGCTTCTGTCTTTACCCTCCAAATTTGTTTTAAAAAATCTGATTTAGGGGTTATATGTAGCTCGATCTATCTATCTATCCATCTGTCTATCTGCCTACCTACCCATCTACTTACCTGCCTACAATACCCCATGCTTAACACAAGCAGTCTGCATTTTTAACCTCCCTGGTAAAGTTGAAAAAGTGTTTTCTGAAGTCGTGTCCTTATATGTTAGAAGCCCGGAGAATTATGACAGGGTTAGGAGTCCTTTTATTAACTGTCTTACTCTATTGAAAGGGGCGACCTGGTTTGGATTTAAAGAGTAATAGTAATATCATTTTTTATTCTTTCGTGTGTTCTCGTTACGTTTCTTCCTTTTTCCCCCTTAAGTATGATGAGGGAAGGGGCTTATGCAGAGGTGTAAAGGAGTAGTAGCTCTTGGTTAGGGAAGGAGAAATGAAGTCTCAGGGAGGGTGGCGCTAAATGGGAATAAGGGTCCAGACTGCAGAGAGAAGAGGCAAAAGGAAATGGAGGGAAGCAGGGTCTCCTGTGGTGTTGCAGGAGGACCTGGAGTCTGTGGAAGGTAGACTGGCTGATATCACAGACTTAATACCCACAGGTTGTGCTGTCCTTTCCCAGCGAGTGGAACAGCAAAACTTGGGCGTCAGTGAGATGGGGATTGCAGGGGTCTAACCAACAGTGAGTGGTACTTTACCAACCAGTGTTCTGAAGACACTAGAAATAAAAGCATGTCTGTTGTTTGGGGCACATTTTGTAACTACACTATTTTACATAATTAGAAATAAAATTTTACTATTTTACATGTACATATATATATATGTATGTATGTATATATTTGTATGTTTCATCTGCTACATCCCTTCTCTGCCCAACAGTTTTCTGTTAGTGTAATGCCAGACCTTCGCTATTTATTCATATGTTCTTTTTGTTTCTCCATGATGCTGCTATTCTAATCAAAGAACAAGAATATAAGATATTTATAACAGCAGTTTATTTATTTAAAGATTCAGATTAGAGTTTTCAAGTTTGCTTTTGATTGTTTCTGAAGGAACTTTGAAAGAAAGATTTTATGTGTGCACTGACTCCTTTAAAAACTTGTTCTATACTGTGCTTTCTGCAACCTATAGATGCTTTGTGACTTCTCAGACTGTAGTGTACATATCCATTATATAAGTGTATGTTACAAATGCTCCTGTTATGTGATGAAAAACATTCAAGTCAGGTAGAAATAAATGGAAGTTTACTTTTATAATTGGTACTCTAGTCATGTTTAAAATTTAAGTTTGGTTGACAGAAATAAGCAAAATTGAACAGAAAAAGTCAAATGTATATCTAGAATCTTGGACTGATATGAAATAAATGTTAAAATACACTGGGTAATAGAAATAAGAGGAAAATTTACTCTGTAGCCTGAACCCTAGGATACGGTAAATATATCTTTAGTTGTCTTACTACAAGTGTTAGGCATGAGTACATGTGGAAGAAACCTTTGAGCTACAGTATAATACATAAGACTTTTATTGTAGAATACTTCAGAGGCATATATAAGGCAAAACATTTCTCTAAGATTGATCAGGCAGGACAGATATTAGCAAGTGTATCAACAAGTGAAAAATTTAATAGATTTCGTAAATAAAGGAAGCATGTCCACTGTTATGAATATTGGAGGTGGCCTTGAACTTATCCAGTAACTGCCACTTTTTGCTGTTGGGAGATATATTTGTAAACAAGCATTACTTGACAAGTGCTTTTCGCAGCAGGGATTCTTGGCCAATTACTGCTGAACAACTCTGCATTGAAAATGATTCACCCGCAGTGAATCAAGCTTAATTCATTGAAGCTACAGTTAGTAATGTCCCAGTAAAGTGCTTCTGACAGTTGTCAGCAGTTTGTATTTGAAAAGTCCAGTTTCTTGTCTCTGAATGTTTTGTATGTTTGAGGAAGTGGGATGGAGGGACTCTGAGGGAGAAAAAAAGAAAAAACACCACATGAGGGGAAAGATTGAGGGGGGGTGCTGAACTGTTTGAAAAACAATCATAAAATTGTAGATGCTTTCAATGGAAATAAAGAAAAGGAAGAAAGTTTGTTTGAGGGTTTTTTCTTGGTTTCTAATAGGACCAGGCCCATAAAACGATTGGCCGACATAATAGATTTGTAAAACTAAATGGCTTTGTTGTGTGGTCTTGTCATCCGGTGTAATTCATTTCCTTTTAGATAAAGAGGCAGGACCCCACAGAAAAACCACAGTAAAATTATTCCCTCACCAGGATGCTGCTGAAGGAAAAAAGAGAGCCATTACCCCTGTTTGAATTACAGATTGTTGGAACTAGGAAGGCACCGTGTAGAGTTTTGGCTTTTTGCTTTATAAACCTTGAATAGGGAGCAGAAGGTTGGGTCTTGAAATTTTAAGCCTTTTTTTGAGGTAGACAAAGATCTTCTTGGGTGTCAGGGTGACATGTAAGAGGATTTCATATCCTCATATAAGGCGGGGAAAAGGTTGAACAATTTCTGCATTTCTAATGGGTGTTCTCCTTTGACTGAAACTATTTTTATTATAATATTGTCATTTGTAAATATTATTAGTTCTTTATCTAAGTCCACGTAGGATATAGTTGGTATGGGAAGAGGATTCATTTTTTTTTTTAATGCTTAGAAATGTGTTAGTTGCCATTATTTATATTATTAACATTCTGCTTTACAAAATGTGATCCTTTGGTTTTTTCTACATGAAATATCAAAATGAGGTGATATAGCTATTTATATACAAAACAATCCCAAAACATTTAATTAAACATTAGACTTTATTCATTGTTGCTACTGCAGAGAAAATGTCAGTGCTTTAGTTATTTTCACTACACTTTTGTTGATTGACTTGACCAATTGAATCTCCTTTGTTTGGTGTGCCTTTTTTAGGTATTTGCTTGAGTGACCAATTTATTTCTCTTTCATTTGGAAGAAACCTTTTTACCTTTAACTATATAAATAGGATATGATGTACATGATTGTATTAACTAACTAGAGTTATTTTTCCTTTTATGAGTCAAATGTTCTTTTTTAAAAAAATGTGTTCTTAATATCTTAAAGAAAAAACTGATGTAAAAATTGTTGATGATTCTTTGTACTTTATTTTTTCAATTTAAATGAGCAGATATATTTTATTTTATTAATGAATAACTTGAATTTAAGTTAGCAAAAGTATGTTATCATTCAAACATGATTATGATATTTTTAGTAATCTTAAAATACTTTTACTATAGTTTTCATGAAGCAACAAAATTAACTGACGTTCCAATATTCAGCCTTGCTTGTAAATCATCAAAAATTGATTGCAGTATTTGTCCTTTTGTTTTCTTTCCAGAAACAGTGATATTAACTATAAAAGCAATAAAGCAATGTGAGAGCTAAAAATATAAATTGTTACAATAGAAATTCAATGATTCTTGCTGTTGTACTATCTCTGGCCGGTCAGTATTTATCTATAGAGAATAGTTCCTACTGGTATGCTCTACTGGGTAAATGCATATTTAGTCATTTAATCAAAGTGTATATAATCAGTTGGATAGATAGTGATTTCTTCAAAGGTGTTATCCTAATCTATTGTATACATAAACACTCCTAATGGTATTTTTAATTGGCATTGAAAAATGTATCATATATTCTATCACAGACTAAATGGTAAACTTACACTTCTGTACATGTGTACAAAGGTTGCTAAAAAAATAATTTTATTTTTTAAAATAAATAGATTTAGTAAATAAGTAGATAAATAAATTTAAAAGTTCATATTTTTACAAAAAGTTTAATAAAACATAACTTTCAAATAATAAACAAAATAAATTTATTCAGTAATATATATTTAATATAGGAATGAATAACTGGAGATTCTCTGATCTGTTCATAATGCTTTTCAAAGTATTATTATATAGGAATTAGAAAACTGGAAGATTTGATAGTTATTCAATGTGAAAATCTTAACTGAATTGTTGGTTCTATTGAAAATGTTTAAATCAAAATGTCAATGACCCATTTTTAAGTTTTTGTTTTTTAACTTCCAAAATAGCAAGAATACTTAGGGGGTCTCCCTTTATCGTATGTTTTCTTTTCCTGTTTTAGTTTCTGACTCTCTAGACGTTTGTTTATTCAGAGTTAATGAAATAGACTTTAAAGTGTTTGAACAAGACGAAAATTGACTTTTGAATATGAAAAATGGTTTAAGAATTTTAAATCCAAATTTTGGACAACAGCTCATTTTTTTTATAATACATTTTGGTAACATATACAAGGTGTTGTAACAGAGAACTTTCCACAGAAATAGTAGGATCTGATGTCATAAATTGTAGTAGAAATAGCTATTTATAAATCAGATTACAAATAGTAGTACAGGTATTCCTGAGTATTAGAATTCAATTGAAATTTACATTTTTCTTTGACACTGTAGTTTCATGTGTATAGGTTTTGTTCATTTCCCTCATTCTAGTCACATAAAATAAGAAAAGGCTTTAATTTAAAATTCATATTAAAACAACAATAGAAAACACTTAATGACTTAAAACATAATTCTAGTCAACAAATCTCATGAGAAACAGATTTTAAAATTCCCTTTTAACTTATTTCATTATCATCTTAAAAATTTCTTAGCCTGTATAATGTTACTGTAAAGCAAAAAGTAAATAAAAAGAAACACTGCAAGGTACATAAGAACTGTCCAGTGAAACGTGGGAATTTATGATCTTTCATTTTTTTTTCTAAAAGTTCAAGTTTGTTGTCTAGTATCTCTAATGAGAATTTCATGTGTTGCAAAGCTATAAAATAAAACTATAATTTAGTAAATGCATTACTTGGAGTTTTTGAAAACTCTGAGGCTTAGCATGATGACTTTTATTACCAGCTGCCATTTTTTGTTGGTATAATTTTTAATGATTTTTTAATCTTTAGCAATTTAAAGAGAACATAAAGAGACCTTTCTGTCATTTAAAAAATGCTCAGAAATCCTTTTTAAAAATGTGTGTGACTTTTGTTTTTAGGGTCTCATTGACAAGCTTTATTCTAGGTTGGTTTTTTTTTTTTTTCCTGTAGATTCCACAACCTTTAGTCTCTGATCAGTGTGTGTGGTACTTTATTAATATCATCTAAACTATTCTTAAACTCTTAGAATATACAAAACTTCATTGATCAGAAGTTGACCCTAGGTCATGCATTGCAGTGATTCAGTGTTCGTGGCTTTATTGCTGTGCATTTATTAAGCAAAGTGCAGGAACTTGGCCTGATGATAGTGGTTTGTGCACATGGACTGCCTGTGAGGTTTGTGTTAAGATTGTGGTGAAGCTTTTCAAAAGAAAGGGTAAGGAAGGATGTCAAGATGGTATCACTATGAGCTTGGTATTAATAAAAGTACTTGGGTTTTATTTTTTATAACACTAAAAAATACCATACTTGCAGGCAAACACACACACAGACACACAAATACCCATTCTATTTTGACATTTGTTTTACTGACTCTGAAGATATAAACCCCAGCCTCATGGAAAAAAGAAATAACTTTAGTTGATTTTATTTCATTCATTTAGTTCTGTTTCTTTTATTTCTCTGTAAGTTCCACAGTTTCGTTGAGTCATGCCAAATACTTGTGGCATTCAACACCCCACAGATGAAATAATTGGGATTAAAGTGTCTGTGGTGATTCTAATTCTGTTACAGTTGCTGGACTATTGCCCAGGCTGTCTTCTCCATCCATCACACACATCTTTGGTTCTACTAACTGGGCTCCTAACTTTGTTAAGTAAATGATCTTGTTTAAAAAAAAAGAAAAAGAAAGAAAGAAATCAAAGAGCCAAAACCGGAGGGTTGAAATGTTTTGCATATGCTTTGTGAGAAAATGTTCCTACTTGGAAACATGTTTCCGGCTAAGTATTGGAAGATTTAGAGCAAATACAGTCTGTTCTTTCATTCAGAGATGGGTAATGTCTTTTTTCTTCTATGATAATTTCACACTCTTATTTTCATCTGTCATATCTCCTTTTTCCCTTTCCCACTCTGTTTCTCTTTCTCTATCTCATTTTCCTCCTTTCTTTTTTCCTCCCTCCCTCTTTCCTTCCCTCCTCCCCTGTCAGATACTTCATTTATGCAAAGTCAGAGCAAAATAAGGGAGTACTAGCTCATCCATGCCTGTGAGTTCCAATACCTCCAAGGAAGTAGGGGTGATCAGACAATATAGTCTTCTGTTAAATCAATCATGGGACACAGTTGTTAATGTTAGAGCATAGATTGTAGCAAACCAAGTTGTGTATTTTTTGCAGGATTCTTAAGTCAGAAGTGCAGGAGTTTAGGGTATCGGTCAGTTTTGTGCTACTGCTACAATCTATGGGGTTGCAAAGAGTCGGACATGACTAAGCAAGACACACAGACACACACACACACAGAGTTCACTTATTTACTTTGCACTGACTGTCTCTTCCTGCTCCAAGATGCTTGTTAATGTCTTTTCTGTGTGAAGACAAACTCAGCAGGTAGACCAGGCTGGCACCAGTTCAGCACAGCAGTCTGCAGCAGGCCGTCTCTGAGCCAAGTTGTAGCTTTTACCTGTGTGCCGCCTGGACAGGTGTGGCCACTGCCCATTTTTCTGGATGATGACAGAGGTCTTGCTTCTCTCTACACCCTACGCAGTGCAGTGATGCTGCCGTGAAGTCTCCTAAAGGAGATACAACCAGCCTTCTGAGAAAACTGGAAAATATTTGGGAACTGCTGTGTCTGAAGGATTTTAAACATCATGTTTGGTTTTTCTGGAAGTGGGGGTGGAAGTAGCAACAAAAGAGCCATTTAATATGGCAATTTTGCAGTCACCTTTTTTTTTATTCAAGCCTGCAAAATGAGGCAGGGAAAGGATTAAATGGCATGGAATTACAGAAACATAATGGAAAATATAAAACCAAACTTCTGGCTTTGAAATTCAAAAAGAAACTTGTTTTGGAATTGTGTTTTTTGTATTTTGTGGGTTTTTTTTTTCTCATCTCCATCATTTACTGTCTGAATTCTGCGGACACTTATTTTGTTGTTTATTTATTTATTTAGCCTCAGTTCATTTATCTGCTGTATGGTACTTCTTCACATAATTGTTGTGGAGAAGAGACAAGCAGAGATAATTTTCTAAGTGATGACCAGTACACATGTACAAGTTGTGGGAGTATGGCTGGTTAGAATGCTGCAGAATCCATTTATGATAATGCTTTTCTTGCCAGGTAAGCTGTAGAATATAGGGAACATCTGGAGCAGCAGTTTAATGGATTTAAGTTTGTACTATGTGAGGAATCATCCTTAAGGAAAGCAGTACAAAAAATGTTAGTTCTGCAAGTGTAGCAGAAATATGGACTTAATGAATACTTTGCTGTTCTCTCAGTGACATGGAAGTGACCCATATCATGAGGGCCCTGCAACTTAATTTTAATGAACTTTGCAGTAACTGCTTCTCACCAGGTAGTACAAAATGGGAACATGTGAAGACCACGAAACAAGCCCTACCAAGTATGAGTGAGTGTTCTTGAACTATCCATGTCAGATTCCACATACTAAAAGTTAAATGTTAGCAATTTTCACTTGTGAAAATAATGTGCAGAGAATGTATGTTGCTTAGTAAAATTCCTAGAGCAAAACAGGTATACAACAAATGTTAGTTGCTTTGGTTTCCCCACTCCTAAATGTGAGCTATTTAAGATAAGTTTTCAGAATCTCAGATTAGTGTCTTCCTTGCATTGGAATGGAATCTGGGACAGGAAAACAATCTAATAAAAGGAACTGCATATGCAAATTTTCCATAGAGCTAAAAATCAGTCACATGATGTTGTCCTAATTTTCAGCTGGTTTGCTAATTATTTAATACTGAATACTGGGGTTTGGTTAGGAAGCAAAGGAAAAATCATCAGTTCAAAGATCATGGTTGTAAATGTTGCCTTTTACCTGATTATTTCTAAAGGAGAGGTCAATTTTTTTTTTTTTTACATTTCTTCTTTTTTAAATTTTAAACTTATTTATTTTTAATTGAAGGATAAATGCTTTACAGAATTGTGTTGGTTTTTGCCAAACATCAACATGTTTCTTACTAGCCACAGATGTATCAAGAGATATCTTCAAATGTTTAGATATTTACTACTGGCATAAAAAGTTATATATATGTATTTAATATAATATGTATATTTTAAATGACCTTTATGATACTATGAAAGTGGATAATTGAGAGAATTAAATACTTAAAAGCTTCCTGAAACATGTCTGATACTATAGTTTGCCACCTTTATTTTGGTTTCAAATATATAATTTTCTGATCTGTTTGATTATACTCAGAGTTTAAAATACTATTTGAAAACACTACCTTTCACATTTTCATAAAGGTTTTAATACAATTCTGTGAAGACTTATCTTTTTTATATAGGTAACATAAACAGATATAAGAAAGTTTAGAATGCATTGTATTTTGATTTCCTTATGAAATGTATATGTGTATCTGCATGCATAAGTACACCCACCTATATAAAATAATTATAGTTAATGTTATTGATATACCACATACCAAACATTGTTTTAAGTGGTTTACATGAATATTGATTTATTTTTCTCACAACAAGCCTAGGAAATATGTATTATAATATTATTATCATTATTCCTATTGTACACATGAGGAAACTGACACAGAACAGGTAAATAACTTGCCCAAGTTTACAAATCCAAAAGTGGTAGAAAGAGATGCAGTAGAAAGAGAAAGAGACACGAGTTCGATTCCTGGGTGGGAAAGATCCCTTGGAGGAAGGCATGGCAACCCACTCCAGTATTCTTGCCTGGAGAATCCCAAGGACAGAGGAGCCTGGTGTCACAGAGTTGGACACAACTGAAGCGACTTAGCATGGTAGAAATCTTCCTTCAAACCCAGACAGTCCAACTCCAGCTCTGCTCTTGTCAACTCCTCTTAAAAAGAGGAGACTATTGACGGGAAGTCCAGACACCCAGTGTCTCTTGCCCTCACCATCCACATAATGGCCCATATCACAGACAGTGGAAAGTAAAGCTTCATACAAAAATTGACGTGGAGTCCTGAGGCTGTTTGTTCGCATGTTCAACCATCCTTCTAATTCCACCCCCTGCCGCCCCACAAAATACTTGATCTTGTCATCAGACTCGTAAGCACTGATTGATCCCCATGTTGACATCTCCCCTCCATTGCCCACTAGCACAAGGTAAAGATCCCTTCCTCCACATTACTTCTTTTTTATTTTAGGCTGCATATTTTTTAGTTTTTAAATTGTTTTCTCTTGCTTTCTTGTGTAAGCAGCCCAATTCTCAATCCCCAACCCAGGCTACACTCTAGCTCTATATACCTGTAATCCCATTCAGAAACTACAATATTGTATAGCAATTAGCCTCCAACTAATAAAAATAAATGAAAAAAATAAAAATAAAAAAAAAGAAACTCTCACAACAATTTTTTCCCTCCTTATGTACATAGCAATATTAAATATTTTATAATTAGTTTTATATAGTTTATGTTATTATAATGCTTTATAGTTTACAAAATGTGCTAACCTGCCTCATTCCATGAGAATCTCATAAAAAATCCTGTAGGATAGATTAGATAAATCATTGCTATAAACACAGGAACTGAAACAAGATAATTTGATCTAGTAAAAAAATAGAATCAATTTCAAAGCCAAAGTCTCTTAACTGAAGAATTCAGCATTCCACTTCAAGAGGCAGTGGGGCAGGCTGGTTTAAGAGCAAAAACTCTGGCATCTGGCTGAACTACTTAGAGTCGTGTGACCTTGAAAACCTAGAAAGACGGAAAATCTCCTTGTGTCTATGTATTCTTTTCTGTATAATGGGAATCCAAATAGAGCAGGTTCATGTCAACAAAGTGGTGTATAAAAGTTCTGGTACACATTAAGCATTATATAAGCGTTAAATATTCCACATGTTAAAAAGCAGTGTGTGTTGGCACTCTGACATTTAGCAGGCTCTAATTTTCTACGTTAGTTAGTACTGTCTAATACTTATTGAAAAGCAGACACATTACTTTGCCAACAAAGGTCCATCTGGTCAGGGCTATGGTTTTTCCAGTGGTCATGTATGGATGTGAGAGTTGGACTGTGAAGAAAGCTGAGCGCTGAAAAATTGATGCTTTTGAACTGTGGTGTTGGAGAAGACTCTTGAGAGTCCCTTGGACTGCAAGGAGATCCAACCAGTCCATCCTAAAGGAGATCAGTCCTGGGTGTTCATCGAAAGAACTAATGCTGAAGCTGAAACTGCAAACTTTGGCCACCTCATGCGAAGAGCTGACTCATTGGAAAAGACCCTGATGCTGGGAGGGACTGGGGGCAGGAGGAGAAGGGGACGACAGAGGATGAGATGGCTGGATGGCATCACCGACTCGCTGGACATGAGTTTGAGTAATCTCCGGGAGTTGGTGATGGACAGGGAGGCCTGGCGTGCTGCTAATCATGGGGTCGCAAAGAGTCGGACACGACTGAGCAACTGAACTGAACTGAACTGAATACTTAATGTAAATGGAAATACCACAAGAGAAGCACTTGATTTCAGTTCAGTTACTCTAGCAGCCCTTGTTTACTCCTTGGATAAAGCCTTCAGCATTTCTTCAGTGTCCTCAGGATAAAATCTAAACTCCTTGAACCCGAGTTCGCAGCTCTCAGTATCTTGTTCCTGGCCCACCTCTCCGGGCGCTTCCCTCCAAGTCCTTGCACTCCAGGCTCATGTGGGGGAGCCAGGCTGTCAGTGCAGTTGGGTCCTGGGTGCCCAGTGGGAAACATTTCCTTCCTCAGCCTAGGTAACTTTGGTCTTTATGCCTAATTGTAAATTATAAAGCATTCTTTATAATGAACCCTGGGTCAGGAAGATCACTTGGAGAAGGAAATGGCAACCTACTCGAGTATTCTTGCCTGGGAAAACCCATGGACAGAGAAGCCTGGGGGTCTACAGTCCAAGGGGTCTCAAAGAGTAGGACAGGACTGAGCAACTAACGCTTCACACTTTCACACAAGAAATAACTAGGATATTTCCAGTGGTCACTATCTCTTTATGTTGTAACCAGTGACTGTTTTTCACCCTCTTTCTTATGACAAGTTCTCAGAATTCCTATGACTTGAGCCACAATCAACCAACATAAAAACAACTTTTTCTGCTTTAAGAATGACTTATCTTACCTCTAGAAAAATGGTTAATGTAAAACATCTGTTTCTTAATGATTTAAATTTCTGGGGAGGGGGTGAATTTACTTTCATTTGTTTTAGAGTTCCTGGATAATTTAGACTGTCACTTACTTTATGAAGAACTTTAGATTTGCAGCTTGGTAGGAATTCTTAAGATTGCAGGGAAAGGAGTAGTAAAATGCATACCATCAACTATGTGAACTGAATAACTTTAAAAATAGATTTATAAAGAATAGAGTTTAAAATATAATGATCAATAGCTTTTTAAGTATAGCTTAGTTAAGGTCTAGTTAGTGTGTTTAATTCTAACCGGTGTCTATTTAGGATATTTAACTACCTATCCCCCTTGAACATATTTTTTATTTACTGTAAAAATTCTAAGAAATATATCAGAAGTGTCAAGGGGTTAATAGTGTACTCTACTGAGCTATGAATTCTTTGAACTGAATTTTTCTTCTAGATGTTAGGGATAATATGATAGCTGCTCTGAAAACTATTACCACATAATCTCCTTTAATTCTCACAACAACCCCGTGAGGTGGAAATTATTACTTCAGTTTACTACAAGATTGGGTTGGGAAGAAATTAAGTAAAATTGCCATGGGTCCTACAACAAGTAAATTGATAGCAAATAAATCAAGTGTGTTTGGTGTGGAATCTCTTAGTTGCACCCACAATCTAGAGATTATATTTACTTCAGTTCCGTTCAGTCACTCAGTCATGTCTGACTATTTGCGACCCCATGGACTGCAGCACGCCAGGCCTCCCTGTCCATCGCCAACTCCCGGAGTTTACTCTAACTCATGTCCATTGAGTCGGTGATGTCATCCAACCATGTCATCCTCTGTCGTCCCCTTATCCTCCTGCCTTCAACCTTACCCAGCATCAGGGTCTTTTCCAATGAGTTAGTTCTTCACATCAGGTGGCCAAAGTATTGAAGTTTCAGCTTCAGCATCAGTCCTTCCAATGAATATTCAGGATTGATTTCCTTTAGGATGGATTGGTTGGATCTCCTTGCAGTCCAAGGGACTCTCAAGAGTCTTCTCCAACACCACAGTTCAATAGCATCAATTCTTCGGTGCTCAGCTTTCTTTATAGTCCAACTCTCACATCCATACATGACTACTGGAAAAACCATAGCCTTGACTAGATGGACCTTTGTTGGCAAAGTAATGTCTCTGCTTTTTAATATGCTGTCTAGGTTGGTCATAACTTTTCTTCCAAGGAGGAACCGTCTTTTAATTTCATGGTTGCTGTCACCATCTACAATGATTTTAGAGCCCCCCAAAATAAAATCTGTCACTGTTCCCACTGTTTCCTCATCTATTTGCCATGAAGTGATGGGACAAGGTGCCATGATCTTAGTTTTCTGAATGTTCAGTTTTAGGCCAACTTTTTCACTCTCCTCTTTTCACTTTCATCAAGAGGTTCTTTAGTTCTTCTTCTTTTTCTGCCATAAGGGTAGTGTTATCTTCATATCTGCAGTTATTAATATTTCTCCTGGAGATCTTGATTCCTGCTTGTGCTTCATCCAGACCAGTGTTTCTCATGATGCACTCTGCATATAAGTTAAATAAGCGGGGTGAAAATATACAGCCTTGACATACTTCTTTCACTATTTGGATCCAGTCTGTTGTTTCATGTCCATTTCTAACTATTGCTTCCTGACCTGCATACAGATTTCTCAAGATGCAGGTCAGATGGTCTGGTATTCCCATCTTTATAAGGATTTTCCACGGTTCGTTGTAGTCCACACAGTCAAAGGCTTTGGCATAGTCAATAAAGCAGAAGTAGATGTCTTTCTGGAACTCGCTTGCTTCTTTGATGAGCCAACGGATGTTGGCAATTTGATCTCTTCTTCCTCTGCCTTTTCTAAATCCAGCTTGAACATCTGGAAGTTCACAGTTCACATAATGTTGAATCCTGGCTTGGAGAATTTTGAGCATCACTTTACCAACGTGTGAGATGAGTGCAATTGTGCGGTAGTTTGAACATTCTTTGACATTGCCTTTCTTTGGGCTTGGGGTGAAAACTGACATTTTGCAGTCCTGTGGCCACTGCTGAGTTTTCCAAATTTGCTGGCATGTTGAGTGCAGTGCTTTCACAGCATCATCTTTTAGGATTTCAAATAGCTCAACTGAAATTCCATCACCTCCACTAGCTTTGTTCTAGTGATAGTTCCTACAGCCCACTTGACCTGGCATCCATGATGTCTGGCTCTAGATTTGTGATCACACCATCATGATTATCTGGGTCATTAAGATCTTTTTTATATAGTTCTTCTGTATATTCTTGCCACCTCTTCTTAATATCTTCTGCTTCTGTTAGGTCCATACCTTTTCCGTCCTTTAATGTGCCCATCTTTGCATGATATATTCCCTTTGTATCTCTAATTTTCTTTAAGAGATTTCTAGACTTTCCCATTCCATTGTTTTCCTCTATTTCTTTGCATTGATCACTGATGAAGACTTTCTTATTATCTCCTTGCTATTCTTTGGGACTCTGCATTCACATGGATATATCTTTCCTTTTCTCCTTTGCCTTTTGCTTCTCTTCTATTCACAGCTATTTGTAAGGCCTGCTCAGACAACCATTTTGCCCTTTTGCATTACTTTTCCATGGGATGGTCTTGATCCCTGTCTCCTGTTCAGAGTCACGAACCTCTCTCCATAGTTCATCAGGCACTCAGTCTGTCAGACCTGATCTCTTGAATATGTTTCTGACTTCCACTGTATAATCGCAAGGGCTTTGATTTAGGTCATACCTGAATGGTCTAGTGGTTTCCCCTACTTTCTTCAGTTTAAGTCTGAATTTGGTAATAAGGAGTTCACGATCTGAGCCACAGTCAGCTCCTGGTCTTGTTTTTGCTGACTGTATAGAGCTTCTCCATCTTTGGCTGCAAAGAAGGTAATCAATCTGATTTTGGTATTGACCATCTAGTGATGTCCATGTGTAGAGTCTTATCTTATGTATATTTAGTTAAATATGTGTAAATATTTTTATTTGTATTTTTATGCATACCATCATTCTAGGAAGTGATCATTTTATTACAAAACTGCAAGTTTAGAAAAAATCAATTAATGTAAGAATAATATGATCAAAGTATATGGAGACATGGAAAACTTGCATCAAAAAAATCTCATTATCGTCAATGCTAAAGCAATTGAATAGGAAACAAGCATAAGTTTTGATTTATGGAGGTTTCATTTTCTGGCAGAAAATGTATCATTTCATCAGGAAAAAGCAGTTTTTTCCTGACTCGGGATTTTGAGAGAAGCTGTTCACAGTGTTGTTTGTGTTGGGGTGTTGAACAATGCCATGAACAGTAATTCTTAACAATTTTCAAAATATGCAGAACTGATTTTCATCTAACAGGTTCTTATGTAAGTCATTGTTGAAACCCAAGGGCAAAATATTGAAAGCGATTTTCAAATTTATTTTTTTTTTAAATAGCTGCAGAATATCTCATTCAAAAGAAGTAATTGTGGAAGCCCAATACATGAAGCAGATGGCGACAGAGTTGTCGGGTTTCCTGGTTCTGTTTTTAGCTCTTTGCTCCCTTCATCTGCTTGTGCCTCTGAGACATCTCTTTAGAACCACAGGAGCCATTGTGGGCTCAGTGTGAAAACCACTGTGTTAAAATAAAGAAAGAATGTTGTATATAAGATCAGTGTGCTGTGATTCTGACTTACAGCTTTCTAACAATCTCTCTAAAAAAATAAGTTATAATGTCTGGTAAAGCTTGCTTTGAGCTCATGGTTCCTAACCCAGAGGCACTCATTGGAGCCAACCTCAAAACATGGTTAAATATGTCATGTCTGGAGCCTCCTATGCTCACTGAATCAAACTTCATTAAAGCAAGTCCTGTGGAAATCTGGATGTTTGGAACACGATAATCTGTACTTTTAGAATATATGTATATATATACTTCAAAAAATGCTATATAACTGATTTCTATTATTAATTTCTAAAAGGAGCATGTGAAAATATGCTCAGACTAAAGGTCATGTATATTATTATCAGATAACACTATGTACAATAAGGACATGTGAAATGTTAGAGAATTGTAAAAATAAATATCGAAGTTCAAAATTATTCTAACTATGGTTTGGCACAAAGTCAGTGATAGAATCATTGATATTAGAACTGATCCCCAAAGTGTATGCTTTGATTAATATTTCCCCTTTACATTCCTAAATAATATTGCGTTCCTTTTGAATGTGTTCATATAAATCCCCGAATGCCAAATGTTAATTCAGATAATTAAACCCTAAGAGAGTCTGAATTGCAGGATACAGCAGGATTATTTCACAGGTAATATAATTTCAAGCTAGTGTCTATCCTCAGGGCTAAGCAACTGGAAGGGTGAATAATCAACAAGATACTTCCTGTTCTATGCACTGATGTTAAACCCCAAGTAAAAAGTGAAGTGAAAATTTTAGTTACTTAGTCATACCTGACTCTGCGTCCCCATGGACTGTAGCCAGCTAGACTCCTCTGTCCATGGCATTCTCCAGGCAAGAATACTAAATTGGGTAGCCATTCGCTTCTGTGGGAGATCTTCCCAAGCCAAGGATCAAACCTGGGTCTCTTGAATTGCAGGCAGATTCTTTACCATCTGAGCCACAAGGGAAATATCCCCAAGGACGAGAACATTTCTTGGTACTTAAGTAGATGCTTAATAATATTTGTGAACAAATGAATGCTCATTCATTGCAGGTGTCCATAGAACTTGAATAGAAGTTAAAGCAGTGAATTAGACTTCTTCCTATTTATATATTATTTGCATTACATATAATTAGGTTGAAAATAATAAATCTTTTCAACAGTGACTTAAAATGTAGAGGGTTAAAAAATGTTTGAGGAAGAGGTTTCAGGGTAGATGTCTGGTGTTTGGGTTCAGTGGCTTAATGTCTTTTATGTCGTTTTGTCTTTTTTCACTTTACTCACAAACCTATTTCCTCATGGTTGACTGAAGTCTGGTGCACCTCCAAGCATCACATCCAGTTCAGAACAAGAGGAGGGGAAAGAGAAGAGTCAAGAATCATCTCAGCTGCACTATTCCTTCAGCTAAGACAACAAAACTTTTCCAGAAACTGACAAGGGAAATTTCAGATCTGTGTAACAAGGCCCCACAGTTCAGTGGAGGCTAAAATTGTAGAAACATGAGGATTGTTATTTGCTAAGGCCAGTCATGACCCATGTTCTGGTAGACACATTACCCTCCAAACACAAGTGGGATTCTAATACCAGGGAAGGAGAAAGGATGTGAGTAATTAATGGGCATAAAATAACACCTGATAGAGTACTACTGAAATGAGAAAATGCTTTTATCTTATTTCATTTTAGTTATCTTTTTCTTTTCCTTTATACACATTGTGAAAGGAGAAGTAGGCAACTACTAGGGTTATATTTTGACCAAAAATACATTTTATGCACCAGATTAACTAGGCAAGAATTATTGCTACTAGATCATCAATCTTAGAACTTGTAAAGATACATAATTTTAAGAAATGATTTAAAATTACTTTCCTGCTGTAATAAATTTTGCCAGCTATTTTGAAATTGTTAACTAAAGTTGGATACTAAAATGTTTATGTTCAGCCACCTAAAATTATTGGACACAATATTTGTGTGTACTTCTTTCTGTATCGATTTATATTTTGACTGGTTTTTGAGGACAGATTGTTATCCAAGGGTTTATTGTAATATATATATATATGTTTCCATTTTAGATAACAAAATTTTATTCTATAGAGTTTATATCAGAATTCAGTTTTAACTAAGCCATAAGACTGACATGGGGATAATGACTCAAGTTGCCAGCAAAAATTTGGGCCACTTTTCATTTCACAATAAGACTACTGGGCCATAGATTTGTTTATGCATTTTTGAAATGCCATCACCTTAAAATTCAGACTGAATTTGTGCAGATTTCTCTCTGTTTTAGTACATGTTCAGATCTAATCATCTTATCCTACCCTGAAGGCTGGAAAGCTAATTATTATATAGATTGTTTTGCAATTTGGTATACTTCAGTCAAACATTAGGAGTAATTAGGGACTAGGGTAAGGATTCATTCCAAATGAGTCAGCTTTGCATACGTTTTCCATTTTATGTATGCTTTTTGATATTTAAGAATAGGTATATTTTGACAAACTTATACCCTGTTTTGTCCCAATGGCATGCTTAAAGCATAATGAATAATAAAATAAAAATTAGGAAGACAGGATTCATCTTGCCCTTTTGCTTTCCAAGATCTTTCACCTTGTTGGTGGGAATTTGATACTAAATTGTAATTTCTTCCAGGAAAAACTAATGTCTACTGTTTATACTAATAGATCTGAGAATTTCTATCTTATATACAGTGCCACTAGAGCATTATGGGAGATGCTGGCTCCTGTAACATGTTATTCAAAATTCATTGATTTAGTAAAAGTCATTGAATATATAGAAATTAAGAATTTCAAAGGAGGGGACTTTTGGACTCAGTAAGTCAGACATTGGGGCAGATGTGATCAGAAGTAAGAAAAGGAGCTCTAGAGTTAGATTGGTTTAGATTCTGGTTGTGTGTGTGTTGGGGATTCCCTGATGGCTCAGCAGATAAATCATCCGATTGCAGTGCAGGAGACACCGGAGACGTGGGAGGTGCGGCTTCTATCCCTGAGTCAGGAAGATCCTCTGGACGAGGAAATGGCAACCACTTCAGTGACCTTAGACCCCTGCCCTGTTTAGCTTTCCTCAACTTCAGTTTCCTTGTTTGTAAAGTGGGGAAAATAGCATACCAAAGGATCATTGTTAGGAGTAAGTGATATAATGATTATTAATTAGAGAAACATATAATTTCATTAGTATTAGTCACTTATACTACAAATATGAGAGCTGAAACCCTGAGAGTAAAATCACTTCTACAAGCTCACAGAGTTACAAACCAAAACCATAGGACTGATGAGTATTCTTTGTGCAGTGAACCATTCTCAAGTGAATTTGAATGTGTGCATTTATTTCAAATGTTGAGGATTTGAGGATTCCATTTTCTAAGAAAGAGCGTCATATATTATTTACATACATTGTAGAGTGGAATTAAGTGAGCGTATTCTGTATTATGACAGATTCCAAGCCTGTTATGTCATCTAGTTTGACTTTAATTTTTAGAATAAAAGCAATATGTAAAATTAGACAAGTTTGGTTACTGGACCTGACAAGGTAGCCGCTGAAAACCATATGGTTTTGCTCTTTTCACGCTGTGTGTCCTGTGAAGGGAACAGACTGCTCATTAGTCATAATTTTACTGTCAGTGGATTTCAGAGTTACCTTTGCCTAAACACTCTGTATGGACTACCTTGTGGATGTGAATTTTCAATCCCTCTCTGCCATCTCCCTGAGTTTACAATTTTAGAGTATATTAACAATTCAAAACCTTTAGCATGTGTTTCTGATTGATTTCTGCTTCCTTCTGGGTTGCATGCTTCATAGTATGACTGTGCTACTGCTTAGTTTTCAAAGAGCAGTGGCTAAAAGTTCTTTGTTTATGATGATGAAAAACATTTTGAAACAAAATGAACAGAAAGAGGCAAAAAGAACTAAATGAAAAGAGGTGCATCTGTTTTAAGAAACAAAGGCAATGAGTGTTGCTCATAGTCAACAATGAGTTAATAAGATTTAGAAAGACAAAACAATCATCTTCTTTGATATCAATTCAAAGATAATCTGATGGTTTAAAATATCACTGGAATTCTTTAAGTCGGAAGTATTGAGACACGACAGAAGAAGAACAGACTTGTGGAGTAAGAGGGACTAAAGTTTGCCTCCAATTTCTTCTACTTAGCAGTTGTATGTGAGGATGTCTTGCTCTGCAAATTACAGCAAATCACTTCCCACTGGATTAAACAGCAAGTCTGATTATTTCCCACATAACAGAAGGTCCTAAGAGAGGCAGACATCAAATTTAGGTGGATTAGCAACTCTGAATATAATCTGGACCAGATACTTCTCATCCCTTTGCTCTTCCAACCTAATCTGTAGGCTTTGCTCTCCTGCTGACTTTAGATGGCTGCATCAGTTCCAGGAAATATACCCACATCCAGCTACTTTTAAGGCAGCCCGGAGTGTCCCTTTCTTATGTTTTCTTCATAAAAGCTCCTTTCACTTGCAGATCACCTTCACAGCTCATTGGACAGAACTGAATCAATAGTAAGACCACATAATTGGACCTGAAATAAGTGCAGAATTGCTAAATTGTGGAAAGAGAAAGAGGGAAAAGCCTGATTAAAACTAGAGAAGAAAATAGAGACCAATTATTCTGGAAGAACTTACATTAAAAACAATAAGACAAAACTACAAGCTTTGAAGTAGGAGAGTGGAATGACCACATTGATGGCTTAGAAAGGTCTTTCTGGATGCAGTGTTTTGTAGACATTTTCAAGGATTGTACCTCTCTGCTGAGAAACCAGTTAGTAGATTTCTCAAGTTAAAATTATGGCAAGGATTTGACTAGACTGGTTCTGCTGTGGAATGAAATAGAGCAGGCAGTTCAGAGAGTTATATGCAGGATAGAGTTAGCATTGGTAGGGTTTGGTTACTGATTCGGTATGGGGGCTATAAGTGAAGGAAGGCAAAGGTGACTCACAGATTTCTAAATGGAAGAGCTGATTCTTTGCCATTGCGTTCCCTGAAATAAGAGACAATGGGAGGAGGACCTTTTATTGTGTGTGCAGGGAAGATATTTTGTTCATTTCGGGACAGGTTGAATTTGGAATGACCACAAGTCATGGATGTGTTAATAACTAATGGATAGTTTTACAAGTTGATTGGACTTTCAGGAGAGAAAGAGATGAAAAAAACATATGGATTTGGATGGTTATTAATATTTACATTACAACTGAAGACATGGAAGTTCATCCCTCCTCTATAGGGATCCTTACATAAGGATGTGTGCTAATATCACCTCTAAAACCAACCAACAAACAAAAATGAAATATCCTAGCCATTCTTCATCCTGAATAATCTGATTCAGGATGTATGGACTGGTGCCAAGACATTTGTTCTTTACCAAAGGTTCTTTTCTTATTCTCATTTTAAGTCTGAGTCAAGAATCATTGACTCAGACTTAAAATTTGGAGATGGAAATGGTAAACCACTCCAGTATTCTTGCCTGGAGAATCCCATGGACAGAGGAGCCTGGCAGGCTATAGTCTATGGGGTCACAAAGAGTCAGACACGACTGAGCAAGTAAACAGCAGCAGCAAGAATCATTGATATAGAGTGATAAGACAGTCTACAAAAATAGAGTATTGATCACAGCCAAGGTTTGAAGGATTGATAGAGGAGGAGTAGCTTATCATGGAAACACATAGCCAGAGAAGTAAAAGAAAACCACAGAAATGCATTGTCACTGAAGATGAAAGGTGAGAGAGTATCCATGGGGAGTCATGACCATATCCTACCAAAACATAAGGAACATTAGTAACTCAGAGCTACCTAGTTACCACAATCTTCAAAACCAATCTTATAGCTTGTAAGATTTTTCACAAGCAATGTTTCATAGCCATGGTTCCTGTGCAAATAGATTCATTTATAACTAGCGTTTTATTTCATGGTTTTTGGGTGTCCTAGGAGATAGGTGGGTGTAATCAAGGTATTAGGTGCCCAGCTCTTAAATGAGGAACTTGATTATGGAAAGCCATAAGCAAGGCTCATGGTCTGTCATGAAGGCCTCAGGTATTGCCTCATGATTTCTTCCTTTCTTGATTTCCCTGCTAGGATTCTGAATGAGACTGCAAGCTGCCAGTGTTCTGTTGAGGTTTGTGCATTTGCATTCACAGACATGTTGACTCTTTGCATCTCAAAGGACTGCAGACTGCCAGGCTCCTCTGTCCATGGAATTTGCCAGGAAAGAAATACTGGAGTGTGTTGCCATTTCCTATTTTAGGGTACCTTCCTGGTGCGGGGTTCAGATCTGCATCTCTGTGTCTCCTGTATTGGTAGACTGTTCCCTTACCACTTGCACCAACTGGGAAGCCTTCTAGGTTTGTTGAGGTCATTAAATAAAAGAATATATATATATATATATATATATATATATATATATACACACACACATATATATAGATATAGATATGTCTTATATATATATGATAGAGTAGAGTGCATGATATATCAGTTCAGTTCAGTTGCTTAGTCATGTCCGACTCTTTGTGACCATATGGACTGCAGCATGGCAGGCTTCCCTGTCCATCACCAACTCCCAGAGCTTACTGAAACTCATGTCTATTGCGTCGGTGATGCCATCCAACCATCTCACCCTCTGTCGCCCCCTTCTTCTCCTGCCTTCAACATTTCCCAGCATCAGGGACTTTTCAAATGAGTCACTTCTTCGCATCAGGTGGCCAAAGTATTGGAGTTTCAGTATCAGCATCAGTCTTTTCAATGAATATTCAGGACTGATTTCTTTTTAGGATGTACTGGTTGGATCTCCTTGCAGTCCAAGGGACTCTCAAAAGTCTTCTCCAACACCACAGTTCAAAAGCATCAGTTCTTTGGCACTCAGCTTTCTTTATAGTCCAACTCTGATACCCATACATGACCACTGGAAAAACCATAGCCTTGACTAGATGGACCTTTGTTGGCAAAGTAACGTCTCTGCTTTTTAATATGCTGTTTAGTTTGGTCATAACTTTTCTTCCAAGGAGCAAGCATCTTTTAATTTCATGGCTGCAGTCACTGTCTGCAGTCATTTTGGAGCCCTCCAAAAATAACATCTGTCACTGTTTCCACTGTTTCCCCATCTATTTGCCATGAAGTGATGGGGCCCGATGCCTTGATCTTAGTTTTCAAAATGTTGAGTTTTAAGCCAACTTTTTCACTCTCCTCTTTCACTTTGATCAAAAGGCTCTTTAGTTCTTCTTTTTCTGCTATAATGGTAATGTCATCTGCATATCTGAGGTTATTGATATTTCTCCTGGCAGTCTTGATTTCAGCTTGTGCTACATCCAACCGGTATTTCGCATGACGTGCTCTGCATGTAAGTTAAATAAGCAGGGTGACAATATACAGCCTTGACGTACTCCTTTTCCTATTTGGAACCAGGCTGTTGTTCCATGTCCAGTTCTAACTGTTGCTTCCTGACCTGCATACAGATTTCTCAGGAGGCAGGTCAGGTGGTCTGGTATTCCCATCTCTTTAAGAATTTTCCATAGTTTGTTGCGATCCACACAGTCAAACCTGATTCATAGTAAACACTGAATAAATTCCTTTTCTCGTATTCTCCCTTCCTTTTTTTCATAGAAAAGATTACATAATTATGTTGCTGAGAATTGTAAAAGAAATGAATACTCTCCCATTCACTGTAGAAATACAGTTATAGAGTCTTGCTTCAAGCAAAGATGCCAAAAACTGTGTAACAACTCTAAACCTAAAAAATAATTCTTACCGAATTTACAAATTTGTTTTCTAATGGGAAACACATGTCCTCTTTCTCTGCACTCCTTTTGCCAACTGTTCTTTGTTCCCTGCAGCAGTTGTCAAATTATAAAATTTAACCCAGAAGCAAGAAATCACATCTGTGCCGAATGGGACCTTGTAGAGAGACTGTGCAGCTGTATATCGGGTTTATTCCCACAAATTTGTTAAGTATGTGTTGTAATTGAATTCAGTAGCTTTTCTGATATTGTTAAATGAAAATCAATAAGCAGGTATCCATCAGAACTTTACTGTGTTCAATGGGACTTTGATTCAATGCATTTAGAGAAAGAGAATGTCATGCTACCTGCTACTAATCCAAAGTATTTTCTTCAGGCTGTGGTGGAAGTCTGACTACCATTGTAATTGTGTTTCTTTGTTAATGTGAAGATCATAGGAAAAACAGAAACAATGTAAGATTAAGAATATGCCTTTTGGCTCTCCTTTTACCTTCTTGCCCTCAGGGAATCACACATTCCTTCAAAGCATTACCCATGGGTGGTGATGGGACCAAGTGTCCTTGAGCTGTCTTCTGACTCTTCAAAGTCCTAAAACACATTCTGCTCAAGCTAACATTTTCCTGGAAAATCCAATATATATATATATATATTTTTTTTTTCTTTTTGTAACTAATATTAGAAAGATATTAAGGAGGAAGCAATGGAGTCAGAATGATACACAGCAAGTTATAAATATTTGAAACTTAAACCATTAAAGAGCATATTTGAATAATTAATTCCAAGTGCTCCTTAATTTTTAGAATGTGTGAAGTTGAAGCCTTAGGATACTTTTTGTGCATATTCCGTTTTACTTCTTCTGCCCTCCCTTGTCTTTCTTGAATCCTAACAAAAAGAATGGACTAGCAAGTCTCTGACTTTTCTGAATGTCACTTCTTTAAGAGCTTTTCTCTGTCTGTTCAGGAAAGCATTAAAATCATTAGTGTGTAGTAATAAAATTAAAACATACCTAATATTAGTTTGAATTAGTTTCTATTATAATCTGTTATTTAGTGAGGCAGTTAACTGATTTTTACTTACTAAAAAGTTCCTATATTTGTGAGTCTTTGTTTTTCCCGTGATAACTGTAGGTATTTGCAGTAGACTGAATACTTACTAACCTCTGTAGAGTTATTTCTCTTGGAGAATCAGTCTTCTTAGTTACTGATTAGAGTACTAACCAATATGCCCGTCTTCATTTTAAATGTACAGTGACTGAGGGAAAATGACCTTAAAGACTCTCTCAGTTTGATAGTGTGGCTTTATTGTAAAATCTAAATAATTGAATAAAAACATTTTCCATAAAATTTCTGATATCTAATTAATGTCCTTCAGAGTAAATGTGGTATCAAACATTTCCTCTAATTATATTCATTAGTGGTTTCTCCCGGACAAGTTTTAATTAAGTTGTACCATGAAGATCAATACTCATTGTGTATTCATTGCAATTTACAACAAGCATATATACTGTTCAGAGCAATTTAATTACTGTAATTGTAGTACAGAAGATACTTAGTGACTGGGCTCCATTACTGCCAAACACTTTTTAAATAAATTCAGTAATGAAATTGGAAAAGGAAATTCTGAAAGTTCATATTTATTTATATCCTATGTCTAAACTGGTGTTATGTTAGTAGCTTAAGTAATGGAGGATATAGAAGCATTGATAATATTAGTGGCATAAAACGTTTTCATGCATACCATCGTGAATGTTCAGAAATTATTAGAATGTAAATAATTCCACTTTTAATAATTATTACATTGGTTACTAAAATAATTTAGAAGTATTGGGTATTCATAATGCTCTTTTTTTCTCTAAATAAGGCTATAATTTTTATTGCTTTCGTTTCCCTAGATAGGAGTAGTATTTTGATTCATAAGGAATTCTTCCAAATATGTTAACTTCTGTTAGTGAAGATCATGCCTCTGATGTATTGTGCAAGGAATTGTGGAAGTGGACATTTTATAGTAACACTGTAGGTGTAAACTAGGGTCTCTCAGCTTTGGTATTGGTGAAATTTGAGCCAGATAAGTCTTTCCTGGAGGGTAGGAGAATTTTGCTATGCATTGAAGGATGCTTACTTAGTCAATTGCATGCCTGGCTTCTTCAGAACCATGAGATGCCAGTAGAAAATATTCCCCTGCTTCCCAGTTTTGACAATCACAAATACTCTAGACATTATTAGATACCCATGTTGAGAACCACTGCTGTGTGTTGATTCAGCCACACCCTCCTGATCTGCCCATTGACTAAATGATCCATTCAGAAAACAAACAACTGTACATCTGCTCTGAGTGCAGGCTATTTTCATAGGCATGAGTAAAAATATGGTGTTCTTTTAAGGGAACAAAACAGTTTTGTGTATTCCATGATTTGGAGATTAGAATTGGGTGTTAATGAAATATTCAGTAATATTACCTGACCCACATTTAGGAAAAGGAGAATCAGAGATGGTTTCCTGGGAAGGCAGTTTCTAAAATATGTTTTGAAGTACAAATGAAGAGTTAGCAGTTCTCAAAGGGAGAAGGGTATTTGAGAGAGCTAAAGCAGCATGTGCAGAACTTGGAGGTTTGTGAAAACTCTCATACTCTCTATTTGTATCTTTCTATCTAATTGTATGTAGATCTAATTTTAGATAGTTATTTTCCTTGAGGCATCAAATTCCAATTTACTCTGCATTATATGAACAAAATTATAATATAGTAGTCTGCAGGTAATTACCTAAAACACCTAATTTTTCTTTTTTTCCCTCAGTTTCCAGTTCAGTAAAAATGGTATATGTAAATATGTGCTTTGCATTGTGAATTTTATGAAATCATCTGTTTCTAGGAGGAAAGCAATTTTAGGCAGCACTGAAAAGTGACATGCATGTATTTCCCATAAACCTCCTAATCTATTTATTTGAAGAAAATCTTTTGACAAGACCAGCAAAAGAAAGGCAGCGTACATTCCTATTGTAGTTATTTTCATGTATTCGGTAACACATCCCAATATTGAAAACTCCCAATAAATGATATTAGCAGCAGAGCTATTATTTTGAGGTCATTCATTTATTTTCATATATGTATATTTTCTAAACCACAAAGTGTAAAAATAGTCATTTTGATTAAGGTTAATTCAAATGAGAGTAACTAAATTTTAGACACATGGAATTGTGTTGATAATAATGAATATTTCAAATTGCACGTATTAAGAAGTTTACGAAGAGTGCTGTGTTTCTCATGGCAGGCTAGTTAGGAATCCTAGAATTCTTATGCACATTCCTTTGTCGTCACAGAATTAAGTTCAGTTTAGCTGCCTTCACAGTAGAACACCTTTAGTTAGCTCATTTGCTCTACTTTAGTCCAAACAGATATGCTACTGCTCAGTATCAAAGGTGAATAAAATGACTCATAAAGATGAATAAACAGAACTATTTAGGTTCTGCACTCCCCTGATATTTAGTCATGTCTAGACACAGCCCTAGTGACCCAGAAAAGACTAAAATGAGGACAAGGACATTTAAGTTTAATGTAGCCTAATTCCCATAGAAACCAAAAGAGCCAACAGTACAGTTAAAAGAAAAAAATTCAAATATACCTGAAAAATTAGATTTAGTGGGGTGACTGGAAGGTTTGCAAGGTTAGAAGGTGGTGGAATATTTTGGGTTTGTTTGGTTTTGGTTTTTGTTGTTTTAAAACAACAGTTTTTTTGTTTGGATCAATTTCCTCTAAGCAATAATTATTCTGCAAATTATATAAATAATTTAGGGAAAAAAACCTTATTGTATGTAGGTTTAAGTTAATACAAGCATTCTGTAGACATGCATTTTTATTGTTAAAGAGCTCAGAACTTAATGAAAATAGACAGTTGTATGTTACAGTATTGAGTATATCTGTGTTTTTTAAGGTTTTTAAGTTTTTTCTTATTTTGCATTAATAATTCAATATAGACTATTACCTTTGTGTGTAACATATGTATGCTTGCATATGTAATATGAAATAAAACAGTGGATAATAAGGGTTGTTGTTGTTTCGTTGTTAAATCATGTCCGATTCTTTTATGACCCACAGACTGTAGCCCACCAGGCTCTTCTGTTCATGGGATTTTCTAGGCAAGAATAGTGGAATGTGTTGCCATTTTCCTTCTCATAATAAGGGCTAAATGCACATAATTTCTGTAGGATATTGGAACTTTCCATTTCTATTATGATCCAGATTTCCTTGGTCATGATAATTTTATGTTCTCTTGTACAATTTTATAATGCATTTCTCAGTCTATCAGTTGTTAAACCCTTAGTACCCTAGGCTTACCCTTGCAGATAAAACTGTCTTTTTATTTATTTCTTTTCTGAGTATTTTTTCAATTATAATTGGAGGTTAATTGTTTTATTGTGTTGATTTCTGTTTTACAACAGAATGAATCAGCCACAAGTATACATATATCCTCTCCTTCTTGAGACTCCCTCCCACTCCCACTGTGAACCATTTTTTTGAGAATTGCGGGCATTACAAGATACTGACTCTCGAATGCAGTTGAGGAAGCTTCAGTAATTCTGACCAGGGTTAGCCTAGTTGTTTCTTTTGGGTGCAACCACCATCCTCATTCAAAGTGGTTCAGCTGCAAAGCATGCCAGGTAGATCCTTTTAGTTTAGGTATAATACATTTGAAAGATAATGTTCTATCATCTAGGTCTAAAACATTTGACCACATTAATACCATTTGTTGTTGTTCAGTCTGACTCATTGCAACTTTATGTACTGCAGCGCTCCAGGCTTTCCTGTCTTTCCCTATCTCCTGGGATTTGCTCAAACTCATGTCCATTGAGTCGATGGTGCCATCCAACCATCTTATCCTCTGTCGCACCCTTATCGTCCTGCTCTCAGTCTTTCCCAGCATCAGTGTCTTTTCCAGTGAGTCAGTTCTTTGCATCAGGTGGCCAAAGTATTGGAGCTTCAGCATCAGTCCTTCCAATGAATTTTCAGGGTTGATTTTCTTCAGGATTGACTGATTTGATCTCCTTGCTGTCCAAGGGATTCTCAAGAGTCTTCTCCAGCACCTCAGTTCAAAAGTGCTTAGCCTTCTTTATGGTCGAATTCTTGTCCATATGTCCATGACTACTGGAAAAATCAAAACTACTTTAATTTCATAGGGATAGGTGATAAACCTGTTAAAATATAAACTCCTTGAGTATGTATGTGTGTGTGAGTGTGTGAGTTTGTGAGTGTGAGTGTGGGTACATGTGTGTGTACATACTCTTACATTCCTTCCTTTTGCATTGATGACTTCTGTCTTAGGAATCATAAATATTTTAAAGTACTCAGCCATAGTTGAGATATGCCTTTCAAAAATGTAGCCAACAGTTCTGTAAGAAACACATTTTGGATTATGGTTGTATATAAGTAGAAAGTATCTTTGGGAATGCAATAGGCACTTAACTATAGCAACAACCTTGAGAACTGCTACAATTTTCTAAGCTTGGTAAAGTGTCTGTAGATTTATTTCTTAATTAAATTTGCAATTTGGATTACAGATTTTGGTTAATATCACAAAAATGTTACAAGCTTGGGAATAGTTTATTGCTATTTAATGTAAATTATTTGTTAATTGCTTCATAACAGCTTTCCAGAAGAAAATAGAGTATACTTAGCTGCAATTTTATGGCTGCAGCTTAATCTCAAGACCTACAGTCTTTAAAAAAAGGGACATGGTCCTTTTGAGTTTCCTGTGGAACTTTCATTTTATTCTTTTTTTTATTAACTCTTTCCCTTTATTCTTGTTTGACCGGGGTTGGGGGGGGGGGGCCATTTAGAGTAATGACTTGTTTGTATACTTTTGCTATAATTGTTCTCCAAATAGTTATTCAAAATCTCTTGTTCTCTTGCATCCTAATAATGCTTTCTTTAAATTGTCACTCTTGTATTCATCATAATGAACGCTTAATCTACTTTCAGTTTTGGAAACAATATGTGCTTTTAATAACTTTATGGAAATAGTGATGTATTTTTGTATAATTCACACAGCTTTGTGTTCTTTCTTTTTTTAGTGAATTTGTTGGATTCACGAACTGTCATGGGGGACTTGGGATGGATTGCTTTTCCAAAAAATGGGGTAAGTCTTTCTGAAATCTTTCCTACAGCTTAAACTACTTGAGTAGACATCATCTTGAATATTGTATAGTTGTATTCTCTGGACACTCTTGTCGTTAAGAAAAGAGGAGTGTATTTGTGAAGAAGAAGGAGGAGACTTCAAATTAGGTCTGATTGGGGAAAGCAGGGAAATTGGGAAGAGATTTTAATGAATGAACAACAAATGTATTATTTTCCTCTCTGAATGTTTCTCTATAAAAAAACGGTGAAGGTTTTCAGCATTCAGGAGAGTTTTAGGTTGAAGGAATCAACACATTTTTAGAATTGATTTATCTGAAAAAGAAAATAAATAAATAAATAAAGAGATTTGCTGCAATATGCCCTTAGCTTGTTTGTTTTGACTTAGGAAGTAAAAGTTGATGTGTCAATCAATGACCAGTGTTGAATCAAACACTGGGAACAGTTTATTATGATTCATTCACTACATTAGGGAATTGAAATATTATAAGAAATTCCTTTGAATTCCATTGTGATTGATATCATCAGTCATCATTCAAAGGTTTTCTTTTAATTCTTGAATTTTTCTCTATTGAGAACTTTCAGAAAAGATGCTCATTGGAAGATTTTTATAACCCACCATTGTTTTAATTATGGTATGGTATTAATTAAATTAATAATTTAATTAAATTATTGTATGGTATACATTAAAAATAAAGTCTTTGGGGTGAAAATTAGGTAAGGTGTTTTAAAATATAAACATATTGATAATATTTATAATGCTGACCATCTAAAAACACATATTATATAAAAGTATCCCATATCTTTTGCTTAATGAAAACCACGTTCTTTTTTTTTTTGTTTGAAAACCACATTCTTATTATCCGATGGAGAATGAAAACATAAGTAAAATGCTGTGACATAAAATCATTGTGTTACACAGAAAGCATTAACTGTATTGTGTGACTGTTATATTGAAAACAATCTAGACTTTGATGGAATATTTTTATTACTTAATGACTTTAATATTTAAAAAATTTGAATACTTAAAATTTATATAGTATATACATGAATATATTTTTAAAATTATGTGTACTAATAATATTTCATATGACCTTGAAGGTTAATTTCAGTCTAATTAAGGAATCAAATATCATAACGAATCTGGTTATAACAACCAAAATAACCAAAACTTAAAATCTTTTTCCACTTGATGAATATATCAGATATGTGTATTTGTCCTTTATTTAGAACATTCAGTTCAGTTCAGTCATGTACGAATCTTTGCAACTGCATGGACTGCAGCACATTAGAACATTATTTCTGTGGAAATAGGATGTGTGTGCTAAGTCACTTCAGTCATGCCTGACTCTTTTTGACTCTGTGGACCATAGCCCGTCAGGTTCCTCTGTCTATGGGATTCTCCAGGCAAGAATGCTGGCGTGGGTTGCCATGCCCTCCTCCTGGGGATCTTCCTGACCCAGGGACTGAACCTGAATCTCCTGAGGCTCCTGCATTGCAGATAGATTCTTTACGACTAAGCCACTGGGGAAGCCCTGGAAATAGGACGAGTAGTATTAATTGTTCTAATGCCTGATAATACATATGTTAACATCCTCATCTCTGTGTGCTTTCTCTTTTTTCATTAAGTTGGTATTTCTTTTTGGTTGTTAAATAATATAGTTACATTTAGAGGTGTAATATAAATAAAGTAATACAAATAGATTGTTATGATATTAAAACATGAAGGTAAACCATGTGAAAAAAATTCTTATTTAATTTGTAATTGAATATAAAAACAGTCAGTTTTGTATTCAGTATAGCCAATGCCAATATAAAGGTATATATTCACTTAATCTGTCTTTTATTTTTCTTATGTTCTTCCTTTTTCCATTTTTTTCTTCCTTCTTCCTCTCACTGGCCACCTCTGAGTTATTTTCTTTCTTTCATCTTTAAGTACACCTCCTATACAGGAAGATGTCTAGCTAACCTCCATCTATGAGAACCTGTAAATATATTTTGTTCTCTGTATTTTTTTCACATATCAAAGATGATTTATTGCATAAATATTTTGAATTGCCCTTTCTGAAAAGAGGCTGACATATTGGGATGAAATTAAATTTTTTAAAGCCTCAGAAAATATGTCATATTCTCTTTGAATTGAGTTTTGCATTTCTCATATTTCCATTCAGTAGTTATTCAGAAAAGTTTGGACACAGTGTAACTGTGAGGGTAAATCTGATGTAGTTGTTGTTGCAGCTAGATAGTTTTAGGGAAATGACTCAGTTTTAAATGTGATTTCTGTATAAAGCACAATTGACTTCTTTATAAAAACATTATCTTTTGATTCGGGAATGAGCTATTTCCAGGCATTCTAAAAACCTCATCCTTACTTTTCGTTTCTATTATAATTGTTTGTATATTGCTAATTTTGTTCAGAGTTTTTTGAAGAGTATTTTTTTCAAAATGCTTGTAATTTTTGGAGTGGTTTCTTTTGAAATCACTAGCTAATATAACCACACTGCTAATGCCTGGTGTTAATATAGAAGAAAAAGAAATTAAATTAGAAAAACTTAGTGAAATGTGCACTTATCCAAGTATGAGGAATGTGTGTCGAACCCAGGTGTTACATTTTGTGTTAAACTCACCCAAATGCAAATTGAAGAAACTTTTAAAATTATATTTTGAAGAAAGTAAGATAAAAGTACAAGCAATTTCAATAAAATTTGCTTGTACTTTTTATATATTGTTATTAGGTTGAGTCATTTATGAATAGATAATCTAATTCTAACTGAAATATAGATCATTGACATAATGTTAGCAAAAATTCTTTAGTAAAGATATCCAAAAATTTTCTCTTCCATAAAAGTCATGAAAAAAACTGAAAAGTATTATAAGAATCAGCTTTTCAGGATTCTGGAAATTTACCAAACTCTTGGAGTAGTTCTGGGAACAGTCAAGAGAAGGACTAAATCTTGGTAGAACCACGAGTTTGTGGCATTTTAAGGTACCCTCTGCTCTTTCCTGCCTCTTCAACTCTTTAAAGTAGCCTTTAAAACAAAGCAACAATCTGCCATCAGGGTGAAAATGGTAGTCTGGCAGGTACTAGAGTGGGGTGAGTCAGGCAGGATACTCTTCAAAGCCTTGATCTCAGAGGATTGCCATTATTTATAGCCCAATAACGCCATAAAAGAATACTCTCCTGAGACTGTCTTGACTAGAGTTCCTCCAGTCTCAAAGCCTTTACTTTACTAAGTAAAGAAGAATATTGTGGATTTTTTTTCTAGAACATTTTCCTGAACTTCAGACCTTAGGGAAGAATATTTTATTCTTTTATTTTTAGACTAATCAAAATAGTACCTTAAATGTAGGCCTGAGAATTGGGCAAGTAACTTAGAAGAAACACTTATTCATCCCTGTAGTCATGTACACACACCATACACTTCTTAGAAACCATCAGTGCACCTGTTGTACTCTCTTTTTTTTTTGCTTTTGAGCTTTTAGATTTCTTATGGCAAGCTCATATTTACCACTGTACAGTGTTTCTAAAACTTGGCTCAGTTCCTGGCATATCATAGAACTTCAATAAATATTTGCTAGAAGGATAATATTTTTTTTAATTTATGAAATGGGTCATATGTTACTGATATGTAGTTCTACATGTAGATTAAAGAAGTGTGACAGAAAGTAGAGCTGGGCAGTGTTGGCTCCCAGTACACATCCTTTCTTTGATCTTCTGTTGCATTTCTATTTTTGTACTGGGATCCACTAGTCCATCAGGTTTTTATGTTTCTTTGTTTTTGACTCTTATCTGTATGGATTCATTGTCAGCACTTAAAGACTGGGAGATTTCATGTAAAATCTGAATTTCCAACTTTTCTGTGTAGTTGGAAGCTTCAGAAAGCTGGGGCTGGTAGATTTCCATGACCTCTGCAGCCCAAAGTTGAGCAAAGGCTGCTGTTGGAAGACTAAGCAAATTCTTCTGCCTGACTCAGTTTCCCCCTGCTTCTCTTCAATTATTTAAGCTGATAGTCTGCAATATTGACATTTTCATGGAGTTGTTTTTCAGTATTGCACAAACATTGAGATTTTGTTTCAGGAGGGACTTTATTTTTTAAATTTTTCTCACTGTTACATGCTGAGAGAGTTTCCCCCTAGTTTTGTTTGAGTACTTATCTTAGGGCACATCCTTTGAAATTTGGCTTCAGCTTGTACTTTGTAACCACAGTGTTAGACTCTGTGTGTGTGTTCACCTTACAGTAGTAATTTGGAGTCTCTTTCCCTTTTTCTTTTCTCTTTTTTTTTTTTCTGTACATGTACTTTGTTACAGAAAAGTTAACTTTTATGTATATTCACTGCATTCATTCATTCAGCAGATATATATTAGGCCCTTAGCTTGTGGCTAGAGCTCTTCCAGGCACAAACTATCAAACTATGTGTGACTGACTTAGTTTGTGCCTGGTTTGGTTAGTTAGTTATAGTACTTGTTTAGTTTGGTTAGTAGGTTATATATGTATACACACTGGAGCTATTAATAGTTATAGTAGTGAGAATGAGTCAGAGCCTGACTTTTCTTCTCTACTATAACCAGGGTTATGGAAGTGTTAGGGCAATGTGATAACTGAAATGTTTTCTATTCTTTTCTCTCTATACTTGTACAGAAGTGGCAGAAAGGTTACAGTTTTTGCTCAAGGTCTTGCAAGTAGTTTGTGACATAGCTGGGAGGAATATGTATGTGTTTGGCACATGTGATAACATGTCATTCTTTCTCATTGTCTTGCCATAAAAAAATACTTTCATTTATTACATAAATGTATTTGGTACTAACAATGACAATGTAAAAAGAGATATTTAGTATTTTTTTACAGATGGAAAAAATGAGGCTGATTCAGTGTAAGTGACTTGTCCAAGGGTGTTCAGTTGGAAAGAGACTGAGATCATTTTAAACCCAGATCTTCCAGGATACTGATACTCTTACCAGGAGGTGAACTCCTCCAATTAGGTCTCCAGAGACATAACTTGTTCTGGATAGTTCTTAGACTTCCAGTTTATATAAAAGAGGAGTTGATGCTGAAGAGAAAATTCACCTCAAAGAAAGTTTTAAATGAGCTAGAGTCACACGCTATTCGGTTCAGTTGTTGCTCAGTTGTGTCCAACTCTTTGCAACCCCATGGATGGCAGCATGCCAGGCCTCCCTTTCCATCAACAACTCCCAGAGTTTACTCAAACTCATGCCCATTGAGTTGGTGATGCCATCCAACCATCTCATCCTCTGTCATCCCCTTCTCCTTCCACATTCAATCTTTCCCACCATCAGTGTCTTTTCCAATGAGTCAGTTCTTTGAATCAGGTGGCCAAAGTGTTGGGAGTTTCAGCTTCAGCATCAGTCCTTCTAGTGCATATTCAGGACTGATTTCCTTTAGGATTGACTGCTTGGATCTCCTTGCTGTCCAAGGGACTCTCAAGAGTCTTCTTAACACCACAGTTCAAAATTACCAATTCTTTGGCACTCAGTTTTTTTTTTATAGTTCAACTCCCACACCCATACATGACTACTGGAAAAACCAAAGCTTTGACTAGACAGACATCTGTTGGCAAAGTAATGTCTCTGCTTTTTAATATGCTGTCTAGGTTGGTCATAACTTTCCTCCCAAGGAGCAAGCATCTTTTAATTTCATGGCTGCAGTCACCATCTGCAGTGATTTGGGAGCCCCCAAAATGAAATCTCTCATTATTAATTGGTATTAATAGATCATAATACATTTGAAAAAATGTATAACACATGTGTGCATGCTAAGTCATTGCGACCACGTGGACTGTAGCCCAACAGGCTGCTCTGTCCATGGAATTTCCCAGGCAAGAATACTGGATTCGGTTGCCATTCCCTTCCCCAGGGGATCCTCCTAACCTAGGGATCAAACCTGGGTCTTCCACATCCCAGCTATATCTGTGATTTCCTCTGAATCTTGGAGACCTGGGGGAATCTCAGCTTTCCTGCCTGTTAAGCAGGGATGAGTGGCTATTATGTCATCTATCTTGCAGTGTTGTTGTAGGATAAGATAGGATAATGTACCCAAATGGACCATGTCATCCCTCAGCCACTAAAGAAATAGAAAAGATAATGGTTGATTAAAAAGCTACTTCCGTATCCCTGTTTTCAAAACAGAACCAGAAAGCAATATTTTGGTAGTTAAAAGGAACAGCCACTCAGCTCTCTCTTCGGCATTTGACAGTTCAATGAAATAAGTAACTCTTCAGGGTTTTTATACCTTAGGTCCCAAATGTAGGACTCAGTACTCCACTTCACTTCGACTAAAATAAAGAGAGGATTTGTAAACTATTTTTTTTTTCCTGGAACTGGTCTTTATTGTAGACAGAAACAAAAAGAAACAAGCAAAACTTGGGGTGACTTCTGGTTTAATTGATGTAAAATATCAATGCATTTGTTTGCATTTGTTGCTGCTGTTGTTTAGTCGCTAGGTCATGTCCGACTATTTGTGACCCAGTGGACTGTAGCCCGCCAGGCTCCTCTGTCCATGGGATTTGCCAGACAAGAATACCAGAGAGGGTTGTCATTTCCTTCTGCAGGGTATCTTCCCAACTCAGGGTTTGAACCTGTGTCTCCTGCATTGGCCGGTGGAAACTTTACTGCTGAACCACCATGAAAGCCCTAGAATATGCATAGTTACTCTCAATTCTAGATTTCACTGCTTATTTGAGTACATATTTTTTCCTACATAGCACCTTTTGTTAGCATTTTTTTTTCATTTATTTTTATTAGTTGAAGGCTAATTACTTTACAATATTGTAGTGGTTTTTGCCATACATTGACATGAATCAGCCATGGATTTACATGTGTTCCCCATCCCGATCCCCCCTCCCACCTCCCTCCCCATCCCATCCCTCTGGGTCTTCCCAGTGCACCAGGCCCGAGCACTTGTCTCATGCATCCCACTTGGGCTGGTGATCTGTTTCACCCTTGATAGTATACTTGTTTCAATGCTGTTCTCTCAGAACATCCCACCCTCACCTTCTCCCACAGAGTCCAAAAGTCTGTTCTGTACATCTGGGTCTCTTTTTCTGTTTTGCATATAGGGTTATCATTACCATCTTTTTAAATTCCATATATATGCATTAGTATACTGTATAGGTTTTTATCTTTCTGGCTTACTTCACTCTGTATAATCGGCTCCAGTTTCATCCATCTCATTACAACTGATTCAAATGAATTCTTCTTAATGGCTGAGTAATATTCCATAGTGTATATGTACCACAGTTTTCTTATCCATTCGTCTGCTGATGGGCATCTAGGTTGCTTCCATGTCCTGGCAATTATAAACAGTGCTGCGATGAACATAGGGGTGCACGCGTCTCTTTCAGATCTGGTTTCCTCGGTGTGTATGCCCAGGAGTGGGATTGCTGGGTCATATGGCAGTTCTATTTCCAGTTTTTTAAGGAATCTCCACACTGTTCTCCATAGTGGCTGTACTAGTTTGCATTCCCACCAATAGTGTAAGAGGGTTCCCTTTTCACCACACCCTCTCCAGCATTTATTGCTTGTAGACTTTTGGAGAGCAGCCATCCTGACTGGCGTGTAATGGTACCTCATTGTGTTTTTGATTTGCATTTCTGTGATAAGGAGTGATGTTGAGCATCTTTTCATGTGTTTGTTAGCCATCTGTATGTCTTCTTTGGAGAAATGTCTGTTTAGTTCTTTGGCCCATTTTTTGATTGGATCATTTATTTTTCTGGAATTGAGCTGCAGGAGTTGCTTGTATATTTTTGAGATTAATTTTATGTCTGTTGCTTCGTTTGCTATTATTTTCTCCCATTCTGAGGGCTGTCCTTTCACCTTGCTTATAGTTTCCTTTGTTGTGCAAAAGCTTTTAAGTTTCATTAGGTCCCATTTATTTATTTTTGCTTTTATTTCCAATATTCTGGGAGGTGGGTCATTAAGGATCCTGCTGTGATTTATGTCAGAGAGTGTTTTGCCTATGTTCTCCTCTAGGAGTTTTATAGTTTCTGGTCTTACATTTAGATCTTTAATCCATTTTGAGTTTATTTTTGTGTATGGTGTTAGAAAGTGTTCTAGTTTCATTCTTTTACAAGTGGTTGACCAATTTTCCCAGCACCACTTGTTAAAGAGGTTGTCATTTTTCCATTGTATATTCTTGCCTCCTTTGTCGAAGATAAAGTGTCCATAGGTTCGTGGATTTATCTCTGGGCTTTCTATTCTGTTCCGTTGATCTATATTTCTGTCTTTGTGCCAGTACCATACTGTCTTGATGACTGTGGCTTTTTAGTAGAGCCTGAAGTCAGGCAGGTTGGTTCCTCCAGTTCCATTCTTCTTTCTCAGTTGTTAGCATTTTATATTGAGGTTCTCAAACTTGTTCAGTCTCAGCTCATTAGAACATAATTCTAACAGTAATACTAAGATCAGGACTAAGGAATAAGGAATAATAAAGTGGTGTTGAGAATTAATTGATTTTATGATTGACTCTATTGTCATCCCTCTATTTTTTAATGTTTGTAATAAGATTTTGTCTTAAATACTTGTTACTTTTTAAGCCATTTGCCTTATTTAAAAAATTAATATACTTAGTTTTAGGTTTGCATAAAAATGAGCAGAATGTATGGAGAATTTCTATACACAACCTCAATATTCCCCTCACCATTTCCCCACTATCATTAGCATGTTGCATTAAGTATGTTTGTTACAATTGACCAGCCAAATATTAATATGTTATTATTAGCCAAAGTCAATGGTTTATGGTTTATATTAAAGTTCACTCTGTTGTACATTCTGTTGTTATTGTTCAGGGGCTCAGTCATGTCCAACTCTTTGTGATCCCATGGACTATAAATTCTGTGGGTTTTAACAAATATATTACAACATGAATTTACCATTGCAGCGTCATGCACAACATTTACTGTCCTCTCTGTACACTCGCTGAAGATGTACCTTCCTGCTAATTACATTAGCATTATTTTGTTCACCTTCTGGAACGTTTAATGTTGATTAATCTATATAGTCTAAGTATGTGTGTAAATAGCATTGTTTCCTGGAAAATTTTAGTGTTTCCAAAACATATTTTTACAAGAATAAGATGAATGGTTATCATGTTTGTTTCTAGTGGATTATGCTCTTACGTCTCAGAAATTCCACTCTTGCTCTTTTTCCATCTGTTGTTTTTACAGTAGATCACAGGGTACACCTGCCTCCCTGCTTTGGTGGAAAGTCTTTTCCCCACTGAGTTCTCCGTGCTTCCTGTACACACAGTGGGCAAGCCGTCACATTCTCCTGGGTATCACCTCTGCATCTTATTGCAAGCTCCACTTTTGTATTTACTCTCGTCTTCCATTCAAAGAGGATAAATGTTCTTTTAGAAATCTTTTCTTGTGCTTATCTTAAGGGTTATTAGGATCATTCAGAATAATTTGTTCATTTGAGAGAGATTTCAGAATATTGACTTAAATCATATTTGTACTAAAATGGAGATAGAGTAATCCTCTCTGCCTAGGGCAGAAAGAACAAGCAGTAGTCCTTCATAGAGTCACTTCAAAATCAAGGTTTATGGCTTTTCTTGTTTTAATGTCTCTTTGTTCTGTTTTCTAATTTCTTTGAGACAGAGAGCCTGTGTATTTACTTCTAAAGTTGAAAATAATTCAACTTTAGATTATTAAAAAATGGACTGTGAATCCATTGTTAGTATTTTATGTGGATTCTCCTGAATCAAGAGAAAAACTGGATATTCTATTCTGACACTCAGATTTTTATTAAAAAAAAATTTGGTTTTGTGCATTATTCCTCCTCCCCAAACTTGAAGGAGAATGATGAGGAGAAGTATTTGAACACTGCGAATCTCAAATATTTTGGTTATGATCAGGGTGAGTTTTGCCAGAACCTTGTTTTGGCTTTGCTTTCTACCAAAGGAGAAGAAAGATAATGACAAGCATTGAGGCCCACACTGAGTGTGGGGAGGCTAATAAAGATTATAATAATGCTGAAGTGTAAAAAAAGAGCACATTAGTGGATATAGAAAAGCTCTTTATTTGGGCAGTGATAGAAAAGAATTCTAAAGGGAATGGGTATTATACTATATAATGCAAATGCTAGTATAATGAAGAACAGTCCTGTTCCAGAGTAGCTTTGTATTCATTATTTTTTAGAAAAACAAAAAGCATACCCAACCCGTAAGCTAATTAAGATAAATAATTTAAGGAATTCAAGATAGTCATTAAGCATACACTGAAGTTTAGATGAAGCGCAATTTTACATGTAGATTTCCCACATGGAAACTTCGCAATTATGAATAAAGTTTTCTTTTTCTTTTTAAATGTCCAGCTCTGCTTTGGCATAGAAACAAATGTTGTATTTCATCTTTGATATATACAATTATATTGAATAAATCAGCAGTAGTTACAGTGTACTCCTGCAAAGTAAGATTGTCATGCATGTTTTAATTGTTTAGTAGATCTTGTTCTGTTTGTACATTTAAAGGCATTGTGTGTGTGTGTGTGTGTATGTGTGTGTGTGTGAGTTGTTCAGTCATGTCCTACTCTTTGAGACCCCATGGACTGTAGCCCGCCAGGCTTCTGTGTTCATGGAATTCTCCAGGCAAGAATACTGGAGTGGGTTGCCATGCCCTTCTCCAATAAAGTCACTATAAAACAGTGCAAATATTTTCTTCTTTACAGGCTCTCAAAACACTGCCACATTATAGGAAAACTCACAAATATAAACTGGAAAATGACCTTTATCCATAATACCCTCTTGTTAATCCTTTCTTTTTACCCTAACTGCAATAGAGTAGATAAAGAACTCATAGCCTTCAAACTGCAGTTTGAAGTCGTACTTCTTGGGAAACTGTGGTTCAAAGGCTAACTAATCATTCCCCCATTAGCCAATTGATCATGCTGCAAAATTATTTTTGCCTCCATCCTACCCCCTATCTGGGCTTCCCTGATGGCTCAAATGGTAAAGAATCTGCCTGCAGTGCAGGAGACCTGGGTTTGATCCCTGGGTTGGGAAGATCCCCTGGAGAAGGGCATGACAACCCACTCCAGTATTCTTGCCTGGAGAATTCCATGGAGAGAGGAGCCTGGCAGGCAGGCTACAGTTCATGGGGCCTGGAAGAGTCGGATCAAACTGGGCGGCTTACATTTTCACTTCAACCCTTATCTATTTTTCCTCCAGATCACAGTGTATACAGCTGTGTCATCCATATTCATCACCTTGGCTAACTTTCTATCCAAACACTTAATTCTTCTGATCCATTTCTTTTGGATGATGTTTTCTACCATTCTGTGTAATAAGCAGGGAGGGAATATAAATGTGAACCTGGAGTAGGAAATGGCAACCACTCCAGTATCTTGCCTGGGAAATCTCATGGACAGAGGAGCCTGGTAGGCCACACACACACACACACACACACACACACACACACACACACACACACACACACACACACACACACACACACACACACACACACACACACACACACACACACACACACACACACACACACACACACACACACACACACACACAGAGTTTCAGATTATTGCTAAAGCTTTATATAGGTTAAAGTTAGCTTGCCTGTGATATGAGACAGCTGTGCACACGCTTGTATCAAACAGTCATTTCTTAGTATTATTTCTTCCTGCTTCATATTGGGTCCACATATTTTACTTTCCCCCACTATGTGTATGGAGATTTCTGGGCATCACTTTAGAGGTTTCTCTGTGAAATGATGTGCTCCATATGAAATCTGAACCTACAATCATTTTCCTTCTGAAAGAAAATAAAACCCTGTTCTCATTGATAATGTGCTCCATTTTCTATATGTGACTATAATGATTTTTTTTATTCTTATCTTCACATTCATTAATGAAGATGTTAAATAAAACTGGGTTTTGCAGAGGTCCCCAAGGCCCAAGTACCACGTATTTTCCAAGTGGTTTGATTGCTGTTTATCATGACTTTTTTTTTTTTTCCCTACCCATTCTTCAGCTGTTTTCAATTCATGTGACAGTGCTCCCATGCAAGTCAATTTGAATTAATTTTGCAAGCAAAATGCTTTATGGTTCTGAGTACATAATCTGCCTCTCCCACAGAGAAAAAAATATACTGTAATCATCCAGCATTCCTGTTGATTATTTCCATTAAAGGCAGCAGGGGGAGAGAGAATGCTCGAGACTCCTCTCTCATTTGAAGTTTTGTGAGGTCTTTGCTATTCATTGCCTTATTCTCTCTCCCTTTTTTTTCTTTGTGGCATTCAGTGCTTGTACTAATGCAGAAAATGATGGTCCAAACTGTTTAGCCTGACATCTCTGTCTTCTGGAGCCTGGGGCTGCTATCTTTTTGATCTTACATCCCACCACTCTTCCCTCCATATGATCTGACTTCTTTCTTTTTAACTCCCCAAAGGATTAATGTAAATTTGTACCTCTTGAACAGATTACATTCAGTATTCCACCTTTCACCCTCCATATAACCCATTTTAATGCTAGTAATTTTTCCAAGCCCAGTTTAAGTTATACAACATGAAGCTCTCTATTACCACCTGCAAAGGTGATCACTTCCTAGTCTGTCAGAATTCAGCACTTCCCATGTATTGAATACACTAAAAATTAGATATTTACAGTGTTACCAATGTTTGAGTGTGACTATTTTAAGCTTCTCTAGTGTAAAGACCTTTCTGTTGTTATTTGTAGCGTGCTGTCCTATGCCTTAAATATATATTCACATTAACAGCATTTGTCACTGACAGATACATAACTAGGCATGAATCTGTAGGAAGCAGTGGCCATTCAGACCCAGAAGGCTGTAGATTTTTGTCTAAAATAGAACAGTAAAAAGAGACAGCAAGGTTTGGATTTAGATAGTCTTATTTATTTGGTATTATGCAGCTTGAACCAAGAATGTTTTTATTTTACAGCTAATTTTGCTGTTACTGTTTAGTTGCTAAGTCGTGCCTGACTCTTTGTGACCCCATGGATGGTAGCCCACTAGGCTCCTCTGTCCATGGGATTTCCCAGGCAAGAATACTGGAATGGTTGCCATTTCTTTCTCCAGGTGATCTTCCTGATCCAGGGATCGAGCCTCTATTTCCTGCTTGGCGGGTGGATTCTTTACCACTATGCCACCTGGGAAGCTACAACTAATTTCACCAAAAGACTGTTATGTGCCAAACAGTGAGATTACATTGATACCCAGGACTCACTTCCTTTCTTCAACTAACCAGTGGATAAATTTGAAGATGCTTGTTAGCGCAGTGACATACCGAGTCTGCAGAAACTTTCTGGGACACTCTCTGTATTGGATTCACTCCAGATTACTAACTTGTAATACGTATTTGCCTCCTTAAAGGCATTATGGTTAACATGGAGACTTTGAAATCAGCTACTCTAGATTCGTATTCTGATACCACCCCTCACTACCTAATGTGTAGCAAGTTAATCTCTCTGTGTCTCTCTTTCCTCATTTATAAATTATGTATAATACTAGCTACTGAACAACCTTCTCGTAACGTTTAGAATGAGACAACGATGTGATGCTTAGCACAATGCCTGGTTAACTCAAAGAACCCAAGATCAATTTGAATAGTTGAAAAAATGAAAGAAAAGGATTGGGCATGCTTTCATGAGCTAGGAAGTGGTTGCCCCCTCTCTCTGGTTCCTCCTTTTGACTAGGCATTTGTTCATCTTTCTCTCAGCACGCCAGATTTCTTTGCTTCACTCCCACATGGCTTTTGAGATCTTCCCTGGTGGCTCAGCTGGTAAAGAATCTGCCTGCAATATAGGAGACCCTGGTTCGTTTCCTGGGTCGGGAAGATCCCCTGGAGGAGGGATATGCTACCAACCCAGTATTCTTGGGCTTCCCAGATGACTCAGATGGTGAAGAATCTGCCTGCAATGTGGGAGGCCTGGGTTCGATCCCTTGGTTGGGAAGATCCCCTGAAGGAGGGCACAGAAACCCACTCCAATATTCTTGCCTGGGAGTCCCCATGGACAGGGGAGCCTGGTGGGCTGCAGTCCTTGGGATTGCAGAGTCGGACACAACTGAGAAACTAAACACGCACATGGCTTTCACCCAATTTCAAATTTGAAGGACCAGCTCAGACTGACTGGGAATGTTCTAAATTGCATATAGAAAGATTGTGATCAGTACCATTCAGTTCTGTCAACCATCACTGATTCAGATACAACCAGCTGGTTTGAGGAAGGAGAGTAAAATCCTACAGTATCAGTAGAGTTGTAGCTGGTGACCGTCTCTGCTATAAGTGTGTGTATGCTCAGTTCCTCAGTGTCTGAGTCTTTGCAACCCCATGGACTGTAGCCCACCAGGCTTCTCTGTCCATGGAATTTTCCAGGAAGAGTACTGGAGTGGGTTGCCATTTTTTAATTCCAGGGAATCTTCCTGACCCAGGGCTTGAACCTACATCTCTTGCACCTCCTGCATTGGCAGGAGTTTTTTTTTTTTTTTTTCTTTAACCACTGAGGCACCTGGGAAGCTTCTTCTATGAGGAAAGAAGCTTCAAAGGAAACAAAAATGTTGGTGTCATCTCAATTAGTATCTCTTGGAAATTCTGATAAGGAAGTATCTCCCCAAGTATTAAGTTGTTTTCTCACATAAAATTTATTTAGTTATAAGAATAATTAGTAATGTGAACTATTTTATTCCAAAATTTGCAGTGAAATTAGTTGTTTCAGTACATAATTTCCATCATTTCTGCAGCCTGATTTCTACAATGCACGTGGATTTTACCCAGCATTCAGTAATATTGTTTGAGTGGTCTGATTGCTTTCACTGTTCTTTCATACTCATGTTTAACTGCTCTGTTTGACTTATTTAAAATCTTGCTATTATATGTCCCACTATTCTTTTATTCTAAACTTCACTGTAACCAGTGATTCTACATCTTTGGTTATCATCATTCCGTTCTGTAACACAAATATCACTGTGCCTCTGTGCTACTTTGTGGTATACATCTAGTTATTATGAGTAAGAAGACTAATAACATCCTGCTAGCTCATCGTTTCCTTAGAGGCCAAGAAAATCACCCTTGTGTATGCTGACCTGGTTATGAGAGTCCCTACGCTGCATTGTAAGCCAAGTCTCTTGTTTAGAAGCAAGTTATAGATACAAAAATACGGAAACAAAAGAGGAGGGCAGTCTTTACTATTGAGTAATAGTCTTTACAGGCTTTGACATCAATTAATGCTTTTCTTATGTGGGATTGCCTTCTGTGATTTCAACACTTCCACAGTGTTATTTGGAATATTTAATGCCATAGGTTATAAATCTGAACTTACTCAGAAAACATGTTCCAATTCAGTGTTATTTCTTAACACTTGATCTAGAGCATAGATAATGGAAATGTACATATGCTTCATGAATCCTTCATGTATTCCACTCTGCATTATATATATCCGGACGGGACAGCTGCCAGAACTGTTGGAGAAGTTTCATTTTAAACAGAGTTTTGTGCAGTTGGGCATGAATGAACTTTTAATTGATTATAACATGCAAATATGTAATAAGCTGAAGAATCACAGGCTGTGCTTTGATTACAAATTATTTAAATAATGGAGGATTATTCAGTTTGTGTCACAAGTAGCTCCAGTCTGCACAGTTAAAGGCAAAATGATGAGTATAATCCTGAAAGATAAAGTCGTTTCATTAAACAAGCTTTCCTGGCTTACTGTTTGCTTTATTTTGATGCCAGATTGAATAATGGGATTTTTAAAGGTAATTTAACAGTGATAGTATACTGCATTTTTATCATCTTAGAATTTTAGAATTCTTTTATATTTGTAAAATACACAGATTGAAGTAATTATGATAAAAATACCATATAATTTCAGTCCTAATGTCAGGAAAATTAAAGTGGTTCCAAAAAGTGTTATTAATATGGAGAGTGAAAAGTAGCTATAATGTCATCACATGTTGATAGTGTTTTCTTGCTAGCCAATCATCAGTAATTTTCACGGAAGCTTTATTCTTTAGTGCCCTGAAATTTATTCCTGACATATACATTTAATATGTACTGTGTATTTTTTGAAAGTAGAAATGAGCATGCAGATACATTGTGATATATGCTGTCAGTAAAACGTTGAAATTAGGATCTTTCATGGAACCTCTTTGCATCATCAGATGGAAAATTAAAGACTTACCTGAGAAAAATAGTAAACCACAGGATTTTATAGTTGAAGTTCTTCACTTTACTTGACAAATATGATCAATGTTTCCAATATACCTAAAAGAGACTTTTTTTAATGAGTTGGTTTTTTTAAAAAATTAATTCATATAGTATAAGACTATTAAAATCTCCATCACATAAAGAACAGCACTAAAAATGAAAACAATAATGGTAATAACATGAATTAAAATTGCAAGTTGTTCCAAATCTTAGTTGCCTCAGTTTATTCGTTCATTAAATAAAAATTGTTCATATTGTTGCTTTTGTTCAGTTACTAAGTCATTCATGAACTGCGCAAACCAGGCTTCTCTATCCTTCACTATCTCCTCTTGACAGTTGGCTCAAATTGATGTCCACTGAGTTGGTGATGCCATCCAACAGTCTCACCTCTGGTGCCCTCTTCTCCTCCTGCCCCCAATCTTTCCCAGTATCAGGGTCTTTTCCAGTGAGTCGGCTGTTCTCATCACGTGGCCAAAGTATTAGAGCTTCAGCTTTAGCATCAGTCCTTCAATGGGTATTCAGAGTTGATTTCCTTTAGGATGGACTGACTTGATCTCCTTGCGGTCCAAGGTACTCTCAAGAGTCTTCTCTAGCACCACCATTCAAAAGCATCAGTTCTTCAATACTCAACCTTCTTTATGGTCCAGTTCTCACATCTGTACATGACTCGTGGAAAAGTCACAGCTTTGACTAAACGGACCTTTGTTGCCAAAGTGAGGTCTCTGCTTTTTAATATACTATGTAGGTTTTTCATAGATTTCCTTCCAAGAAGGAAGCATCTTTTAATTTCATGGCTGCAGTCACTGTTTACAGTGATTTTGGAGTGCAAAAAAATAAAATCTGCTGTTCTTTCCAGTTATTGATTTCCCTTTAATTGCCATGAAGTGATGGGACCATATACCATGATCTTAGTTTTTTGATGTTCAGTCTTAAGCCAAATTTTTCACTCTTCTCTTTCACCAGCATCAAGAGGCTCTTTAGTTCCTCTTCACTTCTGTCATTAGAGTGGTATCATCTGCATATCTAAGGTTGTTGATGCTTCTTCTGGCAGTCTTGATTCCAGCTTGTGATTCATCCAGCTTGGCATCTCACATGATGTGCTCTGCATTAATATTAAATAAGCAGGGTGACGATATAGAGCCCACCCTGAGGGCTCTACTCTCTTGACTGTATCTCCTGAAGGCCCTACTTCCCAATACCATCACCTCAGGATTTCAACAGAAGTACAAGCTGGACTTAGAAAAGGCAGAGTAACCAGTGTCCAAATTGCTAGCATTCATTGGATCATATAGAAAACAAGGGGATTTCAGAAAAACATCTATTTCTGCTTCATTGACTACACTAAAGTCTTTGACTGTGTGGATCATGACAAATCTTGGAAAGTTCTTAAAGAGATGAGAGTACTGGACCGCCTTACCTGTCTTCTGAGGAACCTGTATGCAGATCAAGATGCAGCAGTTAGAACCTTACATGAACAATTGACTGGTTCCAAATTGGGAAAGGAGTACATCAAGGCTGAAGAAGGGCTGACTCCTTGAATGATGCGCTTTTTCCCAAGTTGATATTTACTTTAGTAGATTGAGTAGATTTAATAGATTATCTGAAACAGAAAATGCATATGTCAATGCATTGGTTAAGCCAAAAGATTCTATACTCAAGTTTAAGTTTCAAAAATATTAAATGAAATAGAATTAAGCATATTTCTCTACTTTTTTCATTATACTAAACCTTTAGAAATTAATGATCATGCTGGTCTCCCAAGTAATTTGATCAAGAAGCATTTTGCTTACTATAAGTATGTACATCTTTATGAAGAATGTTCAGTGGAACACAATTTAGGAAAAAACATTTTTTAAAAGAACTTAAAAAAAAAATATCCGAATGCTGTAATAACAGAAATAAGAATAAAGAAATATATGTTTACCCTTTGTCATAATGGTTTATGGAACATTGCCTAAGAATCACTTCCTTATGCATGATGAAATTCTAAAGTACCATAATAACAACTAGCTAGTTTGCCACTGGAAATTGCAGTCTATACATAGTTTTTGGATGGGTCACAGTAGATTTATTTTCCATTCTTATTGTGCAGACTAGGTGACCTAGACATGCAAGCCATGGTTGGAGAGAACTTCAGATCTGCTTTTTTCCAAATGTCAGAGAAATTCCATTTTCACTTACATAAATGAGAAACAAAATTATTTATTTATCTTATGCTCTAATTATACATCAATATAATGTCATCTGTTACTACATGGTAGAATAGAGAATGAAGCCATATAAAAACCCCACAGTTTTATTGAATGCATGTTTTCTAAAAATATGGAGTAACTTTTCCCTCAACTTGAGCATCACATATGCACACATGGACTTTCTAAATAACACTTTGATTCAAAATTATGTGAATTTGCATATAACTTTGAAATCATGCTTTTGAAGTTAATTTCTTGAGTAGTTTATTTGTTCATCATTTCGTCCAACAAATACATATACATCAAACTACATGCCTAGAATTACACTGGACACTCAGGATACAAAGTTACAAGATTTTCATTGACTTTTGAAAACAACTATAGCTGGAGCCAAATACATAAAGAAGTTCAAGTCTTGTAATGAAAGTTCTTTACAGTGAAATTTGAACTCCAAATTCAATGCATAACATTTAAATATTCTATCAAAATAATGAAGTAGCTAATAGTGATGTTTTCTGTGGACTCTGGTAAGCAATTTATGTATTTGGTGATGTGTTAGTCTTCTACTGTGATCTTTATAAAACCTCAGAGGTTCAAAAGTGTTTTTCATTATTGCAATAAATTCATGTTTTATTTCTCCATGGCCAGTGACAAATTTAAATGTCAAGCCTTGTTTGACATAATGCCTGTTATCCAAATGTAAATTGTTACTCAAAGTGTGACTTAGGTATATGGTCACATTTATTGAAATATTTTCTTTTAATAAATATTAAAATAACTGCTAATACACCCGCATACTGCAATCTGGGTGTCATCTGTGTCACGTTGGTGATGCCAAAATTAGATATACTTATTTTTAACCATGAATTGAATCAGTTGTTATGTTGTTGATGGTTTCTTATCATGTAGCTACAACCACAGAGACAAGCAGATTTTTAAATTTAGCTCATTTTTGCAATGGCCTCCTTTTGTGAATTAGGTCAAGTAGGTCAATTACTAAATCTTTCTAGAGACGAAAATATTGGTATACCTCATAGAAGAACTGGGAGAATTATAAGCACTGTTTAAATGCTTGATATCTTAATATTTCTGACTGTCATAGCTGGTATCACTTGATGATTGGAGAAGATTAGGTCAACTCCTTTGTTTACATACTGTATGATTATAACAGGAGCATATGGAACATATGAAAATCCTTCATAGATGTGTGTTTTCTACACACTCAGGTAAAAAGGCAATTAATCATCTTTTATTACATAATATTATGTTATGTATATTGTATGTAAATATTAAGAATGTGAATAATTCTTAAAGAGATGGGAATACCAGACCATCTTACGTGCCTCCTGAGAAATCTGTATGCAGGTAAAGAAGCAACAGTTAGAACTGGACATGGAACAACAGACTGGTTCCAAACAGGAAAAGGAGTACGTCAAGGCTGTATATTGTCACCCTGCTTATTTGACTTATATGCAGAGTACATCATGCACAATGCCAGACTGGATGAAGAACAAGCTGGAATCAAGATTTCTGGGAAAAATATCAATAACCTCAGATATGCAGATGACACCACCCTTACCACAGAAAGTGAGGAAGAGCTCAAGAACCTCTTGATGAAAGCAAAAGAGGAGAGTGAAAAAGTTGGCTTAAAACTCAACATTCAGAAAACTAAGATCATGGCATCTGGCTCCATGAGTTCATAGCAAATAGATGGAGAAACTATGGAAACAGTGAGAGACTTTATTTTTGGGGGCTCCAAAATCACTGCAGATGGTGATTGCAGCCATGCAATTGAAAGACCTTTGCTCCTTGGAAGAAAAGTTATGTCCAACCTAGACAACATATTAAAAAGCAGAGACATTACTTTTCCAACAAAAGTACACCTAGTCAAAGCTATTTTTTTTCCAGTAGCCATGTATGGATGTGAGAGTTGGACTATAAAGAAAGCTGACTGCCAAAGAATTGATGCTTTTGAACTGTGGTGTTGGAGAAGACTCTTGAGAGTTCCTTGGACTGAAGGGAGATCAAACCAGTCAATCCGAAAGGAAATCAGTCTTGAATATTCATTGGAAGGACTGATGCTGACCCTGAAACTCCAACACTTTGGCCACCTGGTGCGAAGAACTGACTCATTGGAAAAGACCTTGATGCTGGGAAAGTTTGAAGGCAGGAAGAGAAGGGGATGGTAGAGGATGAGATGGTAGGATGGTATCACCGATCCAATGGATTTGAGTTTGAGCAAGCTCCAGGAGTTGGTGATGGATAGGGAAGCCTGGCGTGCTGCAGTCCATGAGGTTGCAAAGAGTCGGACACGACTGAGTGACTGAACTGAACTGAATCAACTTATATACTGTATATGGTAAATTGGCAGTTTCAGAAAAAAATAGTCTCACAAGTACAATGATTCTCTTTATGTGGCTCTTTTTCTATCATCTCAGTCTATTGTTACATTTAGTAGATTTCCCTGTATAACACTACTCTATATCTCTCTTTTCCATTCAGTGATTTATATAGGAGATATTATACTATAGAGCTTAATATCATAAAGGAAAATCCTGTTTTCTTAGTTCAGTTCAGTTCAGTTACTCAGACATGTTGTTAGTTATCTAAATCTTAAATATCTTTAGTACCACAGTTAATAAAAATAATCATGTGCAATAAACACTGAACTTTGCAGTGGTCATTTCATCTGTAATTTTCTCTTTTTTACAGAATTTGTTTATAGATGTCTGTTTATGAAGTTTCTTCCTTTACACATGAAATTATTTTTAATACTTTGTGTCTTTAAAGACATCTGTTATTGTTTAGTTGCTTAGTCATGTCCGATTATTGCAAACCCATGGGGTGTAGCCTTTCCATGGGATTTTCTTGGAATATTGGAGTGGGTTGGTATTTCCTCCTCCAAGGGATATTCCCCACCCATGGATCTAACCCGATTTCTCCTGCCTTGGAGACAGATTCTTTACTCTGTTGAGCCACCTGGGAAGCCCCCTTAAAGACATATACCTTAAAATTTGTGAGAATGTTGTGAGAGAGGTAAAACCAGGGTTAATTTTGTTAGGACTTTAAAAGGAAATGCACTGATTGGTAGCAGTAAGTGAAAGTTCTTGCCCCCACCCTTAGTCAGCAAGTCACATGTTCATTAATGGGTGGCAGCCACGTTCTGCAGTAAATTTGTGAATCACTAACCTAAAAGACATTGAATAATGACACATTGAGAGAGTCATTTCCTGGGCAGTTTGATAAGAAGTCTAGAGGTCCCCAAGGAGAGAGAGGTCTGGGATATTCAAGGAGGAAGAAAGGACAAACTTTTTTACTTTTTTCCTCTACATTCCTTAGCATTATATAACAATAATGTATCCTGCCTGAGGACAGTCTTTGGATTAAACCCTCTGGCTAATTCTGTTATCTTAAAACATAAATTATGGGAGTAGGTCTGGTCTTTAGAAGGATGTATCCTGCCTGAGGATGATCTTTGGATTAAACCTTCTGCCAACTCTGTTATCTTAAAATGTAAATTATGGGCGTAGGTCTGGTGAGGTCTTTACAACCTCCAGACATTCTTTGGATTCATTGGAGAGTATATAACTCCATTGCTAATACTAGCAAAGGGGGTACTCTTTTGCCCCCTTCTGATGCCTATGTCAGAAGCTTTCTCTATCTCCTTTATACTTTAATAAAACTTTATTACACAAAAGCTCTGAGCAATCCAGCCTCATCTCTGGCCCCGGATTGAATTCGTCTCCTCCAGAGGCCGAGAATCCCGCGTCTTATCGTTCAGCAACAACCTTTCAACATCAAGCTAAAAGCATTCACTTTTTGGTTTTGGAATATCACCAAAATTATTTTTGTATTTGAAATAATTCAATAATTTTTTTATTATTTTGTAATTATTTTAGCTCTTTCTATTTAACTTTTCCTGAAGCATAACAATTATTTCCATTGTACTTTTACCTCTACATATTATTTGACCAAATTCTGTTTTCCTAGTTTCTGATCTGTATCATAATTAGTAAAAATGAAATATGAGATTAGTTGTTAGATCATAGATTATTTTTTTGTCCATTAATCATTAGGATTAATGGTGCAAATATATGCATTTTTAGCATTTTCTAGTTTTACTCGGAAGTTAGCAATTTTATCAAATCAAGCCTTAAACGTTCATTGCTTATTATAATAGTTGCCATAGTGCTATTTAGCACATGATTGTTAAAACACATAATTCATTTGTTTCTAAGAGCAAGATACTCTGTATTCAAAATCTTTGATGTGATTTCATTAAGAATTTTTTGTTTTATTTTTCTGTCACTCATAATAGACACAATCCGTTATATAAGACAGAAATATACTTACCAAGCAGTCACTATGAAGCTACTGACCTCAGAGTCTTTCTTTTTATTGAAGTAGAGTTGATTTATAATACTGTGTTAGTTTCAGGTGTATAGCAAAGTGATTGTTATTTTTTTCAGGCTGTATTTCATAATATGTTATTACAAGATACTAGATATAATTCTCTGTGCTATACAAGTAAACTCTTGTTGCTTATCTGTTTTATGTATAGTGGTTTGTATCTGTTAATTCCATATTCCTAGTTTTCCCCTCCCTCCTTCTCCCGTTTGGTAACCATACATTTGTTTTCTATGTCTGTGAATCTATTTCTGTTTTATATATAGATTCATTTGTATTGTTTTTAGCTTCGACATATATGTGATGTTACATGCTATTTGTCTTTGTCTGACTGCACTCTGTTTAGTATTCGCTAGGTCCATCTGTTTTTGTTGCACATGAATATATTTCATTCTTTTCTATGGCTTAGTGGCGTTCCATTGTGTGTGTGTGTGCGTGTGCGTGTGTGTGTGTGTGTGTACACTGTGTTTTCTTAAGTCAGTCATCTGTTGATGGGCACCTGGATTATTTCCATGTCTTGGCTACTGTAGATAATGCTGCTCTGAACATTGAGGTGCATGAGTCTTTTCAAATTAGAGTTTACATTTTTTTCTGACTATATACCTAGGAGTGGGGTTGCTGGTTCACATGGTAGTTCTGTGTTTAATTTTTTGAGAAACCGTTTTCCATATTGGCTGCACCAATTTACATTCCCACCAACAGTATAGGAGGATTCCCTTTCTCCACTCCCTCTCCAATATTTATTATTTGTAGACTTTTTGATCATGGCCGTTCTTACCTCATTGTACTTTTGATTTGCATTTGTCTAGTAGTCAGCGACATTTAGCATCTTTGCATATGCTTTTTGGCCATCTGTATGTCATCTTTGGAGAAATGTCTATTTAGATATGCCCATTTTTTGATTGAGTTGTTTGCTTTTACTGTTGAGTTATATGAGTTGTTTATATATTTTGAATGTCAACCTCTTGTTTGTTGCATCATTTGAAAATACTTTCTCTCACTCCAGAGGTTGTGTTTTCATTTTGTTGATTGTTTTTTGCAAAAGTTTTTAAGTTTGCTTAAGGTCCATTTATTTATTTTACTGAGCTCAGAGTTTTTATGTCTAAGTCTCCATGGAGTGGCTCTTCTGAACATACACAGAATTCCAAAATCCTAGAGCCTTCTGCCTCACATGGATATCTCAAAAGGCTAAAGAGACAATATTTCCTTTCTAGCACTTATTGCAAATCTGAAATTATGTTATATCATATTATATTAATTTTATGATTGTATGCTTCCTATGATAGTATGTTAAGTATGTCTGCATGTGTGCTAAGTTGCTTCAGTCATGTCTGACTCTTTGCAACCCCATGGGCTGTAGTCCAGGCTTATCTGTTCAGGGAATTCTCCAGGCAAGATACTGGAGTGGGTCACCATGCCCTTCTCCAGGGCATCTTCCCAACCCAGGGATCGAACCCAGGTCTTCCACACTGCAGGTGTATTCTTTACCACCTGACCCACCAAGGAAGCCCAAGAGTACTGGAGTGGGTAGCGAATTCCTTCTCCAGGATATCTTCCCAAACCAGGAATCGAACTCTGGTCTCCTTCATTGCAGGAGGATTCTTTACCAGCTGAGCTCTGAGGGAAGCCCGATATTGTATATATTAGTTATTATTACATATTTTGCTATCATTTTGTGAGACTTAGGACCTAGGAGCCCAACTTCTTTTAATTAAAAAGATTTTTTATTAAAATAAGTGAAAAGTAGAAAAAAAGCTTTTTACTTGGAATATGATGTCTAAGATTTATATCTAGGTTAGTTACAAGTTATATGGGAGAGCTACCTTTTCATAAGCTAAAGTGACTAAATCCATGTTATGCAAATCATTTGGTAATAAATTGTCATGTAATGACTCTGTGCCCTTAAAATTAAATCTTAATACACTCTCTGACAGTTCTCAGCTTTGTTGAGTTTCTGCACCACACACCAATCACTCTGTTCTTGTTAATAATTTAAGATACATGAACTTGAAGTTCAAATACTATGCACAGTTTACCTCAGAAGCCAGACCAGGTGCATTCTGGAAGGTATCATTTATTCCGTCTCTTTTATAGACAAAACCTAACAAGTATCTCCTAGAATTATATAATAGTTATGCCACTTATCAACCAAATCATCAACTGATGAGTTTTAAAAATTAAATCTAAAGCATTCCCTAAATCAAAACCCATAAACTACCTGTTATTATCACTATTATTTAATTAAAATAGAATTCTAATGCCAAAAGTAATGAGAAGCACATAATCCTCAGATAATAATACATTAAATTGAACAAATTGGGTTTTGTGAAATACCTCAGCATTTTTCTCATTTCTTTAAGAATTAGTGAAGATTTTGTCATGGTCCATTGACTAATATTTGGACATGAATTAAAATTTGTATTTTCATTTACAGACTGGAACACTTGACTTCTTGTCCAGGTTTAAAACTCTTCCATGTTTCCTCAAACTTGAATGTAAATTCACCCAGGTCCATATGTGAACATATAAGCAAATTAAAGTGCAAATATTTATCAAGAAAACCTTTCATTGCTATGGTGCTTACCTTTCTTTATAAATCAGCGTATGTACCCTGAGTCTAGTTGGTAGATTTAATGAAAAACTTTACTTAGTTTACAGTTCATCTTTGAAGAGTATACTAAATAAAATACTGTTTAGGGTTGACTCTAACCAAAAAAGTTACTTTTCTGTAGAATAAAGCAATGTCAACACAATACAATTACACAGGACTAATATGAGGATGCCTAGAGCCAGTTGGGCTCACTGAATTATTTTAACCTTAAGACTCACATCTAAGGTTTAATCGTACTCTTTAGGCTTCAGCAAAATAGAATCTAAGTGAAACTTTAATCTGAGAATTCAATGGACTGTAGCCTCTCCTTTGAACTCACACTACTGATGGTAATGTTAGTGCCCGATGAACTCCCTTTTTTCCCCAGATCTCTAACATGCCCAGAAACACATCCACATACAGACACACTGATAGACACGACCCGATACTAGACAAAGAAGAACACTCAGAAGATGTCTAGGACTAAATATGTTAACATGCTAGGGGTCCTAATAAAATCATCACATGCTGGAACCCTGTGGAAGGATTTTCTGGGATTGACTCAGTATTTGAATTCTTATTCTTACCCCTGAGTACCTGACTTTGCTTTTGGTTCTGTTTTTTTTCCTGTACTATGATTTTTGAACCTTTCTCACGTTTTGGTGTCCTCTTTCATTTATTCAACAAAGCAACACTTATTATAAATCTATTTTGTATTAGTACTGTGTACACTGTAAATGGAGAACCGAAAGACAAAACTCCATGCTGCACATAGTCTAACGGAGGAAACAGGCTGTAGCTATTAATTCATAAACGTTATCATTCACTTACTATGTGTCAGTGACTGTGTTTGACATTGCAGAATCAAACACGGATATCTTATCTCCACTTTCAAATGGCTTAAAACCTAGATTTTAATACATTTTTTTGTCCCATCCTTCTGGCCACAGCAGTAGTAGCCATCTCTGGGTCTTAGATGTCTTCCAGGTTGGTGCGTATTGTCATAGCCAGCATAAGTGAGGAAGGAGGCAGTTTGTGTAAATAAGTGATGTTTCCCAAATGGTTTTATTTCTTTTTTGTTGTTGTTTAACCTCATAAAACTTGACAGCAGTGTTAGTTATTCAGACTGGGCTATATCCTGATTAAGGGGAGGATCATTTTTCTAAGAGTGATGTTAGCAATTACCCTATTGCTTTTCCTAATGAGTTTTGATAGATCTTGGAAAAATGGAGACTTGGTTCTTAGTGATATCCATGTAAGCACTAAAGTGTACTCCTGCCTTCTCCTGCCTATCTGTAAGAAGGAAAGACAGTAGCACCTTGTGTTTTTTCTACTTTGTTTCCACATATGGTAAGGCTTTGAGACCTTTGTAAGTTTATACAATTCCATTGTCTGATTCCTCAAGTTTCCTGGGTCATTTTCTGAATACATTTCTTTCAGTTTCTCCTTATTGCTGAAAATCTGAATTTCTTTTCTATTTAAACATATCTTTAAACAAACAAAACTCCAGTCAATGCCATAGGCCACTTTCATTTCATAGCAATATATGTATAACTATTTGAGTACTGAAATATTATTTTAATTTTCATTTTTATTAATAAAAAAGTTACATAGACCAGCAGATAGATTTTGAGTGATCATACATTCTATATAACTGTCGAGACAAATGTAAAGAAAATAGATTGAAAAATTTAAAAATTAAAGTGTAACATATCTTTACTAAAATGGCAGTTGTTTTCTCACAGGAAAAAAAAATGAATGAGATTCAAATACTCTGAAGGATATCACATTAACTTTATTTTTAATATTTTTCAAATAACAGTGTCCATTTAGATTATAATTGAGTCAAAGGGAACACATTTTTAAATTCCAGCTCAACTTCTTTCTTTGTATTTCTAAATCTGAAGTCTGGACCTCATCTGGGCCTCGTTGAGTACAGCTCAATCAGTCAGTCATGTCTGACTCTTTGTGACCTCATGGACTGTAGCACGCCAGGCCTCCCTGTCCATCACCAAACCCTGGAGCCTACACAAACTCATGTCCATTATGTGGGTGATGCCATCCAACCGTCTCATCCTCTGTTGTCCCCTTCTCCTCCTGCCCTCAATCTTTCCCAGCATCAGGGTCTTTTCCAATGAGTCAGCTCTTCCCATCAGGTGGCCAGAATATTGGCATTTCAGCTTCAGCAACAGTCCTTCCAGTGAACACCCAGACTGATCTCCTTTTGGATGGACTGGTTGAATCTCCTTGCAGTCCAAGGGACCCTCAACAGTCTTCTCCTACACCACAGTTCAAAAGCATCAATTCTCTGGTGCTCAGCTTTCTTTATAGTCCGACTCTCACATCCATACATGACTATTGGAAAAACCATAGCTTTGACTAGATGGACCTTTACTGGCGAAGTAATGTCTCTGCTTTTTAATAGGCTGTCTAGGTTGGTCATAACTTTCCTTCCAAGGAGTAAGCATCTTTTAATTTCATGGCTGCACTCACCATCTGCAATGATTTTGGAGCCCCCAGAAATCAAGTCTGACATTGTTTCCACTGTTTCCCCATCTATTTCCCATGAAGTGATGGGACCAGATGCCATGATCTTAGTTTTCTGAATGTTGAGCCTTAAGCCAACTTTTTCACTCTCCTCTTTCACTTTCATCAAGAGGCTCTTTAGTTCCTCTTCACTTTCTGCCATCAGGGTGTTGCCATCTGTGTATCTGAAGTTATTGATATTTCTCCCAGAAATCTTGATTCCAGCTTGTTCTTCATCCAGCCTGGCATTTTGAATGATGTACTCTGCATATAAGTTAAATAAGCAGGGTCAGTGACTATATACAGCCTTGATGTATTACTTTCCCTATTTGGAGCCAGTCTATTGTTCCATGTCCAGTTCTAGCTGTGGCTTCTTGACCTGCATACAGATTTCTCAGAAGGCAGGTAAGGTGGTCTGGTATTCCCATATCTTTTAAGAATTTTCCACAGTTTGTTGTGATCGACACAGTCAAAGGGTTTGGTATTGTCAATAAAGCAAAAGTAGATGTTTTTTTGGAACTCTCTTGCTGAGCCTCATGCTAAGACAAAATATAGTCTTGATCATTTTATTTAGCTTTCTAGAATGTCAGAATGTCTGCCAGAGGCAATCTCAAAAAGGAAATTTAGGGATTTAAATATGTTTAAAATTCTAAAGTTAAAAAAAATATGTATATATATTTATATACACACACATACATATAGCTAATGGTGATAAGAGATATTCCTCATAAAAATTGAATTGAGACTCCTCAGAAGTGGGCCTGGGATGTTGAAGAAAGCTTTTCAATCAGATGACAGAAGAATAGGCTGCATCATGAAAGCAAGGTTTGCTGTTGAAGTTTTCTTAGTGCAGATGGTTTTACACTTGGAGGATATGAAAAGGAGAATCTATTTGACAAATATACTGAAAGCTTGAGTATTTTGCTAAAAGATCCAAAAGATGAATATGTAGTACTGTTCTCTCAAAGAACTTTTTGTTTAGTTTGAGGAAAAAGGCACACTATAAATATCTATGATTTGGTGTATTATAGTCATCTACATTTACTGGACATTTTTACAGAAATCTGGCTAGAAGTTATACTTACCCAAGAGAGGCTGTGTATGTGATGAGAGGGTCAAGAGCAATGAGTCTGAAGTAATGATGCCAGAATCATAGTTACATAATTCATTAACTTTCCTAGTTTTCCCTTCTAAATAATAATCACCTCTTCATTGGACTGTGGTGAGTATAACATGTGTTAAAGCATGCAAAATATTTAAGAAAGTTCTAGACATGTTTTTAGTTCTCCATAAATCTTAAATGATGATTATTATTTCATATTTTTAAAATACATATTTCTGGGTCTCTGGATTCTGTAGGTCATGTATACTACTCAGGAAGTCAGCATTTTTAATAAACCAACAGAGGTGGTAATGATGTAATTGATGAATAAATCAGTGTTTGAGAACCTCTGTTGTAAGTTGTTTAAATTGATACAATGAACAAGAGAAAGTAGGAACTGGACAGTAATATTTTCAATTAAAACAGGAAAAATGAAGATACTTATGAATACACATAGTTTAGAAGGAAATGAGAAAAATAAAAATTAGTAGGTTTTACATAGAGAAATATTAAGCTAAGGCATATTATTTATGTAAGTATGACCCTATTAAGTCGAATAGGAATTCTGTGCACATATATACTTAGGAAAACCTGGCGAATATATATACACACACACATATACCTATATATGCATTTACACACACATATACATACCTAAATGAGACTCAGTGCATCTCTTGCTGTTTAATTCTGTGAGCTTTAAGGTATCTTAGGTAAGGAGAGGAGAAGGCAATGGCACCCCACTCCAGTACTCTCACCTGGGAAATCCCATGGAAGGAGGAGCCTGTAGACTGCAGTCCATGGGGTCGCTAAGAGTCAGACTCGACTGAGAGATTTCACTTTCACTTTTCCCTTTCCTGCATTGGAGAAGGAAATGGCAGCCCACTCCAGTGTTCTTGCCTGGGGAATCCTAGGGACGGCGGAGCCTGGTGGGCTGCCGTCTATGGGGTCCCAGAGTCAGACACGACTAGAGTGACTTAGCAGCAGCAGCAGCTAAGGAGAAAAATGAGTTAAAAAGTGAGTTAAGATGCTTTAACTAGAAAACAATTACCTCAGTCATTATTTCTTTTTCATTTAAAGGTACATTTTCAAAACCAGGCTGCATAAATAAATTCAGTTATTTAATATCAATAAAAGTTTTGTAGTTCTATGTTATTTATGGTTACTGATTCTACTTAAGTAGAATTTTGTGTTCTGTTATAAATAATAAGGCATTTAATGGCTTTCCTCTAATCAAGATAATCTGGATTTTTAGAAAATGCTTAAATATATGTTTAATAATAATTGATGAACATTGAAAGAATTTTGGCCTCTCAAATATAACTTGTAATCACCTTCATAGACATAGTTTTTTAGTTATGTATAAGACATTAAGCTGTTTATAATAAATCAGTGCAAATGCATCTAAAGTTAGGCATTATCAACAGGTGTACACATGAAAACATCTTGCAGGTTGCCAATGTGATCAGTTAATTTTTTCAGGGCCCCTTCATGGCAAGCTTCTGTGACTAGGATGACTATATATTTAACTCATTTATTAGCTGTACTCCATTATGAATGGAATGTCTCAATATGTATTCAAAAGAATACATTTATCTTCTTAGGAATATAAGTGTATACTTTGCCACTGAATGTGAGGAAAACATAAGCTATCAAATTGAGGGCATATCAGTTGTTCTTTAAATATCATGGCAGAAATGAGGTGTGTCAGTAGTAAGGCTATATGAAACCATAAAGTAAATACTTAGAGAAAGATCATAAAGAAAATGTTTCTGATTTAATGATGCTACAAGGTGGTCAGCTCTAAAATACAGCTCTAAATTTTTGTAAAAATTAATAAATTAAAAATATACTGAGATTTTCAATTAAAGCAAGAGATTTAATTATTGAGATCCATAAGGGCTTCCCAGGTGGCTCAGTGGTAAAGAATCCAGCTGCCACTGCAGGAGATGTGATTTAATCCCTGGGTCAGGAAATGGCAACCCACTCCAGTATTCTTGCCTCGAAAATTCCATGGATAGGGGAGCCAGGTGGTCTAGAGTCCATGGGTGCCAAAGAGTTGGACATGACTGAGCAACTGAGCATTGAGATCTAGACAACTGTTTTATTTGCTTTTAGAAAATTTACAGTATGTATTACTTTGTTACATTTTGTAACAGTTACCTTTCTAGTATTTTTCTTTGGATATATATGATGTCCTTTTAGAGTTGAAATTAAATATGGTAAAAAATTAGACTCTACTGCTTATTGGATATATATTAAAGAGCTTTGCTATTTAATCTTACAACTTGCCTTCTTCATTTGTGCCAATGAACTGGAGTCATTATGGCTCATATACTTCTTTTGGGGGGATAAGTGAAAGACAATCTCGGTTACAGTGTTTGAGCTTTACATTTAGTTCAACTATTTAGATCTTACCAAGATAGAAATTTCAACTACCATACCATTATAACTTAAACATTCCATTTTATGTGAACATAAAAGAAACTGGTTAGAGCAAATCTCAACATCACCTGAATAAATCCTGCTTTTGTGTACATGAGTCACTGAAGTTTTCGATGTTATGTTTTGGCCACTAAATACAATTTTGCAGTCTTCTGAGGCTTCCATGGGCTTGTCAACTGTCACTTTTCTGTGATAATTAGGAAGAGAAATACACAGATAAATGAGATTCACAGTGATTTGGGCAGCCCCCTGTTTCACTAGATTCAATTCTCTTCACTATAAAACCTTTCCTGGAGCTGCCAAGTCTTAACAACATTTGACAGAATTGAGTTTAACCTTTTCTTTCTTTCCTTGCCATCTTCTGGTGAGAGTTATTATTGAGAGGAAAAAAATAGTGGCCAGAGCAAAAGGCTGGCAACACTTCACGGTTGACATGCCAAGTGTTCTTTGACTAAGTTGCTTTTAGAAGAGGGAGGGAGAAATAGCTCACTCATAAGTTCTTTCAGTTCCATTGCTGTAGATCCCTGCAAGCCACTGAGTAAAGCAAAGAGTCAATCAAATGCTTTTGGAATTTCCATTCATTCATTCATTTTTCATTCATTCATTCTTACGTATAAACAATGATACATATTGAATTTGTACACTTCTCCATGAATAATTCTAAATAGTGAGGATACACTGATAATTGAGAACAGGTTTCTTTGTCATAAAATGAATCCATTGGAGGAGGATGCATATATGTAAACGGGCAAGAGAGTATAAATTAGGCATTATGAAAAATGTGTCAGTGGGGAAGAGTCAGAATTTAAGCCATTATACAGTATCCCACTAAGTTCCTACCCCTAAGCAATTATCAGTCAGCACCTTAATTGAATTTCCCAAAATATGATCTGTGTATTTCTACAGAATGCTTGGGTGTGTTATAAATAGAGTTCTCTGGCAATAAAAGCATGGAGAATAGTGTAACATATAAAACTAAATAAGATAATTTATTGCATAGCTTTACTATAATGATGTGAATACCATACAGATTTATTTTATATATGTGTGTACAGTTCTCAAAGCTTTCAATATTAACTTAAAAACAGATAGAGTAGGAAGAGCTTCATAGTTGTCTTGCAAATAAACACTTGCTTTCCACGAAATCCTTAGTGGGATTCTAGTTGCATCTTTGTTGTTTAATCACTGAGTCGTGTCTGACTCTTTTGGACCCCCAGAACTGCAGCATGCCAGGCTTCCCTGTCTTCCACTGTCTCTGGTGTTTGTTCAAACTCATGTCCATTGAGTTGATGATGCCATCCAGCCATCTTATCCTCTGATGCCCCGTTTTCCTTCTGCCTAAAGTCGTTCCCAGCATCAGGGACTTTTCCAATGAGTTGTCTGTTTGAATCAGATGACCAAATTACTGTAGCTTCATCTTTAGCATCGGTCCTTCCAAAGAATATTCAGGGTTAATTTTGTGTAAGATTGACTGATTTGATCTCCTTGCTGTCTCAAGAGTCTTCTCCAGTACTACAATTTGAAAGCATTAAATCTTTGGCACTCAGCCTACTTTATGGGCCAGCTGTCATATCTGTACATGACTACTAGAAAAACATACCTTTGACTAGATGGACCTTTGTGAGCCAAGTGATATCTCTGCTTTTTAAGACGCTGCCTAGGTTTGTCAAAGCTTTTCTTCCAAGGAGCAAGTGTTTTTTAATTTCAAGTCTGCAGTCACTGTCTGCACTGATTTTGGAGCCCAGGAAAATAAAACTGTCACTGTTTTCCCCTTTTCTCCTTCAATTTGCCATGAAATTATGGGACTGTATGCCATGATCTTAGTATTTTGAGTGTTAAATTTTAAGCCAGCTTTTTCACGCTCCTCTTTCACCCTGTAAGAGTGGTATCATCTGCATATATGAGGTTGTTGATGTTCCTCCCAGCAGTCTTGATTACAGCTTGTGAGTCATCCATCCCAGGATTTCACATGATGTACTCTGCATATAAGTTAAATAAGCAGGGTGACAATATATAGCCTTGGCATACTCCTTCCCTAATTTTGAATCAGTCCATTGTTCCACGTCCAGTTCTAACTGTTACTTCTTGTCCTGCACACAAGTTTCTCAGGAGATAGGTAAGGTAGTCTGGTATTCCAATCGCTTTAAGAATTTTCCACAGTTGTTGTGATCCACGCAGTCAAAGGCTTTAGCATAGTCAGTGAAGCAGAAATAGATGTTTCTCTGGAATTCTCTTGCTTTTTCTGTGGTCCAGTGGATGTTGGCATTTTGACCCCTGGTTCCTCTGCCTTTTCTAAATCCAGCTTGTACATCTGGAAGTTCTTGGTTCGTGAACAACTGAAGCCTAGCTTGAAAAATTTTGAGCATTTCCTTGCTATCATTTCACAATGAGTGCAATTGTATAGTAGTTTGAACATCTTAGTATTGCTTCTCTTTGGGATTGGAATGAAAGTTGACCTTTTCCAGTCCTGTGGGCACTGCTGAGTTTTTCAAATTTGCTGGCATTATTGGGTGTAAGCACTTTAACAGCATCATCTTTTAGGATTTGAAATAGCTCAGTTGGAATTCCATCACCTCCACTAGCTTTGTTGTGATGCTTCCTAAGGCCCCACTTGGTTTCGCACTCAGGGATATTTGGTTCTAGGTGAGTGATCACACCATCGTGGTTACCTGGATCATTAAGATCTGTTTTGTATAGTTCTGTGTATTCTTGCCACCTCTTCTTAATATCTTCTGCTTCTGTTAGGTCCATACCATTTCTATCCTTTATTGTGCCCATCTTTGCATGATATATAGGCTCTATGTTTTATTCAGTCTTTCTTTGCATTCTTCAAATTGGATTCTTTTTATTGAACTAGACTCATGAATTTAGTGTATTTTTCCTGTTCACTTGTACTTTTAGCACCATATGATTATATGGGTGTAATAAAACACAATTCATAGCATTTTTGTTTATATTTAAATTGTTTCACTGTATTTAAAATTTTCATGTCCCTGTCATCATTATGTATTTGAGATCATTATATAAATGAATGAATATTAACTTTTGTATAATGGCATATAGTAAGAATACAACATTTTATTCATTCTTAGTGAGGCAGTGGTTTCAAATGTTTGGCTGGTACAACACTCACTGGAAGTATCATCTTGGCGTATCTATCTCTAGTCACATGTGAAAATCCTAGTTTAAAAAGTGTTTACATTTATCATGTATTGCCAAACAACTCCATAAATTTGGCTACCAATATATTCTCCCTTCAGCAGCATGAATGAGTTCCTGTTTCCTATAACCTTTCTAAAACTTGATTCCTTATCTGCCTACATTTTCCCAAATAAAAACACATTTATAATACAAAAAGTATCCTGTGTTCAGTATAAGCTGCCAAAAGTAAAACAGGGAAATGTTATCAAAGAGTCTGAGATTTCCAAGAGTAGGGACTGTGTATTAATATCTCATTGTGAATTAAAAAAAAAATTATAGAAGTATGTTTAATTTACAATGTTGTGCTAGTTTTAGGTGTACAAAGAAGAATCAGTTATATATGTATACACACTATATAGTAGATAATAGTAGAATAGATAGCTAATATGGACCCACTATATAGCATAGGGAATGCTACTCAGCACTCTGTAATGGCCTGTGTGGGAAAAGAATCTACAAAAGAGTAGACATATGTGTGGTGAGGAACGGGGAGGCCTGGTGTGCTGCAGTCCATGGGGTCGCGAAGAATCGTACATGACTTGACAACTGAACAGCAAATGTATATGTATGTACATGTGTCAGTTTGATACCTATTTGTTGTATAACAAACAGAACAATCAAAGGAAGTCAGTGACACTGACCTCCTGCAATTATGGATATATCCCTTATCATACACAGAGTCCTGTTTATAGTCCAATCTATAAGTAGATATGGAAGTCTCAAATATTAGCAAGACCCTTTAGGCTCTAATTCTAAACTTAATTATTATAGCTCTTTATATATATAGAAAATTTATATTTCTGTACTATAACTAGGTTTACCTGTCTGTATTTCCTACGTTTATGTTTCCTCTTATATACTGGCGAAAGGGGATTGTGTTGATAAGCAGAGAAAAAGGCAAGTAAAAGCTTGGTTCAATTTTAAGATTAAAACCCCAATGCAAAATTAATTTCACTGTTCTTATTTGTGGGTACTGACCTAGGGAAAAAAGGCCTCAAGATGATTAGTGGTTAATATAAGAAAGATACAGGAAAAATACTGGCAGAAGATCCAAGTAGGAAGAACAAACATGAAATTTCTGTTTCCTTCTGCTGTAATTTCACTAACGCTTTAAAGGTTTTTACAGAAATTGTCTAGAATTCTTAGCATTCTCAGAAAAATCCATTTCACAGTAATTCTCAAAAATTCAATAATAAAATACAATAAAATATTTAGATTGAGTTGATAGAAAATTTCTATAAGTATGTCAATCATTATCTTCAACTAGCAAACCCTGTTATATTAATACTTTATAGTTTAATGTAGGCCAGAGTTAAATTTGAGTTAAACTAATGATAAAAAACATGTAAAAATGAATGCTAAAAAATTGGAATTGTCATTTTAGAACTATCAAGAGCCAATTAAAATTTTCATATTAAGTTTTTACTAAAGTGTATACTTTTACTTAAGTAGCTGTTTTTTGTTGAAAGAAGAGTTTTGGCCGGAAAAGGCTCAACAAATACAAAGGAAGAAATTTCAGTAGGTCCATGGCTGTTTCTTCTTTTACTTCCACCTCAAAGAGAGCAGCCCTGGGGTTCTGAAAAATAAAGCTGTTCCATATGGAAGCTCCAGCTTCTGACTGTACAATAAAGTAACTATAGACACCCTCCATTTCTACACCTTCCTTAATACAACTGTTGCAAGTGGACGCTGTGAACTTTAATCCATATGATGGCAACATAATCACTTAAACTTGAATAAACTCAAAGCTCCAATGTGGCTGTTTCCCAACAAAAACTGAGATGGAGATTTGTGTTGAATAGCCAGTGATTACAAGAACATGATTAAGTGAGACATGGAGTTGATTATGGGTGCTGTTTGTAATACCTGCACCAGAAATGTAATATCTATTGAAAAATGAGGGTGGCGTAAAGACCGGGACCACAGACAACGTTGTGTTTTCTGGTATATGTTTTAGGCTGGATAAATCATCCAGTGTTGCAAATGGTTTACTGAAATCTTTTTTCCTTTTTAACTTTTTTTTGCCAGAATAGTGAGTGTATAATTGTATCTGTTTTGCCTACAACATTAAATGCACCAAAGGTTAATCTATTTTCATTAAACTGAATTCCAAGTGAAACAGTTTTCTTCCTCATTTACCTAAACTTTCATATTGCTTCAAAAAGAAGGTTTCCCCATAGAATATTTAGCTGTCTATAACAGGACAGTATTTATATTGAAGAGAGTAGTAATGCCACTCTAAAATTTTAAGTGTTACTGGGAACATGTATATTTAAATAACACTTGGAGGACCATTCTCTGACATCTCATAATGACTGTCAGGAAGGAATTCTTCATTGTGTGTCTGTGTGTGAGTGTCTGTTTCAGTGTCTGAGTGTGTGTCCACCGTGAAACCCTGAAACGTAGGAGAAACATATGACTCGTTAGATCTTAAAATCTCCGTGGTGAATGTGTACCACTCTTACTAATGCAAGTTTGTAAATTGAGATCACAGTCATCTTTTTGTCAAGATATGAACTCACAGACTAGGTGAACTTCTGCAAGAGTGCACAAAAGATTATTTATATTACTACAGTTTTACAAGTTATCAAATTTTGGACTATTTCTTGGTGTAACAGGACAGAAAATATACAGGGTAAGATACTATCACATAAAAACGGAAGTGTCTCAATACATTGTATAAAATGGAACTAAACTAGATCAGTGGCTTATAAATCCATTTCTAGCAGCTTTTTAAAAAATTTTACATGGCACAAAATCACAAATATGCCATATTTAATGGGAGATTTTAATTGAGTTTATTAATTTGCCAATTTTGTGCATACGTATTTACTTAGCTCATTCTGCCTTTTAAAATTATTATTGACCAATTAATGTTTGAATTTGTTTTTGTAAGTAGATTTTTCAAGAAAAAAGTCAATTATAAACTTGAGGTATTCAGATATCTTTTATTATTTTATATATGTGAAACTGTTTAATATATATCTTCTTAAAACTGGAATGACAAATATAGAAGCAGCCATGATATATGTCTTTTCTTTTTTGTTTTTAGATAATATTCATTACAGTATTTTATAAGAAATACCTTTTTGTTTAAGTGATAAACTTCTCTGTGAATACTTATCTGATATTTTGCTTTTGCTTTTTCCATTCTCTAATTCATTTCTTGTGCACTTGGATATTTTTTAAAGAATAAATGAAGAGGGACTTCTCTGGCGGTCCAGTGCTTAAGACTTCACCTTCTAATGTACAGAGCGCAGGTTTGATTCCGGGTTGGGGAGTTAAATCCTACATGCCTTGTGGCCAAAGAGCATAAAACAGAAGCAATATTGCAACAAATTCAACAAAGACTTTAAAAATGATCCACATAAAAAAAAACTTTAAAAAATAATAAATGAAGAAAGAATCTGTATGTTTTCTTTGCTTTTTGTAAAAAAATGCTGACTGCGACATTAGAAAAAATATGAATTATTTTTCCAGGTGAAAAAAAATCTTTTCATGATTCTTATTTAGTGTTGTAGACAGATGCTCAATTGTCTATAAATTTCCATCTGAAAATATCCATATAAACTTGAAAGTTTTCATCTCTATCTTTCTCAGGTGATTTTGTTTCACAAATTGAATTTGAGCCCATAAATATTTGTACTATTCTGTGGGCAATAGAGTAATTGACTTCAGCTTTATTTCATACATAGAAAATTAATTGAGTCATTTCTAGCAATATTGCTATTTCATACTCATGAATTTTAAAGATGTTTTAAACAACACAAACACCTATTTAATGCAATCTTTTTTCCACTAACATATTATTGAGGAAATGTAACAAGATTATTGATTCAAATGATTTTCACTGAAAGTTGATACATTTTGTCATATTTATTTTACTGAAAAGCAATAGCTTTTAGATTTAATTTCTGAAACAGAAACTAATACTACAAATATCTTTCTTTTAAAACCATCTTGTCCTGGTGATTATGCATAAAAACTGAGATGTTTCTGTTGCTCAGTGGGCTTGTGTTGTCTTGATCAAAAACTCACTAAACTGAGCAGGGAAGGATGGGTGCTAGAAATCCACAACAAAGGCCCACAATTTTATGTTATGAAAACGTAAATACCTAGTTCATCAGGTAATGAAAAACTGTCTCTTATAATGGCTAGAATTGCTTCATGTGTCACTATATTTTATTAGAATTTTAACCCTTCTAAAGGACAAAAAATTAATATCAGAAAGCTCTGATCTGAGACGTCAATTTGGCACTAAAAACATATTGGTCTCTCTAGATATGTTTACTCCTCTGCAAAATGATGTGGTTGTGTTCTGTATGATTGTATCATGCATATAGTACGTAATGAGAAAATTAATATTCTCAATATAGCTTTGAGGTTTTCACACGTTCCATGATTATCTTTGAATTATAATAAAGTTTCTTTTAAAGCATTGTGTTATCTCCCAAGTGAAAATTTGGTTTTCTACTTGACTCTCGCTGTTTAAGCATTTGGGCAGCCACTGGACAGGCAGGAGGCTTAGGGACTCATATGTGTGTCCAGCATGCACTGGTCTTAATAATACAGTATTTCTTTTTAATGATGAATGGCTTCTAGTGAACGGTAACACATCAAAGGTAGTAAGAACAGACAAAAAATTCTGTCCCAACAATAATAGGATTCTCCACTTTTTTTTTACCGTTAATAATGATCCTGAGTCTCTTATTCTGTGAGGATTTTTCTATCCTATTTTCTCTCAGAAGAAATGTCCTGGGTTGAATGTATTAGGTAATGGCAGATGTCAGCATGCACACAGAGACAGGTGAGCTTAGTCGTACATCCAATAGGAAGGAAAAATGTAATGATTTTATATAAGCATAGCAAGTCTTATAAAATGTTATGAGGAATAATATTTTTTATTGTTTAGTTGCTAAGTCATGTCCGACACTTACGGGCCCATGGACTGTAACCCACCAGGCTTTTCTGTCCATGGGATTTCCTGGGCAAGAATACTGGAACGGGTTGCCCTTTCATTCTCCAGGGGACCTTCCTGACCCAAGGATTGAACCTGTGTCTCCTACATTGGCAGGTGGATTATTTACCACTGAGGCATCAGGGAAGCCCAGGAAGAATATTGGTAATCATTTATCATAATGAGAAACTGAGGAAATAAGAAAATGAGAAAGTAAGCAATTCATTTATGTTCTTACTTGAGTATATTTTACCTAATTTCAATCAGTATAGCAACATTGAAAAAATGAAATAATGAATCTAAAAAGTCTGATATTAAAAGTATAAATTATTATAAAAACATAGAGAAACAAAAGATCTCTGGTTTGTTTGAAATTTCTGATTTTTTATGTGGCATTTCATCTAAGTTTTGAAAGAGCAGGAAGCTTCCGGAAATTCTAGACTTTAGGTAAACTTATGATGCAGTAGTAATTGGAATGTGTTGATCACTAGTTAAAAGGGGTAAAATCCCAGAATTCTGAATTTGAGCACAGAGTGAAACCATTTCCCAGGCACTTTCTAAGATCTTGGATAAGTGCTACTGTTTTAAAAGCAGCAGTTAATTAGTAATATGAAGCCAGGATATCTTCAGTGATGTTAGCAAACATACTGCACAAACAAATAAAAAAAATGATAAATGATATCTTAACAGTTTTTTGAAGAAAATGAGAAGCCTAGAATTAATTTCTCATGGAACATTTCAAAATTCATTGTACAGAATGTTGTGATATTAAAGGATAATGGACAGTTCAGTTGCTCAGGTGTGTCTGACTCTTTGTGACCCCATGGACTGCTGCATGCCAGGCTTCCCTGTGAATCGCCAACTCCTGGAGCCTACTCAAACTCACGTCCATTGAGTCATTGATGCCATTCAACCATCTTATCCTCTGTCATCTCCTTTTCCTCCCACCTTCAATCTTTCCCAGCATCAGGGTCTTTTCCAATGAGTCAGTTCTCTGCATCAGGTGGCCAAAGTATTGGAGTTTCAGCTTCAGCATCAGTCCTTCCAATGAATATTCAGGACTAACTTCCTTTAGGATGGACTGGTTGGATCTCCTTGCAGTCCAAGGGACTCTCGAGAGTCTTCTCCAACACCACAGTTCAAAAGCATCAATTCTTCAGCACTCAGCTTTCTTTATAGTCCAACACTTACATCCACATGTGACTACTGGAAAAACCGTAGCTTTGACTAGATGGACCTTTGTTGGCAAAGTAATGTCTCTGCTTTTAATATGCTGTCTAGTTTGGTCATAGCTTTTCTTCCAATGAGCAAGTGTCTTTTAATTTCATGGCTGCAGTCACCATCTGCAGTGATTTTGGAGCCCAGAAAAGTAAAGTCTACCACTGTTTCCACTGTTTCCCCATCTATTTGCCATAAATTGATGGGACAAGATGCCATGATCTTAGTTTTCTGAATGTTGAGTTTTAGGACAGTTAACACTATATTCAAAGACGCTTTAATGTGATAAACAAGGTCTTGTTGCAAAGTTATGCTTTGGTCACTGCAGGGTAATGCTGGAAGCAGTTGATCCCTAGCTATGTTTTAACATTGCTCTGCCAAATAAAATGATTAAGATGGTCCTAATATTGTTTGACCAAAAAGGAAAGAAGGTACAGTGCCAGTAACTGATATGCTACATCCTAGGCTTTTAATCTGTATAGAATGATGAAAAAGGCTAGTAAGTGAAAAGTAAAAACTGAATATGTTAAAACATTTTATGCTAAAAGTATCTAATTAATCTATACTAAGTTCTTAAGTTATAACTGGGAAAATATAATGCTAAAGAAAGCTAGTTCTACAGGTTAATATGCAAGACTAAACTGAAATTAGTTGTATGATAAGAATAAAAATAGTGTCTTAAGTTCCTAGAAGTTTTCACTGAAGACTAATTTTCAAAAATATGAGCTTATAAACATTCCTTTATTTGAATTTATAAAGTTCAGAAAATTTACAGAGAACATCATTTATTTTTGTTCAAAGTTAAAAAAATAGCAAATCATATAATCATTTATTTACCATGTTTGAATTATTTCAAATTTCATATTAACATATCTCCGAACTTAGGAGGAACATATATGTGTTTGATATTAATTCATTCATTATAAAATATTTACTGAGTTTCCCACCCTGTGTCTTATGGTATCAGATTCTGAGATATAGTAGAGAAAAAGAATTGTGTCTTTACCTTCATATCTGTTTCAGAGTATTAATATAGAGAGAAAGAGAGAGAAAGAAAGGAAAGATAGAAGGGAGAAAGGAAGAAGAAGAATTAGTTATGGTTAAATCATGTCTGAAAGAAAATGTGAATTTAGTTTCAACAAAGTGGAGTAAAATTAGTGTAGTGAATCAAGGAATCCCACACACAAATCCAGACTTCATGGACAGACATGCCAATATGAAGGCAGAGGCAGAGACGGGATGGACAGAGGAGGTGCTCAGGGTGGTATTTTGTGAGCTTGAGAAAATCTGGTCTTTGATTTTTCTCATTTCTAAAGTAAACAATGGAAGTAGATCTTTTAAGGTCACTTATGATGTTTTTATATTGGATATTAGATGACTGGGATACAGAGTTTCAGTTCTCATTCTAGATTATGTAACCAATATGCCAGTGGTTAATTCTTGGTTTATGCATCTAGATACTGTAAAAGCTGGGACTAATTCTAGGACTTCAGGCTGATAATCTTTCCTTTATACAAGATCAGTTAAGTGTGTATATACAGGCCTCTGCTACAGTGCTTCTGATCACTCTACTTTAGCCTCAGTAAATTAATCTCTATGTAAAACATATAAACACACAATAATGAAAACAGAACTAAATACCAGGCGTCCCCATAACCTGAAAGGTCAAAATGACTCCGTTCATGTGATGATTCTTCGTGTGTATTTGGGGACATAATGTAAGGGGAGATTTTAGTCTAGGCTAAGTGTCCTGATTCAGTATTTTAAACTGTGAATGCACACAAGGTGTTGTACAGGTAAGGGGCTTGGAATAGAAATAAATGCTAAGAATATAAGTGACAGTGTGAGCTTGGGGGAAGAAATCAAATAGGGCTGTGAGAAGCCGGCAGGGAGAAAACAGCCCTTAATAGCTTGCGTAGGAAAAGTTGGTAATTCCATAATACACATATGGATATGAAAACCAGTCCTTTTCTTTTCCACTTCTCTGATGAATGTGGCTGACTTTTGATGCCTGGCCAAACATGGGATTAGAATGAAACTGATTTGTTTTCAGTGGCCAGTGGGGAAAGAAGCAAGCCCAAGAGTTTGAGAGAGATATTAAGCCAGCTCAAGCTGGCTGTGTAATCAATTCTTTAATATTAAGTCAAAGGAATAGGAATGAGGAGAAAACAAACACAGAGAAAAGTCTAGGCTTAGAGGGTGGGGTTTGAGGAGTAGCAGGACAAGAATAGAACTAAACCCACTAAATTATGTGCAGTGACCACGAGTCCAAACTGCCCAGGCACCTCACTTACAGTAATCAGCAAATACTTTTATTATGCTATGGAAGCATAGGAATTCCAACAAAATTACACTGAAAATATTGCATTTTCTGTCTATGCTCTTCTTTAAATTATGGTAATTCGTTGACATGACATTTGCAAAAGTGTCTAGGAATATACCTGTTGTTATCTTAAGTTCTTGGAGAGTGTTACTTTCTCTTCATCCACTTGTTTCTTCTTTGTAAATAAGATATTTGCTGAGGATAGCAAGATGTCTTCTTTGTATTAAAAGGGAAGACAACTTTGAAGAATTCAGCATTTTTTTTCAGCTAGCCAATCTAAAATAAAGGAAATATTTTTGTTTGTTTCTTAGTGTATTTGTCTAAATAGGAGCAGCTATTTATTGGAAATGCATCTATATTACCTTTTTGAGTCTCTGAATGGCTTATGGCCATAATTATTTAAATTAAATTATTCCTATTCATTCATTAGAAATAGAAAATGTGAGCCTTCATTTATATTTTGGACACTTGAAAAGAAAGATAAATAAAATCCCACTGTGATATATTCTAACATCAAAGAAAATTACAGTTTTTCTCTTATTAATTGAGAATATTCAGAGGAGTAACATACTTAAGCACATACTTAGAAATTATCACCCGAAGCAGTACCTATTAAGCTGTCTTGTCAAGTGCTGCTTGGCTTGCATTTTTAATAATATTTGTGGTACCTTGCTCTTTGTACAGACAAAGACTGTTAATTTCTTGCCTTATTATCTTGCAAAATGCTACTATTCCTTTTACTTGTCCAGTTCTTTTGACTTGCTAGCAGGGACCTGTTGGACTATATGATGCAGAAATAGGTCTTTTATAAATGATTCAAGGCCAGGGATTAGAAATATGTTTGTGATTTGCATTGGAGCACTCTTAAAAAATAAGAGAATTTAAAACAGAGAGAATGTGGCATTTTGGTTTTCCATTTTCAGGGAAGAGCTTTTTTGATGCTCTTTTCTGATTTATTAATTCAAAGGAAATACATCTAATCTTCTTACAATAAATTAATCATTTTTGTTATTTTCATTTGGTTAGTTGAGATGCTTTTTTCCATGAAATATTAAGCATGGCATTTAGTAACCATTTGTAATAAATAGCATGGATACCTGGATGGCTTCATGAAGAAACCGTAAATAGTTTAATGAGAGACAAAGCTGATTAAGAAAATCAGAGGCAAAGTACGATTTATATACATTGTGAGAGGGGGCAAAAGTGAAATTAAATGAATGAACGAAGGTTTCATGTAACACTCTAATGTAAATGTTGTTAGGTAAGATACAGTCTTGATGTCTGTCTTGTGATTTGAATGAGCTCATCAGTTTTCCCTCATTAACACCTTTTACTTGTCTTTCTGATGGCAGCTAGAATTCTGAGAGGGGCCATCGAAGGTATACGATTTATGTGCATCCCTTCTGATGCCATTTTTCACATCGGTGTCAGTTGAACAGAATCAAGCAGTAACGCTCCATTTAATTTCATGTCTAAAGAAATGAAGTTCTATGAAGTTTATTATCTATAATACTTAATGTCTGAAATCACATTTTGGATTTATTGAAAGTCAGTATGTACGGTTTCATTGCTCTCTGTGTTTCAGGATAATTTTTAAAGATTTAAAACAAAATTGCATGTACTTTTATTCCCACAGATTCTAGACAGGTTTAAAATATTTTGTTATAATAACATCTTTATGAAGAGTAAAAATCTGATTTACACTGTATAAAATGTGGTATGGTACACTGACATTCTCAAAACTGTAGTATTGATAGTTTGCTAGGAGAGAGAGGTTTAGATCTCTTACTTGACTGAATAGTAGTTTGAAAGCTATATAAATCGTACTTAATTTTTCTACATCCTGTATATATAATCATAACTTTTAAGGTCATTGTGCATAAAATAAGCTTTAGTAAGAAAGAATTAATGCATTCTCAAGTTATGTATAACAAAAAATCACTTAGTATTTGAAATGACAAGGTTCTCCATATTGCTGCTGCTGCTAAGTCACTTCAGTTGTGTCCGACTCTGTGCGACCCCATAGATAGCAGCCCACCAGGCTCCTCCGTCCCTGGGATTCTCCAGACAAGAATACTGGAGTGCCATTTCCTTCTGCAATGCATGCATGTGACCCCATAGATGTCAGCCCACAAGGATCCTCCGTCCCTGGGATTCTCCAGGCAAAAATACTGGAATGGGTTGCCATTTCCTTCTCCATCATATTACTAGTCTATAATTTGCATATCTCTATTTTCTTTCTGTCTTTAGGTTTATATTTGTGGGAACATGTATGAATAAACCCTTCATAACACAATTTGGGGGTACGTCAGTTGTTAAAGAATCTGCCTGCAATGCAGGAAACCCGGGTTCCATTCCTGGGTTGGAAATATCTGCTGGAGAAGGGATAGTCTACCCTCTTCAGTATTCTTGGGCTTCCTTGGCTCAGCTAGTAAAGAATCTACCTGCAGTGCAGGAGACCTGGGTTCGACCCCTGGGTTGGGAAGATCCCCTGGAGACGGGAATGGCTACCCACTCCAATATTCTGGCCTGGAGAATTCCACATGGGGTTGCAAAGAATTGGACATGGCTGAATGACTTTCAACACAGTTTTTAAAAGAGTCCCACCAGATTGTTTCAATGAAATAAACTATTAATTTTAGGCTAATGTATTTCCTTTCAAGTTTTATTACATTGTTGTGTTGTTTGAGAGTTGAGTGTGAATTCAGTCATTATGTTTTTCTCCCTTCTTTTCTTCATTTGCTGCTTTTTTCTCATTGTTATGGTTTTAAAAAAATTGTATTTCCTTTTCTACAAACTTTCTTCCAAATGTGCATACTTCCCTTTCACTGCTTTTTGTTAATCATATCCCATATTGAATTTTATTTTTACTCTGAAATACATGGATTTTTCTGGAGAATATCATTCACATGTGTTCACACCTGAGTTACATTTGAGACAATGACTAATATATTGCTGATTTATTTAACTTGAAAAGGGAAATTATTTTTTAAAATTTTCATTGTGTATCTCCTTCTCTCAATATTGTATATTGAGGCTGCAGAAATTTTACATCTGAATTAATTTTCTTTTATTTTGCTGGTTATTTTCTAATCATCTTTTTACTGTCTTTTCTATTTTATATTCTACAGTGGGAAGAGATTGGTGAAGTTGATGAAAATTATGCCCCTATCCACACATACCAAGTATGCAAAGTTATGGAACAGAACCAGAATAACTGGCTTTTGACCAGTTGGATCTCCAACGAAGGTGCTTCGAGAATCTTCATAGAACTCAAGTTTACTCTGCGGGACTGCAACAGTCTTCCTGGAGGGCTGGGGACCTGTAAGGAGACTTTCAACATGTATTACTTTGAGTCAGATAACGAGAATGGGAGAAACATCAAGGAAAACCAGTACATCAAAATTGATACCATTGCTGCCGATGAAAGCTTTACAGAACTTGATCTTGGTGACCGTGTCATGAAACTGAATACAGAGGTCAGAGATGTAGGACCTCTAAGCAAAAAGGGATTTTATCTCGCTTTTCAAGATGTGGGTGCTTGCATTGCTCTTGTTTCAGTGCGAGTGTATTATAAAAAATGCCCTTCTGTGGTGCGACATTTAGCTGTCTTCCCTGACACAATTACTGGAGCTGATTCTTCACAGTTACTTGAAGTGGCAGGCTCCTGTGTCAACCATTCGGTGACAGATGAACCACCCAAAATGCACTGCAGCGCTGAAGGGGAGTGGCTGGTCCCCATTGGGAAATGCATGTGCAAGGCCGGATACGAAGAGAAAAACGGCACCTGTCAAGGTAAGAGTTTGCCTGCGGATCTGCAGGGGCTGTCTGCTTCCCTTGGATCATGTATATGTATATCTTCCAGTGATTATGAGCAAATGACCTTTTACTTTGCTAATTTATGGAGATTATTTCTCTTCAAGTTTGATTTCTCTCCTCTCAGAATTTTAAAACTTCTGGCAATGATGAAAGATTTGAAGTTATATTCTACTGGATATACATAATTAGTACTCAGAGAGTGTCTTACTTGCAGTGTAGTATTTCATATTCATTTTGCTTTCAGGAATTTTATTTTTGAGCTACTCACATCAAGGGATTATTTCTTTGTTTATCTGCTACTCTGTCATGACTCTGTCTCTCTGAAGAGAAAAATAATACTCTTGTTATGTGAAATTCAGATGTAAACTTCCATGAGACTTTTGGCATGCTTTTAACTGCCTTTTAAAAATTCTTTAGGTGTAAGTTCTGCCATATGAACTTCATTGGACATATGTGGAAAGTGACAGGACTTAGTTTACCGTGTTCTTTGCATATAATAGCTATTACATACTTGCTTTTAAGAATTTACAGGTTAACTTTAAATGCATAATAAGTAGTGCCCAAGAAAGTAACTGGAGATGGAACCAATACAGAAAGGTCATTTCAAAGCAGTTTGCACTTGGATTTTTTTTTCTGTTTTAATTTTTCTTTTAAATTGAAACTTGATCATGCATGCTTCTTTTTCATTTGAAAATACTCTGATTTTGTCCACAGTGTGGTGACTTGCCCTTTAAAACTTGGATCTTTCTCAGTGGCTTCATGAAACAGGATAGTACTTTATGTCAAAGTGAAGAACAGCTTATGAGGAAGAAAACACATTTTCCTTAGAGGAAAAAAAAAATTATCCTTATGAACCCGAACTTGTTTTCACCATGATATGCACATACCAAATAGGTAATGAGAGTTAATGTGTCTTAACTGAAGAGAAAACCAAATACTGAGAATTCCCCTATGCCCATTGGTAGCTTCAGGTGCAATTTATTTTCTAAATTCAGTATGTAATGTGGCTCAGCCTTGCTCACGTTTCTTCAGGCTTGACTGTAGATTGACTGTAGAGCCAGGAAAACAACACTAATCTGTAAACCATACTGACATTGCTTATTTATCTCTAGAAATGCATTGCACCATATTTACATCAGCTCATGTTTGTATTATCATCTACAATTAAGTGCATGATTATTTCTCCATGTAATCTACAACTCTCTATTCCTTTGTATATAAAGTTTTATTAAATCAAAATTATTTTTCAGATATGCCTTTAAATTTGTCAAATAAATGAATCAGATTTTATTTAGGGTTGAATTTAAAGGAAAGTTTTAACTAACATTACCTTAACTTCTCTTTTTGAGCCATCTTCTTGGCATGGGTGAAGATATATGTAACTGTAGGATCAGCAGTGGGAGTTAAACATAATCCATTGACTACATTGCATTGTTTTCCCTAAAATGCTTACAAAATCTTACTATTTCTAAGAACTTGTTTACCAGTATTAAAAGGCAGCATGCTCTATTTGATTATCTATTTATATCATTTTCATGAATGATATGTGGTAACTTTAGTTCAGAACACAATGATCTTTGTCTTCATCCAGATTGGTACAGGGTATAAAGGACCTTTGCATTCAGAGGATAATTTTTTATTGTTGCTGGGGTTAAAATATTTTGCAGGTGCTTATCATGAAAATACCTGGGGGAAGTAGTATTCTGACAGGATGCTCTTAGTGCATGATGAATCCACTGCGTCTTTCTTCTCTCACACTCTTAGCAGTTGAGGAGTAGAGGCCCGAGAGAAAAAGGAGAGGCCGCTTGGTAGAAGCTTCACTCAACTGGATTCTGTCTTAATGTGCTTATTACCCTCCTCTGGTAGGAGGAGCGAGGGCAGTGGGGTCATGAAGGCAGTAGACTACACAGCCCCTCCCAGTCCCTGCCCCAGAAGATGTTCTGCACAACATAGTCTGTGTGAATAGTGCCTCTTGGTGTTTTCCCGTGTACCAGTGATATGTGGCCATTCTATGAGGAATTTCAAGCATTTATTCTGTAAATAATTTACTGAGTGAATAAACAAATGTTGAAGGTTTGTCTTGGAAAATTAGGGCGTCGCAGATGGTCCCATATAAATAAATATATGTATTTAAACCTATTCAAAATATGTATGTGCAAATGTAAATGTATGAGTGTGTGTGTGTCATATAAAATTCCACTATAACTCTTTCTTCAGTTTTAATGTGCTATCCACAAACCTCTAAGTGGGGATCTTGCTGTTTTGGAAATATCCTTGGTAGGTCAGAAATCTAAGAATCATTCTTGACATATCCTTCCTGCTCACTTCTCAGTTTCAATACCTCACAAAGTATTTATAAATTTCCCACACAGCTCTCATAAAATCATCCACTTTTCTGTTTCCTTTTTCCTCCAATCTGTTAGCATATCTTGTTGGAAACTTTATTTTTAAATAATGAATAGCTTTTTATATAGTTTTGGGTTTTGAGCCATGTGAGTGTGTCACCTGTACAAAAATACAAATCTGATAGTTGCACAAACCTATCCTCCCAGTCCCTTCCTATTCCCAAGACACTTAAAGTACTTCAGTAGTTTCCTTTTTTTTAAAGGATGAACTGGGAGATTGGATTTGACATAAACACACTACTGTATTTAAAATGGATAACTAATAAGAAAATAAGGATCTACTGTATAGCACAAGAACTCTACTCACTACTCTGTAATGGCCTGTATAGGAAAAGAATCTAAAAAAGAATCTAAAAATTATGCATATATATATATGCATAATTGTCTCCTTCAAATGAAGTTTATAAAATAGCCTAAGATCCTGCGTGGCTTTGCTCCTATTAGCTCTCTTGGTTCAGTTCAGTACAGTTGCTCAGTCACGTCTGACTCTTTATGATCCCAGGAATTGCAGCATGCCAGACTTGTCCATCACCAACCCCTGGGGCCTACTCAAAACTCATCCATGGAGTCGGTGATGCCATCCAACCATCTCATCCTCTATTGTCCCCTTCTCCTCCTGCCTTCAATCTTTCCCAGCATCAAGGTCTTTTCCAGTGAGTAAGCTCTTCCCATCAGGTGACCGAAGTATTGGGAGTTTCAACTTCAGCATCAGTTCTTCCAATGAATATTCAGGACTGATTTCCTTTAGGATGGACTGGTTGGATCTCCTTGCAGCCCAAGGGACTCTCAAGAGTCTTCTCCAACACCACAGTTCAAAAGTTAGTTATCTATTTTATAAATACTATGTTAAAATTATTAATTTTAAATAAGTAATTTTGTTTACCTTTGTACTTACCTGTAGGAAACATCATTGGTCACAAAATTGACAAATGTCTTTTAAATTAATCTTTACTTAGTCCTAAGATTCTCAGGCCAAATTTTCAAAGTTTCAAATACTAAATGGTATATGATTGGCATATGATATATTAACTGTTATAGAGGTTATCAGTGATTTTTGTAGACCTCAAAGCATCACATGCTAAAATGTGTTTATTTATAAATATAGCTTTATTACATACTTACATTTAATTACTTGGTTTCTTTGATAATCAAAATATGTTGTGATATAATTAAGGCTATAAATATAAGAAGCTAAAGTTGAGTAAACCTATTGTAATGATTATCATATATTAAGATTTCCTAGGAGGTGACCAGGTAGTTGCTGTCAGATCATTTTCATGTGAGCTGATTCACAAGGAGGGCATGATAGGCCTGACCCACAGTCTCTTAGCAACTAAATCTTCAAGAAGCAAAATGCTAGACAGCTCATTAACATATGGCTTCAACCCAGAAGACAACCAAGAAGTGATTCAGGAGTCCCTGTCCATTGATCAGTAGCAGATCATGATCTATCATCTCCATGTCTCCTTATTTAACTTCCTTCATAAGAATTTAACTACCTTTTCCATAATTATCTGATTTTAACAAAGTAACCGAATATGCTGGTTTCTGTTATCAACTTAAAATACAGAGTGCATTTATTTTTTGAAGGCTTACGTATATGCCTAAATTTTCTATAATAAACTGCCTTAAGTATTCAAATTTATTTGTTTGAGATATTCTTTATTTTCAGGTACTAATAATATATTAAATCCATTTTACAAGCATGTTTTCATACTTAATATTTATTATTATTTCTGAGAAAATTCATGCCATTTTTCCCTTAAGAGTCATGTGTAATTTTTTTGAGTACAAAACTGTTAGCAAAAACCCATTTTGGAAGTTTCTGCTTTTTGTTGAAGTGAATATGTTTGACAGAAGTAATTGAGTTCACATGAATCAAATGTTGCCTGCTGAGTTCTCTTGTGATTATGTTGCTGACTTACTCAGATGCAAGGCAAGACCACTAATCTTCATCAGTTGCTAGTGAAATGAAGTAGTAATTTGAAATTACCTCTAGATAATTATAGTTTCACTTATATCAAATGGAGGAAAGAGATTTAGATTGTGGGTCACTGCCAAAACCAGTGAGTGAAGCAGGTATATAGTGCATGCTCAAATACAGGGTAAGGGGGGTTACATGCCAAGGGCTGTGGAGAAAAAGCACTTATTAATTGTCCAACTGGGAGATGATTGCACAGCAAGGAAATGTAGTGAAAATACTGAGCTAAGAAGGAGCCTTGATTCAGAAACAGTAAAGATACTGCAGGGAGTAGCATGTCGATCATGCAGACTTCTGGTGCATATTTATGTGTGAAGCAAAATTGGCTGGAAATTTAGAGTATTAGGTGTTCGTGTAATTATGCATTGGAGAGCCTAGTTATTTTTAATTAGGCATGTTACCAAAAAGCATCAAAGGGGTTGAACTTTGGTCCTTTTTGGTATGCTCTTTTATGCAACAGAAGGAAACTAATTTTGATTTAAAAATTTTAACAAAAGGCTGTGATTTTGAAATCACAGAGTGATTGGTGTCAATGGTGTGTGAGTCCATATATATGTGTGTGTGTGTGTGTCCTATTGCTGTGAACCACCACTAAGACAATTAAGTGATTAAGTCATTTCATCTATTTGCAGGTATTGCACATGAGAAAAATAGGTTTTCTTTTTTATCTCCTCACTTGAATAATTTTGGATTAATTCTATTAAAATGTTATGGCTTTTTATGTTAATATTATGTTTAATATTAAAATGTTAGTGTGCTTACCCCCCCTCGAAATCAAGGTTTCAAAACACTAGTACTGTTAGTATTTGGGGCCAGAAACTAGTTGTTTTGGGGCGTTCCTGTTTACCGTAGGACATTTACCAGCATCCTGGCTTCCCTGGTGGTTCAAATGGTAAAGAATTCTCCTGCAGTGCGGGAGTCCTGGATTTGATCCTTGGGTTGGGAAGAGTCCCTGGAGAAGGGAACAGCTACCCACCCCAGTAATCTGGCCTGGAGAATTCCATGGACTGTATAGTCCATGGGGTCGCAAAGAGTTGGACACGACTGAGCAACTTTCACTTTGGCCTCTCAGTCACTAGATTCGGTAGGGTACTCCGTTCCTGATTTTTAATAGCCAATAATGCCTCCATGTATTGCCAAATCTTCCCTGGGGGCAAAATCTCTCTTAGTTGAGAACCACTAAGTGAAATATATTCCCTCTGCCTATGTTAACAGATGTGCTGCTGAAACTAAATATATTTATAGACTGGTTACCTATGCCAAAGTGGACAATTTTCTAAAGAATGAAAGAAGTGTACATTTCTTAAAATGGGTGTACATTTTGAAACTTGCCTAATTTAACTTGAATATAGAGACATGGAATATCTGAAAATATGCTGCTGGTGAGAGGCAACATACTCTAGTTTCTTAAGCATCAGATTCTGGACCAGAATACCTGGATTCAAATCTTGCTGCTTCCATTTATCAGTTATATAACCAATGTCCAAGTTATCAGATCTCTTTATTCCTTGTTTTCCTCATCTCTGTTAATAGCTACCTCATAGCAATCCTATGAGACATTGTATGAAAATTATTTAGAATAGTGCGTAGAAAACAGTGCTTATTCAATAAACAATAGCTATGTCTTAGCTCTCTCATTAAAAGTAAAATTGTTTACAGGAATATGTGTCTGTCTATTGGAAAATACATGGTAGCTTCGACTAAGAAAAATTCTCTAGTTTGTTCAAACTAGAGAGTATATCCTTAAATAGTATCATTTATCAAAGGATGATCCTACATTTTAATTTAGTAGGTGGTCAAAACTGTGTAAATATATTGTAACCTCCTTTATGAAAGATTTGCTCTCCCGTTTGATATTATCACTCATTCTTTAAGTTATTGTACTAGGCACTGTAGTCTATGTATACAGTTCCTGTATCCTACAAATGCAGACAGATAGCTTACAAACATACATATGGACTCACACCTACAGTCACAACTTATGAGAGTTGTTACTGGCAGGGTGAGTGTGTAAGTTTAGAAAGGTGGTAAGAAAATGTTTCTCTGAAAGGGTGATGTTTAATGTAGATGTGGAAAAAAAGCTGTATGAAGAGGACAGGGTACAGCTTAACAAGCAGAAGAAATCTTTCAATGCAGAGATCAATCATATTATATTAATTTTGGATATACCTCTTTTCTTTCTAAAGTCATATTAAAATGTATTTGCATATTAAAATCTGAGAATAAAAGGGATTCTACTCCCTGAAATTACCTGCTAAAAGAGGCTATTCATATACATATTATACTTACCTTAAGGACAGAGAATTCCTGGTAATACCTAAGGTCAAATAGATGCATATCAAATATGAAACAACTCAGTTTATTTCTGAGTAATACTGGTGAATGGCAACTTGCAAATTATTATACCAATTGAAAGAATAACACTTTTTGTTTTTTAAGAACTTAATGTTTCATTGGTTCAGCAGTTGTTGGTAACTTGTAAATCTTCAACTATGTGTACATAGTTAAACAAAGATAAAGATTTGGCAATGAAGGAAAGGACATAGATGCAGCAAACACTCCATAATTCCTCCTAGACAAACTTTTGACCTTGATTTTGCATTCCTACTTTCTCACTCATATAAAGAGTATACTAGGCAAAGTCTTGAGTCTCCCTTTCCTATCCCATATTTAGAATAAATATAAAAAAATAGATTCTATGCCTCAGATTTGCAGTAATAGTAATAACTACTTTGTACATTTTATTTTGAGTCAGTCTCTAGAAAGTCTTATGATGATAGCACATTCCATATTGTTACTGTGCAAAGGAATTTTAGTATTATTGATCAAGAGCTCCATTATGACCTGTTGGATGGAAGATTATTATATTTATGTTCAAGTGGTTCATACAAAAAAATCTCTTGATAGAAAGTATTTGTCTAAATGATGTTCTTGAATAGACTGCTTTTGTTATAATAAATTAGTATAGAAATGTATAGAATTAATACAGAAATACAGACATAAATTAATATGGAAAGATAATTCTCAGAAAAAAAGTTTAATGATAAACGCTTTATATATTGCCATATATGAATTGTTATATTCAGAACTGATTTAAAATCTGTAATTTAAATAATCTGCCGGGAAACCAAAAGATAGTCCTTCTGTTTTACTGTTTGCTTTTTTTTATTATCCAGATAGCAGCAGAAGGATTTTCACAGTTTGATAATGTAAATCAGTATAGCTGTCATGGGAAAAGTTGTGTGTACAGGAAAATTTAATGTTGAAAACTCACAGAGCGTGATTTAACAAATATTTCGGTGTTCTTAGATTCTTAAGAGCAAGAAATTAAAAAAGAAATGATGCAAATGATAAGAAACAAAGTAGCCAACACTGGCGTAAAATCATTAAGTAGACTTAAAACCTCAAAATTGATCTGAAATGACCAGGAGATTTTTGCTTTGCACTAAATAGAGGGCTTTGGGCTTGAAGGTGATATAGCTCTCAGTTCAAATCTCACGCTTCCATTTGGTAGTTATGTGACTGCGGCCAAATACAAAGTCAGATTGAGTCCAACTTTCCTCCTAGGTGTAATGTTAAATAGTACAAAAGGGACCTGCAGAGATAACCTTTTGATATAGATTGTAATTATATAACTTTTGACAGTTTTAGACCTAATGAAATTGTTTCCTTTTTTCTTTCTGATAATTACTTCTTGACTTTGGAATGCCATATTAAATATCAATGCTTTCTACGGTTATTTATCATCAGTAAAAAAAATGTTGGTAAATTAGGGGAAGAATCAAACCACAGCTAACTAGAGAAAAGGGCACAAAATGGCACTTATGTCCAATTCATTCCAATTTATGAATTACATTTTTGGAGTGCTTTTTTTTGTATTGGCTTGTAGAAGTTATTCACATGATTTAACATTTCCTCCCACTGAGAGATTATTGGGACCAGCTTTTATCTAATTCTTCTCTTCTATACACTTTTACAGTGCAACACAATAATTTTAATAATTTGAAACCATATTATTGCTGGGCAAACCTGTAAGAGATTCTTATTCCATTGTGTGGTGCTGGTCAGAGCTGCAGTATTCTTTTTAAGCTCCTTAGGTGACTGTAAAGTGTGGCCCAGATTAAGGAGTATCATGATAGTTTGGATTAAGTTTTGCTGGCTTTTAGTGTTTTGTATAAATTTGTACTCTAAAACCTCATCCAGGGAAGGCCACAGATTTTGATTCCTAAAGACCAGTTTCTCTGCACCCCCCACCTCAAGAAGAGGTCCTACACTCATAAACCTCTTGGGCTCTCTTTGTGTATGACAGTCTTTTACCCAGTGTCTTTTTTTTTTTTTTCTGTATTCCAATAAAAATTATTTACATAAACAGGTGACAGGAAGGATTTGGCTCATAGGTTATACCTTACCAACTCTCTGATTTATACCCAAATATACTGCTGTTCTGTCGTTCAGTCATGTCCAGCTCTTTGCAACGCCAGGAACTGCAGCACCAGGCTTCCCTATCTTTCCCTATATCCCGGAGTTTGCTCAAACTCATGTCCATTGTGTTGATGATGCCATCCAACCATCTCATCCTCTGTCACCCTCTTCCTCTCCGACCTCAGTATTTCCCAGCATCAGGGTCTTTTCCAATGAGTAGGCTCTTTGCACCAGGCGGCCAAAGTATTGGAGCTTCAGCTTCTGCATCAGTCCTTCTGATGAATATTCAAGGTTGATTTTCTTTAGGATTGAACTTGTATAAACAACACAGAAATGATAAGCATATTAATGCTTTGTCTTATTCTATCTAACTTTTCAAATTCTCTTCTCTTTCTCCTCCTCCTCCTCAGTGTCTTCTTAAGAGTGTAGCTGGTTCCTCAAGGTTTCAGACTCTGAAGGGCTTCCCACTTGACACAAGGTTATGGTCTTTCTTCCTGGACCCTGGAATGTTAAAAGACAAGTCTATAGTTTCCCACACTCATCCTCAGCCCTTCTGGCCTGCAGAGAGGCAGGATAGGATCAGCATTAAAGGCAGCACTCCATGCTTCAGCTCCCTCTATCTTTCCTGCTGCCTGTGGATTTCTGTTCCCAGATTTACAAATTTATTGCTGTCTTAAAATTTCCCTGCATTAAAACAAAGCATAGCAAATGAGTCCTGCCAAGTGGCAAAACAGACAATTTGTTAATAAGTTTGATATCCTTTATTTAAGAGAAAATAATCCATGAATTGTGGGAGTACAATGCCTTACCACCTATGGGACCCTTCTCTTGGATTTTGAGCATTGTGAGATTTTTAGAGCATTAGTAAGAGGCAGCATGGAAACAGGAAATGATTGGCTAAGAGATCTGGATTTCCTTACAAGGCTAGCAGGTCATACTTTCTAGGGTAAGGTGGACTGACTGAAGCTGGGTTGTAGGACAATGGTCACTGTATGTTAGGTTTCTCATAAGTGCAGGCTGATTTAGTGATTTAGGTTTAGAATCGCGAAATGTGCTCGGCTGCTGCGTTGTCCTCCATTTTGTGGGTCCCAGTATATAAATTGACTGTGTGTGTGTGTGTGTGTGTGTGTGTGTGTGCGCACTCAGTTGTTTCCAACTCTTTGCGACCCCATTGATTAGCCCACCAGGCTTCTTTGTCCATGGAATTTTCCAGGCAAGAATACTGGTGTGGGTTGCCATTTCCTACTCCAGGGGAATCTTCCCCACCCAGGAGTAGAACCTGTGTCTCTTGTGTCTCCTGCAGTGACAGGAAGATTCTTTATCATTGCCTCACCTGGGAAGCCCCAAACTTTGTTCCAGTTAATTTAGTAATTCTAGATGTTTGTACCTAGAGCGTTTCCACCTTTACTTAGAACTTCATGTTGTTGGAACCAGAAGACTTGGGTGAACTTATAAACTCTCAAGTTTCAGTCTGTATTTCCCTAAGTATCCAATGCCCAAATATAAAACTTTTAATTTTGAAAAATTATTACTGACCTATAGGAAGCTAAAATTAGTGAAAGATATATAGGTCCCAGTCTGAAACACTCTCCACCTGTCAGATGCAAAATTCATTGGTATTAATTTTATCATAACTTAAAAGCAGTCCTTTTTGCAAATATACATTTCATTTATGTTTTAGTCAACACATCTTATTTTAGTAAAGTGTTAGTAAAGTATTTAGTAAGTGTTAACTGCTGAAAAAAATCAAACATTAACCAAGTAAAGTAACTTTTGAAAGGAGAATTGACATTTTAACATGGAAATGGATAGAGAAAAGGATATCTTTTACTTCTTCTGCTTGTTTCTTTAGAATTAAAATGATTTGCAGAACACTGGGAAATAATTTTTCCATTTCTGTACATTCTTTCCACATTCCTTTATCAGAAGTCTTTCAAATTTCTTCAAAAAATAATTATTTAAAAAATTCATTTCAAGGAAAGGACATCCTGGCTTTGAGAAAGGAGTATAAAAAAATTTCTGAAATTTGGAAACAGACTAGTAGTCATACTGTTTTGTTTAAAACAATTTCAGCATCAAGCATACTGAATATTACCTGCAAAATTTAATTTCATGTCATTAGCCAACTTGGTAATTATAATAAATATTTCATCCTGAATAAAGGAAACAAAAGACAGGAGTTTATAAGTGCTGTGTTAATATGCTATTTATTGAAATAAGAATAGTCATATTTTTTCACAGTACTAAATATGGAGCCATAATACTGATGAAAATCTTCCTATACTTATAAACTCTTTATACCACAATAACTAAAACAAAATTATCCCTTTGCAGAAAAAAAAGAACTTAAATTTGGGGGTGGGAACAACATACTTAAATTTTAGCACATCCAGTGACATTACTTTAGCTAACCAGGATTTAACGTATTAGTTGTGAATTTTGTGATCTTCAGTAAAGTGGTAAATTGTGGTTCAGAGGTTGGAAGTAGGGAGAGTATTAACCTGCCTAGTATCACACAGCCACCACATTTTAAACTTGACATTAGAATGGTACCTTAATTTTAGATTCTCATTTTACTGTTGTACTTTGAACAGTATGTAACACCCTTAACCACAAACTGATGTGTAGTTTGTAACCACATATAGCATCCATGGTAATCCTAAGTAAAAATCTCTGATTCTTCTTAATGCCATATTTCTATTACAACTAATACATTAAATATTTTCTGCCGTACATGTTTAGATTTATGTAGTATACTTCCTGTATGGATTAGCCGTGAAAAATCTATTTAACTGCTTTGGAGGGTTGCACAGAAAGCTGACTGTCTCTAAGCAACTAATAAGATGCTTAGTTTAATTTGTAGGTATCAATCTGTCTAATTGATTTATTTATATATCTAGTTTATACTACTCACAGGAAAAAGATTAAGTATGCTGTTTACCTAAACAGTATAATTTATTGCCTTTAAATTAGATTGTACATTAGTCCAGAGGGACATGCCTATTGTTATAAAGCAGGAAGGCATGGAGTCACTAGCCCCAGAATAGTTTTTCTCTAAAATTGTATCACTCATTAGCTTTTACATTAAAAATATGAATTATAGCTATTCATGGCCTCATAACTGGTTTTCTTTATGGAGATGCTTTTGTATCCTTTATTATTTCTGGTCATGGATGTAGATCCCATCTTATCCTCTAGTATTTGATTCTCTTTGTTGTTTAAATCTTTGTCTTCATTTATGGCTGACCAGTAGGGTTCATCCTTAAGAACTCAAGTGATTTGTTGATGTGCTTTGATCTTTTCTGAGCTTGAAGATATCCTGCTCATTCGAGTGCTGTTGATATATAGTTTTTTAAAAAGAAAAGGAAAGGGAATAAAGAAGAGCCACAGTTTGGGGGAAGTAACAATTAGAGCAAATGATAATTTGACTGATGGATAACTCCATTTCTTTGATGGAATTGTTAGCAGGAATCAGACATAGAGAAAGAACGCTCCAAAGTTCCTGCTGGGTGATTGTGCGGGAACCTAATAATACACTGCTCCATATGCAGAAGGGCTTTTCCTCTGATGGATTCTGAGTGCTGGCAAAGGATTCTGTTAGGATATTTCTTAAATAAAGAATAGGAGTATCAAAATTTTATTTTCCGTTTTATGGATTGAGAAGTAACATGATGTGGTTTACCCCAAATTTCCCAGTATTCCCTCACGCTTCCCTCTAGGCCACTAACTCTAGTTTTGCACCTCACAATCGGGGAGCAACATATTCACTGGCTCCTGTGAAAGATTTCCCCATGTTCACCTAGTCACAGTATTTTCCAACGCTAAAAGCTTCTTTTTTTAGAACCAGACTGACCCGTATTATTTATTTATTTAAAATTCTCTTTAGAAGGTTTTGTGTGTCATCTGTTTTTGCTCTTTTGGTTCAAGCATGATTTAATATGTCAACACTAGTTTGCTTAACTGGCTTTGATTGTCTTCCATACTTTACTCAGAATGAGGCAGTCTCCTCTCAAGCATGTTGCTGCCCAGATAAATGAAATGTCACAACAGTGAGGGCTCCTTGTTTTATGACAGCAGTAGCTTTTTCTTGGACACAGTCAGTGGCTGGAGAGAGGGGGTGGTGAGGGCATTTACACAGTGATAGAAGAACCCACTTAAGTCAGCCTTCCCTCTTCGGACCTGAACAGACAAGCAGCAACAGACGATGCACTTAAACTTAGGGGAACTTCACTCTTAATTCAGGTGAAAATGAACTTAAATCCAAAATAGAAGCTTTTCCCCCTACTATGGACAAGAGGAAAAAATCTGTTAGTCGTTGCCTCAAAATAATACTCAAGGATAGCACCTTATTTTTATGGTTTGATTTCTTCCATGCTTTATTGCCAGGTCCTGAGATGTTATTGCTCTCAGTACATAAAGTTAGAAACTAATCCACAGGAAAAAAAATGTTTCCACTGTCAATAAAGGTATTGTTTATGATTTTGAAACCTGGATTCGATTTTAAAGATTGGAGGCTCACGAAGCCTAGTACTTGGCACAGAGCAAATTCTCAGTACATGCTAGTTAGCTCTAAAAGTTGAAAGTGATTTCAGTGAAAAATAACCCTAGGCAAAGTGCTGGAGTTTCGCTTGCTTGTGCTTTTTGAACTAACATTTGCTTGTGTTGCTTTCATCACCCTGGGGTATCGGGCTGTCCTTCTAGGAGACTTGGAACCCTGGGAGCTGGGCACACTCTGACCAGTCTGCACTGGGGCAGCTTCTCAGGTCAGGGCCTGTAAAGACTCAGGAGGTTTCTGAGTGTGAGTGGATGTGAGTGTAAATGTGAACTTTTACATTTCAATTTAAGAGAGAAATAAACTGGGCCAACCAAGCCTGTGGCAAGGAATTAAATGTATGTTACAGGAATGGAGGAGGGCACGGTAACCCACTCCAGTATTCTTACCTAGAGAATCTTATGGACAGAGGAGCCTGGCAGGTTACAGTCCATAGAGTTGCAAAGAGTTGGACATGACTGAAGCGACTTAGCGTGCATGCAGAGGAACGGAGAGTCCATTAATAATAAACTTTGATTAGGGACTGAAAGAAGAAGAAATTAATCATTCAGGAGACAGAGTTAGGCAAAAAAAAAGAAAAAGAAAAAAATCTGAATTTTAGAAAAATCTGCTGAAGGTGAAAGTCTTAATCAAGGACAACCTGCATCATCAAGGGGAAGACTGGCCAGAGCAAGCCTGTGATCAGATCTCAGAAGAAAAGTTATTTCCGTCTGAAGTCAGAAGATAATGGAATGCAAACTGAGAAAAAAAAAAAAAGAAACCTTGTTCCTAGAAAATACGAAAGTTGGCCAAAGGTAATATTTTGGCTTTCAAGTCTGTGTGAAAAGCAATAATATACTAGAAATAATAGAGATTCCAAGAAATAAGGCCAATAAATGACAAATGACAAAAACTGACAATAGATGACAATTTTGAATGCCAGAATTGTCAGAGTATCTTAAATGGGGTGGTAAGGAAGAATAAGGGTTGACATGTGTACAGAGACCTGCTGGGTGCCGGGACCGTTAAATGTTTTATTCACATTCTCTCTTTTGAGCTTGACAGCATCCTGTGAGCCATAGTTTCTGGGGTAACTGAAGCACACAGAGGTTAGTTTGAACTAAAACTAGAAAGTGGGAAACTGGCATTTTAATGTCGGTGTGTTTGTTTCAAATCTGTGTTTTCCCATTTTATGTTCCCCATTAAAATGCTTTTGAACTGCACTTAATTTTGTCACCCTGACTTGAATCCCTTGTGGGCTAATCTCACATCTGTGTGAGCGGCCCTGCACATCAGAGGTACAGGCGCCCTGGAGAGACCTAGTGGCCACCAGAGTCCCCGGGAGGAGATGCTTGCCCCCATATTCACACCTCAGACGGAGGACACAGAAAGGCATTTGGAGGGAGAAGGATTTGTAGCAACAGGGAATTGAACAAATAAAGCAAAGCAAGACTGAGTGAGAAAAGTGAGGAACTTGTAAGAATATGAAGCTCTGACCTTGGAGAGTAGAGGCCCTAGAATCAGGAACCAAACTAGACTTGATTACATATTTTCTATGTGAATATTGATGAGATGGCTAGATAGCATCGCAGACTCAGAGGACATGCATTTGAGCAAACTCCGGGGCATATAGTGGAGGACAGAGGAAGCCTGAGTGCTGCAGTTGGTGGGGTGGTGAAGAATCTGACATGACTGAATGACTAAACAACAACATGTGAATATTCAAATAGGTGGAAGAAAAAACGTTTTGGAATAAGCCTAATTTATATGCTGAGAGAGAGTGAGAGATTGGCTTATAGGGTGAGAACTATAGATGCGTTTTTGACTTTTGGTTTTTGCATAGTTGTGCATGTGAATTACTTTGCATTTTGTCTGCTCTCGTAAGTAGTATAGAAAACTTTTTTCTCTTTAATGTTTTAGCTTTTGGAGTAAAGGGCTTCCCTGGTGGTTCAGATGGTCAAAGAATCTGCCAGCAATGCAAGAGACCTGGAGAAGGGAATGGCAACCCACTCCAGTATTCTTACCTGGAGAATTCCATGGACTTAGGAGCGTGGTGGGCTGCAGTCCATGGGATCACAAAAGGGTGGAATATGACTGAGTGACTGATACTTATTTGGAGTAAAGGGTCATTTTATTGAAGTTTTGTTTGTTTTGCTGCTTTTATTTCATCTGGGGATAAGGTATGGAAAGAAAAACAATGAAACTGTACTGTATAATGTGAGTGTGGAGATTTTGTAAGGATTCAGGCTTGGGGAAAACCTCTGCACCTCATGGACCTGTGTGACCTTTGAACTTCCACATCCATAGAAAAGAAACTAAATGATTCTCTGCCTCCCCACCACTTCTGATATTACACAGTTTTCAGGTAAAGGATTCTTACTGGACACTTCCATTTTGAAGTATATTCATGTCTTTCTTGATTTTTGGAAGTTGAAATGAAATACAGAGCAAATACAATATAAAAATTTAAAAATGACCAAACATATCTTCATAAACAAAATAGTACAATTAAAGTAATTGTTACTTCTCTGTTGACCTATCTAAATTAAACAGTGAGCCTGATAATAAAGGCAAAATGTCCTTATGTTCTAATGGGTGAAACAGAAATATTCTTGGAAAAAGTAGCATCTATTCATACATTTTTGAACCCCACTAAATACCAAGTATATAGAAGCAATATAACTCTGACAGATAAAGACCAAAACGGAGGGGATAAATGTTCCTTTTCTCTATTTTTGTCCAATTGGTTTCTAGTTTGTAACATAGTTTTTAAATGCTTATTAGAGCTTGTTGATTTATAAATGCTAGGTGTATCAAATGTTTTATATTTTCTGTATAGAAAGGTCAGATACACAACTAAATATAATTTCGATCTCCAGTAATCCTCACATATCCCTGACCTTTCCAGCGAGGTCTTTCTTTGGTCCTGGAGACCAAAAGATTTGTCTTTGTAATTGTATTCTGTCATTTCAGCTTCTTTGCTACTAAAGTGAATATATCCTGTTTAAACTCAGGAAAGTACTGACTACATTAGCTCTGACCATTAATTAAAACACATTGGGAACATATTTTTTTCTCACTGAAGTGGTATTTGACCTTGAAAAACTCTGAGGCCCAACTCTCAGACAAGATTTATGTTTTTCCCTCTAATTCTTAATTATATTTTTTTCTAATACAAGCTGCTCTGTCGTGTATTGTTTGTTTGGTTTTACTTATGACTAGTTCTACTTATATCCTCTCTTAATTTCCTTTTTTCTCCTTCTATAATAGGTTTTTCTATTACAAATTTATTTCCTTCATTTAAATACCTGTACTCTTTGAGAAGCTGTTAATTCTGAAGAGCACGATATTTTGGCTTTGTTATTTCTTTTGCCTTACTCTTCCGTAAAAGGAAGGATGTTTGGTTTTGTTAACTTAGAACCAAAGGACAGAGAAGGGTATTATTGTGATATGCAAAGACATAGCCTGACATAAATATTTGTTAAGTGTGTGTAGGAACTTTTCTGTACAATAAATCCATCCTTTCTGTTCCATCTTTGGAGATGGTGATAATCTTGTCGATGATATTAAGATAATAATGATAACATGCCCAGCACTTCTATAGCATATTTTATGTGGCACAGAGTCTCCTGAATACTGTTTATTTATTATATAATTTGTTCCACAAGCCTTATGAATCATGTATGGTTTTTAAATTTTATGGAAAAGCAAGCAGACAGAGAGAGTTTATGTAACAAGGGTGACAGTCAGCAAGTAGTGGAGTTGGATGAATGCCCTGGCCATTTGTTTCAGCTTCTGCTGTTAACTTCTGTACCACACTCTGGTTGGGGAGAGACCGGCACACTGTATTTTACAAGCATTGGTTTTATCGTCTCTCCAAAATTTTCTTTGATTTTTCTCATCAAGAGATAACCAGTTCAAAAGAGTAAAGAACATGTTTATAATTATTACATGATTGATAAATATGTAAATAGACTACCTAACAATATTCTCTTAGGATGTTTTTTTGATTAAAAATATCAGGAATACTTAAAAAAAAAGAAAAAAAAATCAGGAATACTTAAACACTTGATGATTTTCTCTCAAACAGGAATAGTTCAAATGCAAAGAATTTCTGTCAAGAATGACATTGACATATTGCAAACTCTGTTTAAAAAAATAAACATACACTTATGAACTAAGAGAGCAGCATTTTCACTTAGAAGTATATTTATATAAAGCTAGTAGAGACTCTTTTCTACTAGATACTCAGCTTCTGCTCACATGTAGTATCTCTTGTCCACCACTGCCCCTAATTTTAAAGGTACAATAGAGAAAAGGTTCATGTGTATATGTATGCTTTGTCACTTTGGAGCATTTTTTGGAGGGGAGTAAGGAAGCTGTGTGTTTCACCTAAAAATCTAAAAAGATCTTTTTTCTATTATCAACCTTTTGAAAGAAATTTTTTTTTTAAAATAGGGATTTAAAATGTTGTTATTTTAATTTTAAAATACAACTAAATAATAACTTAGATAATGTGATTAAAACAAAGATTGTCATTTTTAGTTGAAGATAATTTATCTCTTCTCAGGCATCACTATAACTGTCTATCCAACACAAAGAATGAGGTATTATTTTGAATAAATTCATAAGAGTTTATTTTTGAAGAAAACCTTCCCACTATAAATTTTAGTTATACCTTGTCCATTTAATTCTTTTTATTATTTTAAGAAGAAAGGGAAATTTCTTCATTGCACTAGTCAAAGGATTGGATTTAAGCTATAGGAATTTACTGAGTCCAGTTGACTTGGTTGTATATTGATATATTAGCTAAATATTTTTTTACCAAATTAATGTGTTGTTAATATTCTATATAATTTACTCTGTAAGTAAACTGGGTATGTTTATTTATACTTAGCATATTTTATTTTTATGCTATGTTTCTTGTACATTATATTATGTATATAATCTGCATTTTGGAAAATGCATTATATTAAAATATAATTTTATTTTTTGTTATTTTATGTAAAAAGTAACATAATCTTTTTCATTTCACAAAATAAAACTTTACATGTTCTGAAGGGTGATAACCATAAGCCATAGGGAAAAGTGCTGGACCACATTCAAATTAGCCTTATTGTTCTATAATATCTTACTGGAGTAAAGGTTAATTAGTACCATAGGCAATATGCATTATTCATCACTGCAATCAGGCTTTTATTCTGCTGGGTCTTTATCATCTGCAGATTGTTGTTCTTCTTATAACAAAACCTTGATAAACTATTGTCATATTTAATTTCACTTAACTATATTGGTGATACATACATTAGTTCTTGTACTTTAAATATTCTGAAGATGTCATTCCCATCTAAAAAAAATAGGAAGATTAAAGACTAACGTCCTTTTTTTGTAGGAGGACATAAACTTTGAAGACAAGGAACATAAATTATTGTTGCTTATTGTGGGTTCTTTTTTTAACTTTTAATTCATTTTTTCTGTATCCTGTGGAGAAAGATTTAATAACATCATGATTAGTGGGGATAATTTCTCATTAAATACTGATCTTTAAAATAAATTTTCCTCTTATATTTAGAAAATTAATTAATTTCCTCTCTCTCAGCAGAATATAAACTCCCTGAGACCAGGGACTTTCTATAAAAGTAGCACAGAGAACAACGACTGACTTTTACCTTGAAACATATTTTTAATTGACTTGAATGAAGATGTGTATATGTTTGCAATTAAAAATATGTCTGTACACATAACAGCTTAGTAGCACTTTTCAGTTCTGTTCAGTTGCTCAGTCATGTCCGACTCTTTGCAGCCCCATGGACTGCAGCACGCCAGGCTTACCTGTCCATCACCAGGAAAGAACACCTCGCTTCAGTTCTAGTTCCTGTATTTCCTCTCCTTTTATATAAAGGAGACGAGGCAGGAGGAGAGTGGAGGTAGTTGCAAAGATAGAAATGATGATCCATTATGTAATTCAAAGCTGTAGAATCAACAGTCATCTAGCACTAGTCTCAATTGTCATTTCCCTTCATTCTACACCACTGCAGACTGAATCTTCAGTAAATACAGGTAAATTGTTAAATTTCTTCATTTTTTCAGAAATTAGATGCTTAAGATTTCCTGTATACAGCACTGCTGGGAATCAGTTGCAGGAGATGTTGGAATGCAATTTTAGCTTTTCCTCTTTCCCCAGAGACTTACACAGGTTACTTTCATAGATATCTCTGTGACCTTCACTTGTCTGGAGTCCCGTTATCAGAAAATTTCGACTGAAACAAGGCACTTCAGTTTATTGCTTTTTGATAATTTGTTCATAAACAAATTCTTTGTTTTTCCCCATAGGTTATGCTTAGGAAAGTCTTTGAGATTGTTTTCTTTTCTTTTCCCAGTTGCCAGTCATTTCTGATACTCAGACAATAATAATTTAGTGTTTGTCCTCCAGAGAAATAGAAAATTAAGGTAAATGTTTTCTGAGTATGAAACACCCATTAAAAAAAAAAACACCCATTTTGCTTATCTAGTGCATAATTTTGCATCTAATTTATCTTGAATGTACAATTTAAAATGGAAAGTTGTACAAGGTGTAGTTAAAAATACCTGTGCCCCTTCCTTAGCTTAAAAATAGAACCTGGAAAATTGATCATAACTTGTTTGTCTCAACAGAAAATTCTATGTATACCTATAATTTAGACCTATAATCACATTAGCAATCTTTGTTTCAGTCTATTAAATTACCTTTCTTTCAGAATGCATCCAGGATTTCTTTTTATATTATTTTTCCTAAGTAAAGTTGGAAATATTTACTGCAACTCAGGTCCTGGTTTTTGAAATATAGTCTATACTCAGGTTCATATACTCACATACTCCCACCCATATACACACCCACATGATCAGAAATGAATATTTGCCACCATTTAAGCTAAACTTTGTTACTTAGAAGAGTTTGTTTAATGTCTATGAATTACAAACATTGTTAAACCTGTTGAACATTTATGACTTCAGCATTTAATACAAAGCCCATTTAGAACTGGTTTGAAATAATTACTGTGTCAATAAATTAGCTATTTCTAGCCTTTGTTTCATTTAAGGAAGTAAAATGCATTGAAAGCATTTTCTCACTGAAGATTTTATGTGGGATTTTAGCCCACTGCAGATAAATATGCAAGAATATAAAATGTTCCTATGGCTAATGTGGGCTTTCCTGGTGGCTCAGTGGTAAAGAATCTGCCTGTAATGCAGGAGACGTGGAGACTTGGGTTTGATCCCTGGATTGAGAAGATCCCCTGGAAGAGGAAATGGTAACCCACTTCAATAGTTTTGCCTGGAGAATCCCATGGACAGAGGAGCCTGGAGACTACAGTGCATGGGATCGCAAAGAGTCAGACATGACTGAAGAGATAGCACACACACGTGGCTAATGTACTTCAAAACTCATAACCTTTAGTCCACATAATCTATATAAACATATGGAATGAAAGTTGTACATTAAGTTTCAAGAATTTTAGATCAATGAATGAAGACAAGGACAGAAATAGAGTTTCAGCATCCTTGACAAAAACATGACTGTGAGTAAGACACTTTACTTGTTGGAGCCTCAGTAATTCATTTTGTGAAATGACAAATTATTTTGGTATGGTGCTTCACAAAATGGTTATCTTGGAGATTTTCTTCTGGACTTTAAAGATCTTTATTAGGATGTCTATATTTTATGTTTTGATTACTACAAAATCTTCAAAAGGTGTTTTAGCTCTTTGGGGCTTCTGTAGGGAAGGAGCAGAGAATTGGTGGTTTATAAACAGCAGTCATTTATTTCTCACAGTCCTGGAGGTGGGGAAGTCCAGGATGATGATGGTGGCAGGCTTGGTGTGTGATGAAAGCCCTCTTCCACATGTAGACTGCGATTTGTCCCTGTATCCTCATGGAGTGAAAAGGACCAGAGATTCCTCAGAAGACTCCTTTTATTAGGCATTAATGCCATTAATGGGGGCTTCCCCAGTGGTGCTAGTGGTAAAGAACCTGTCTGCCAATACAGGAGACTTAAAGAGATGTGAGTTCAATCCCTGGGCTGGGAGGATCCCCTGGAGGAGGGCATGGCAACCCACTCCAGTACTCTTGCCTGGAGAATCCCATGGACAGAGGAGCCTGGCAGACTACAGTCCATAGGGTCGCAAAGAATTGGACATGACTGAAGCAGCTTAGCATGCAGGCATACTATCCTGTTAATGACAGCTCTACCCTCATGATTTAAGCACCTCCCAAAGGCCCCATCTGCAAATACTATCATCTTTGATGGTTAGGATTCCAACATATGAATTGGGGGAGGGGACACAAGCATTCAGACTACAGCAAAAAGTTACATGAGTATGTTCTAAATCTGAGTACTGGCAAAACATGCATGTTCTCTAGGTCTACTTATGCACTTTTTTCCAAGTAAACTTTTATGCATATTTAATGTACTTAAATATTAATTGGGGCTTCCCAGGTAGCGCTAGTGGTCAAGAATCAGCCTGCCAAAATGCAGAAGACATAAGAGACACAGGTTCGATCCCTGGTTTGGGAAGATTCCCTGGAGGTGGAAATGGCAACCCATTCCAATATTTTTGCAGAGAGAATCCTATGGGCAGAGGAACCTGTCGGGCTGCAGTCCGTGGAGTCACAAAGAGTTGGATACCACTGAGCATCTGAGCATAAATATTAGTTATTCAGAGTAAAGGTAATTTGTTGCATGAAATAGCAAAATCCAAATGAAAATAATTTCATTGTATCAACAGAAGTTTCATAGCATTTTAAATATAGAATAATTTTGAAAGGATTGATTCATCACTGTGTTGAACTTGAAAGTTCCCTGTGTAATGATAGAGAGTGCAGTCAAATTTAGTATTTTCTTTGTAAATAAAATAGTCCTAATCTGTCTAAGCTAAATATCATAATCTGTCATATTAATAGTATTGTGAATTTGAGTTTTATTGGTTCTGCATTTTTGTTTGTATTGACTGTAAAATTATTTGATGTTATATGTATATTAATAGCAAGTATAAGCTAATAATTTTATTTTTGGCTTTTTATTTGTATATATAAAGTGAAAGTGTGAAAGTGTTAGGCGCTTAGTCATGTCCGACTCTTTGCTATTCCATGGTCTGTAGCCCACAAAGCTCCTCTGTCCATGGTTCTTTAGGCAAGAATACTAGAATGGGTAGCCATTCCCTTGTCCAGGAGATTCTTTTTGACCCAGTGATTGAACCTGGGTCTCCTGCATTATGGGGAGATTCTTTACATTCTGAGCCACCAGGGAAGTCCATAAATAAAAAATAAAGGAATTTTTAAAAAGTTAAATAAATGCTGAGAGATTGAATTTAAGGGAGAAGTATTCAAGCTCTATAACTCTGCTAACATAAGCTTTATCTCTTCCTGAAAGTGCAATCACTGGATTATTTTCAGGTTTAGTACTTTAGCTTATATACATCTATCATCATCACTGAGTAAACTCTGGGAGTTGGTGATGGACAGGGAGGCCTGGCGTGCTACGATTCATGGGGTCGCAGAGACACGACTGAGCGACTGAACTGAACTGAACTGAACTGATATTCTTTTTAGGATTTCTTCTGAATAATAAATGGAGTGAATTAAATTTTTACATGAATGAAGGAATTCTTTAATCTTTGTTGTACAATTATTATTTGGCCTTGCTTACGTTACTTGCTCTTCTAATGAAAATCACTGAACTATTTTTAGCACTTTGAGGCATGTGTGTGTCTTCATTGTTAGACTAAATAATAATAATAAGTCCTATGGTTGTTGGTTTGAAATCACTATACTCAGAAAAATAAAAATTGATCATTTCAGTTTTCTTGATTGATTCATATTGGTTGGAGATCAACTCTTGAAAAAGTGGAAATGGTCAATTGAATCACCTTGACTGGAACTATGAGGTACTATGTGTTTGATCCAACAGAGCTGAAGACTCTTTTAGTCAGACATGGGGGAAAAAAAATTGATGAGAAGTAAGAGAAATTATATCCCTGATTCTAAAGTTAGGAAATATTTTGAAAATAACAGTAACATATAGCAACATAAGCTAAATGTAATTATACTCATTTTTCCAATATTTGTATATCTCATAATATTCATATATCTTACATTAATTAGGCTGCACTGCGACAACCCTAAAATGACTGTGTGAAATGGCTCTGTACATACATCCTTCACCCCATTATGTAGTTCTACATGAAAATACTTTTGTCTTCTAGTTATTCAGTTAATGAGTTGTAATGGTTTAGTTACTAAATCGTGTCCAACTTTTGCGACCCTGTGAATGGTAGCCTATCAGGCTCCTCTGTCCATGGGACTTTCCAGGTAAAAATACTGTAGTGGGTTGCCCTTTCCTTCTCCAGGGGATCTTCCCAACCCAGGGATCGAACCTGGGTCCTCTGCATTGCATGTGGGTTCTTTACCTACTGAGCTACCAAATAGCTGGGGAGAAAAACACTGAGGACATAACTAAGGAGATGAAACAGTAGAAATCCACATCCTCCTGCTAAATTGACTATTTAGTTATTTTTTAGTTAAAGAAAAAGGAATTCCCATAAGAATTTTTTTAATGGTCTTTGAAAAAAAATTTTTGAGGTTCCATACCTGCTAGCTATAAAAGTATGTTTTATAAAGCAATTTCTATCTTAGCAGTTTTATGTAGCAGTTTCTCTCACATTTCAAGATACCAAATAAAGTAATTGTTTCCCACATTCAGCTGTGTTTTCTGGTTTAAGGTCTAATTGAAGATCAAGTTAGTATAGGGTTTCATTATATCCAAAAATATGCTCTTACTGGTGTTAATAGTAAGCTTTAGTATTTCAAACCAATATGGAATTCTTTACATAAGAAAGCTATAATTATAGGTTCAGGAATAATGCTAGAATGAGTAAAAGCCAACATTAAGGGCACTTTATGTAGTTTTTCTCTCATATTTTCTTTAGCTTGTTGCCAAATTGTTGCCAAAGTTTTAATACTAAATACAGGCCATGTATTTTTTGGTAAACTTCAAAGACCTGGTTTTCTAATGTATCTGTATTGTTCCCTTTTTTATAAAAACATTCAGAAAACGTACACATTTTTCATTGCAGACAGTAAAATCTTTACCTAAATAAAACTGTAATTTACATACATTTTTTATAAGTGGAAGCCTTTTCAAGTTTTCACTATGTTAATTGATACTAACACTCTGCACTGAACAGATATTAATGGCTCAGATCATCCAGGGCACGTGTGGGTGAGGCAGTCATCTGAGCTGTGGGTCTGTTTCCCCCTGCTTCCTGGGACTGCCCAGGTGAACTGCCAGTGTCCCCAGCTCCTTCCCCCGATGATGGCAGAGTCTGAACACTGAGTTTTTGGGTTTTCAGTCTCCTCCTCCACCAGTGCTATTTGTTACTGACCCTTCCATGGGAGAGACTGAAGAAGAGAAAACCACAGTTATCATTTTTCTGAGTGTAAAAGTTTGGAAGTAACAAGTCTGCTTGTTATATGAGTTATGTATATATTTAAAAAAAAAAAAAACAAAAAACCTGAGGGTTGGAGTGGGGTTATTTTAGGAAGAATTTTGTTGGAGAAAATCATAAATAATCCCAAAAGAGTTAAACATTTAGGATGGGTGTGGAGATTAGATAAAAGATAGTATTAGAGAGTTAGAAATTATATATACATATAGATATATTGATACACAGAGATGTCTCAAGAAGTAACCCATTTTGTGTAATTAAACTTATAATTAGCATATATTTAATTATTCAACAAATATTGATTGGGTATAATTAAGTACTAAATATTCCACTACAGGAGATACAAGATGAACAAAGAACAAAACGTACCTAAATTCATGGAAATTATTTCTAGTGTAATTGGTAACATACCACTCTGGTGTGAGAGAAATGTAAAGGGATTTTTTTACAGGTACACTTCAGTTTTGACCCTAAAGTATGTATTTTCCCTTTGACCTTTTTTCTTTAATAAAGAAATTGTGGCTGGATATCTACTGACATTTTAGAGTCTAGGTAGGTAGTTGTATTTCTTCATTTATAATGTAATGTTTTTGTCTAAAACAAAGTCTACTTTTTAAAGCCATCTATTTTATTTCAGATTAAAATATAAATAATAGTATATATGCAGAATTTGCTTAAAACATTCCAGCAAAGGAATAGTAAATAAATTGGGCTTACATTATAGTAACTTAAATTAGCTGACTGTGGGAAGACTTTTCCTGCTGTAGTCTCTAAACACCACTCTCTTAAGAGCTTCAAGATGCATAGTAACTTCATGTGCTATAGTCATCTATACATGATACAGCAGACTTGTATTATTTTTAATACAAATAAAATGATGTCATTGTCACTGATTTGTAAAAGTCTTTGAAGTGAACTGCCTAATTATTTCATGAATGAACATAGATAAAAGTGTTAAAGAAGATACCTTGCAAATACTGAGGTCCAGTAGGTTAAAATGGTCTTTTAAAAATAAGAATTCTCACAAATTTTGAGATTCAATATATATTCAGTTAATGAAATTTTACTCAAGTAAATATATTAAAATTATGATGATGAGCAAATTAAACTTAAGTCTGTGATCAGCCAATAAAATAATAATAATTAAAAATAAACCTTACCTTCAGATATGATTTTTAGCAAATGTTTCCTTGATTAGAAATAAAATGTACATGCAAACATTCTATTAGCAACAGTGTTAGAAAGATTTATATGTGGTCAAGAAAAATAGGATTTATTTTCATATTTCTGTGGCATGTAAAATTTATCTCTTTCGGCGTGGGAAGAGAATGTCATTCAAACTGATGGACTGGGAGCGAGGTGGCAAGGGACTGAACATTTGCATCAAGTATGAAGTCAAGACCTAAACTCCCAGCGGTGTTACTCCAAATGCCTGCCTGTCCTAACTTCACGAACGTTTCATGTGTATCTAGGGTGAGAGATCTCCCAAGTGAATAGAGTTATCGAGTAAGTGACAATTTTTAGTAGAAAATAAAGAAAATATGTCAAAGTCTGTGGTGAGTAACAGGACATTTTAGTTCCTTAGTTTTATTTTTTACATTTAGTTATATGAATAGTTTATGGATAACACTTAATATTGGATGAATTAAAGTTGATGGAGATAACTGTACAGGTATTAAGCCTCTTCAGGTGAATAATGACACACTCCGTGTACCACATACTCTGTACTTGTCTTATTGTTATACTTTGCCATTTTTTACCACATGGATGGAGAGCTCTGCCATGGGGCTGTTGCTGGAAAAAGTTTAGACCACAATTGGAAACTGTCATACCCTTGGTTAATTTTGTAAAGTTATTTCTAATAGAGTTCTTATTATCTTAAGATACTGGCAATGAAATTGCTATTGAGTTTTTAATAGGGTCATGTATTTAGAACTATGTCTGCTTATAGACTAGATCCTTTTCTTTTATAGGGTGAGGGGAAGGGGAAGTGGCATAATTCATGTGAGGAAATAGACCATTATAATGTTAAATATAATGCTTTCATCCTTTTGCAGAGACTTTTATGGGGGAACCTTTGAGACCCTGAATAGATTTTCTAATTGATAATTTCACAGTGTAGTAGAATATTCAGATGAACTAACATCTCCATGTTGAGTTGATGGAAGTAGTAAGTGGAGAGACTAGATGATTTCTCTGTCATAAAGTTGTTGAGGAGTGGGGTTTGGCAGCCCCTCACCCCCACCCCGCCAGCTACTTTGGATGGCTACTCAGCTTGGTAGTAGCCCAGACATTTAGATTGCTGACCATCCAAGGTGTTAAGCAGTAGAGATGCTGTAAAATATGGCCTGTTCAATTACACTGGGAAATAATTCGTCTTGTGATTTCTGCTGAGCTTCTCTCTCTGATCTGCTCACTTGTTCTAGCTTGTATGTGCTTTATGTTGATTGCTGTCTCCTAAAAGTTCTCAGTTCTTTATATTGTTTTCCTGGATTTATCCTTTTCTATGGCTAATGATGGTCTTTTCACAATTTAGATCTTCCTTTTTAGGGACAGTGTTTATCAAGATTATGCCCATGTACCAGGCTCTTTGCCTTGTCCCTAAATGGGAAACACTGTCCCATAAAACCAGGGATTTTAACTGTTAGAATTTCCCTAACTCTGATCTTGAACTGAAGGTGGGATGCTAGAGAATTCATCTGAAGTTTCATGGGATTTATAGGAAAAGTCCATTGGGATGGACTTTCACAGAAACAGTATCTCTGGAGCATTATTGGAGCATTTTGCCATGGTGTTCAGTACTTTCTGAGAAAATGATTTTTAACGGCTGGATAATATTCCAAAATATGTATATATTTTAGACATTTAGACTGTTTTCTCTTCTTTTTGGAATAAAATTTTAATAAACCTACTGTAACAACTGTTTAACTGTGTTTCTAATTTTTCTTCTAATTTGGAGCTTTAAGAGTATGAATGTATTTGAGTATTTTCAAAGTTTTGAAATATATTCAAATCCATCTTAAAGGATTGTTGTGGTAATTATTATTACACAAATAATAAGTGAGAGTGAAGGACACACTATTTTACTTTTCTTTATTTCTACTTTCTTACACACACATGCTTGTCATACTCCATGTATATAAGCTGAGAGAAACTCTTCCAGAGAAATAGATTAATAGCCACAATAGTTATATAAGCTTTGTAGCTAGTATAAGTCACAGAAGTTATGTTTATCAATTTCTATTGCCTTTCATTGTTACTAAAGGGATAAAAGTTGATAAGCATGGCTTTTGGACTGTCTGAATTTTTCCCTTTATTTCACATATTATTGGGATGTTTCATGCTTGGAAACTTTAGATGTGGTTAAGATTTAAATTAAAATACTGAGATTTAATTATTTTTCTAGTCCATATGTTTACCTCTAGAATGCCTACTGTGGAGGTTGAGTGACATATTAAAGTGATAAAATAACTAAAGTAAGTGTGATGACATTATCATAAATAATAAAATTATTATATCCGTAAATATGTACTTGAAAATTAATTTCAGAACGGTTTTGGAAGAAAAATCTTCTGAAGACAAAAGCAATTCTTTGTACTCTTGGTTTGAGCCTAGAAGTAATATCATTATTTAGGGATGAGATTTAAAGAGAAGCATGAGAAGTTCATCACCCAGTCAGTAAAATCAAACAGAAAACATACTGCGAGGTACAGAACTAAGTTTCATATTTATCCTTATTGAATAATTATTTACTTCCTTCACTGCTAAAAACTTATTTTCTTTAAGTCCTAGAAATGGGTCACATTTAACTCATAAAAAATGATTCACACTTTATTTTGGCATATTGATATAAAATTCACATCACAAGTTATTTCTAAAGATTAGTTCAGCTACTGGACCAGAAAAAAGGTTAGAGAAATAAGCATATCCTAACCTTATCATATCAATATGTGCTTCAATTGTAGTATATTTATTAATTCAAAAATTAAAAGAGTTAGTGATGAAGTTGATGTAAAAAGCAGAAATTATATTAATTACTTTGGAGGGTCATATTTTTAACATTGAATATATATAACATGATTTTGGAAGGCTTGTTCTACTTTATTGATTTTACAATATAGAAATGATGTTTGGAAAGGTAATCTGACTTTGGACACAAATATTAAAATAATATTGCTGCTGTTACTAAGTCACTTCAGTCGTGTCTGACTCTGTGCGACCCCATAGACGGCAGCCCACCAGGCTCCCCCGTCCCTGGGATTCTCCAGGCAAGAACGCTGGAGTGGTTGCCATTTCCTTCTCCAATACATGAAAGTGAAAAGTGCAAGTGAAATCACTCAGTCATGTCTGACTCTTAGCGACCCCATGGGCTGCAGCCTACCAGCCTCCTCCATCCATGGGATTTTCCAGGCAAGAGTACTGGAGTGGGGTGCCATTGCCCTCTCCATGAAATAATATTATGCAACTGTAAAACCAGAATTATGGCTACATAGAGAAATAAAACCAAAATGAAAAAGAAAAAGAAAAACAAATGCATAAAGAACTAAAATGAAACACTAGTACAAACTCCTTGTGACTAAAATACATATTTGTAGTGAAAAACAAGATATACTTAAGACCTCAAAAATCAACTAAGTTGCAAAGTGAGTTCTTATAAGTGCTACAGTTTAAAACAGGGAATTAAAGATTGGAAACAAATAGTAAAAATGCTTTTTGAGACACAGACCTCTTTACATCCCTGAAATTATTCATCCTTCAGTCCTGTTTAATTAAGCCTTGGTGCTTACTAAGAAAAAGTAATGGAATTGATGTATTGACAGTTTCATTCACCATCGCCTGTCAGTTGCATGAGAAATCTCCAAAATAATACTATAATAGTATTATTCAAATTGTATTAAATCTATTTTAAACCTATTGATTTAGAGCATTTAGGCAATATAAAATTCTTGAATTGCTTTATTTGTCAGTGAGCCATACTTTGCATTTACTTGCTAAGTGGAACATATTACTTGCAAGTGGGCCACACTGTGCATTTTAAACACTAAGGGATCATTTTTAGTTATTTTAAGATAAAGTTCCTAGTCATATTTTTTCCCATTCCACTACTCCAGCAAATCTTCCTGTTTCTTTCTGCTCCTCCCTTGTCACTTTCTTTCATGAAGAAATGGTTTTAGAAAGAAAATTTCCCTTGAAGAGTAGGGGAGGGGAAAAAAAAGGAAAGTGAAGAAAATTGGGAGGGAAAAGCGGTGGGAGAGAGGAAGGGAAAGGGGAAAAGAGGGTGAAATCAGTGAAGGTTGTGGTCTTCCTTATTTCTGGTCATATCACATTCTTTTCAGAAATCATGGCATTCTCTCATTGCTTCTTTCTTTCATTCCTGCTGCCTTTTCCTAAATAAATATGGATCATAAATTCCAGTTATTATTAAAATATGACAAAATCACTGAATTTTATGAACTTTCTTTGTATTGGTTTTAACTGAAGAAATTATGGCATAGCAACATAATTGAAAGTAAAATTCATACAGTGGTTTAAAATACAGAGAAATGTATACATGCTCCGTCATTAAGTCATGTCTGACTCTTTTGTGACCCCGTGTACTATAGCCTGCCAGTCTCTGTCCATGAGATTTCCCAGGCAAGAATACTGGAGCAGGTTGCTATTTCCTTCTCCAGGGGATCATAGACATTTAAATGCTGCCTAGGAATACTATGATTTGTTTCAGAGAAAGCATATTACGGAATACTCATCATTAGCTATGTGTTTCACCTGAGAAGATGCTAGGCTGTCTGTTCTTTTGCTGATCTTCATCCTTAAACAATGGCCTTTGTTATCTTAGAGCAGTGAAACTTAAATAATTGATATGGGTTATTCTGAAAAGGAGAGCTAAGATATTAGTTTATTTCAAGGCTCGGGAAAGTAGGATCAAGAGAACATTCATGTGTCTGTGTGTATGAGGGTAGACAGGAGGGACATAGCTCAGGGCAGCTGCAGCCAAACATAGCAAATCTAAGACTATATGACTGGATTCATAAAGCTGCCTCTTGAGTTGCAGTAACTCCATGATTCGTTACTGCCGCAATGAGATTGAAAAAAATTAGTTGATGCTTCTGATTTTAAGGTTTTCTGGATCTTAAAACCATATAAGTTGCCTAAGGCACTGATGCTGATGTAGTTTGAAATTAAGGATATTGGTGGAGGTTCATTCAGTCTTACACCGGCCTCTGTTAGGGAATGAAGCATATCTTGAGAGTAGGGAAGAAGCTGAATTCATGGAGCATTTAAGCTGCAGTCTTGCCCAATGGTCTGGCTTGCTTTCTGGTCTATAGTGTATACCTGTAGGCCTACCCTCAGACTGAATGGAAATTTCTCACACACACATACACACACACATAGACTCATTTAGTAAATACTCTGTTGATGACTTGGAAATTTGGGGCTGTATGTATTTTGGTTAGTTAGAAAGGGAACCTTCTACAGCATGTAATATTTTGACATTTTGCCAAAGTTTGGTTAAACTCTATATTTAAATGTTTTTAATTAAAAAAATTAAACTTTTAAAATTAAACCCCACTAGGACTAGAAGATGAAGGTGTGCCAAATGAGAATTGGAAATGATTGTATTAGGCACTGTATACTAAATTAACTTCCACATAGTCAATTTTGAGTTCAAATGGTAAAATTTCTATGCATATTAAATGTAAAGACATTTTAAAAAATTGCTTGTATATTCCAATAAGTGAATTATTTAAGGTGACTTTTTTTTTTTCTTTTGTGTGTGTACTATAGTCCCATTTTCATCCATATTTTGAGTAGGAGAATAATGTATATCTTTAATCAGCAAAATCATTCTGTTTTCATTGCTTTTCATTCATCTGATCCCAATTAAAGTTGTCCCAGAAATACTCATATTCTCTAAGGAATTGAATTTGAAACCTCAAATACAACATTGTTTTAATAACTTAAGGGGAGGAAAAGTTACTCTTAAGTTTTGCTTTATTAAGACATTAAATTTTCTCTTTATGATCCTTAAATTATACTTCCTAACTTGCAATGGTACATTTTTCCCTCTTCATTATAAATCATTCTTTTAAAAGGACATTTCGAAAATAGTTGGGCTAATTCCTATATAACAAAAATAGACATTGAAATTCATGATAGAAAACCAATTAATTTCACCTTTACAATATATTTACTGCTTTTGGCTTTATAAACATTTTGGGATGATTTTAAAAACTTTTTAAAAGTACTTGTTTGAATATAATGAGACTAATTTGAATATTTTTGTTTTGCTTTATTTAACATTGTAATAATATTGTAATAGTTTCACTGGCTACTAATCTTTCTTCAAAGTGTATATCTGTGATATGCATTTATGATATGACAGTTTCATGTTCGCTTAGAAGTTTGCATGTTTGCACAATTATTCTCGGAAATAAAATTGGTGAGTTGAATGCTGCTTTTCAAACATATAAACATTTTAGCTCTTTTTTATACTTAGAAAAATTAAGAACAAATGTTTTTTTAAATGTACATCATGACATAGGAAAATAATCATAGTTAGTATTAGAATATATATTGAATCTCAGTGATTAACATAGTAAATTAAAGCTGATGGTCACTAGAGAAACCCTTCTCATGATCTTAAATATAATATATTTATAAGATTAAGAAAAATCAGAGGATAGATTTATTTTCTTTCATTACTTGTAAGAAACAATAATTTCTTTAACAAATGAATATATTTTAGGATATCATTCCTATTGATATGTTATTTCTGCTTTTTAAGACAGGTACTTTGCTGAAATAATTATTCCTCTGTAAATTGAATGACAGTCATTCCAGACCTTCTGTTGGTATTTTCCTTGAGGTGGAATAAAACACAATATTGAAGCATGATGATTAGATATTAAATAAAAATAGGCAGATTTAGTGTTGTGCTAAGTCATTTCAGTCGTGTCCAACTCTTTGCAACCCTATGGACTATGGCCCACTAGGCTCCTCTGTCCAAGAAATTCTCCAGGCAAGGGTACTGGAGTGGGCTGCCATTTCCTTCTCCAAGATTTAGTGTTAGCAATCAATAAAAATATTTCACATTTAGTATTTAGTTTGGTATTTAAAACATTATTGTGGTCCAAGTATACCAAGTATAATTACTTGGTATTTTATGACATATCATGAGTAAATATAATTTTTAATAACAAGACAGAATTTTCCATATTTGTGTTAGACACTCAGTCATGTCTGCTTCTTTGTGATCCCATGGACTGCTCCCATGGAGCCTGCCAGGCTCCTCTGTTCAGGGTATTTTCCCAGGAAGATTATTGGAGTGGGTTGCCATTCCCTTCTCCAGCAGATCTTCCCCACCCAGGGATTGAACCCAGGTCTGCATTGGAGTCAGATTCTTTACTGTCTGAGTCACCATATATGGGGATTATTAAATCAAGCACAATATTTCGGTAGTTATAACTGTGTTAGGAAAACTAAGATCATGGCATCCGGTCCCATCACTTCATGGCAAATAGATGGGGAAACAGTGGAAACAGTGGATGACTTTATTTTTCTGGGCTCCAAAATCACTGCAGATGGTGATTGCAGCCATGAAATTAAAAGACGCTTGCTCCTTGGAAGGAAAGTTATGACCAACCTAGACTGCATATTAAAAAGCAGAGACATTACTTTGTGAACAAAAGTCTGTCTAATCAAGGCTATGGTTTTTCCAGTGGTCATGTATGGATGTGAGAGTTGGACTATAAAGAAAGCTGAGCACCAAAGAATTGATGCTTTTCAACTGTGGTATTGGAGAAGACTCTTGAGAGACTGCACGGAGATCCAACCAGTCCATCCTAAAGGAGATCAGTCCTGGGTGTTCATTGGAAGGACTGATGTTGAAGCTGAAACTGCAATACTTTGGCCACCTCATGTGAAGAGTTGACTCATTGGAAAAGACCCTGATGCTGGGAAAGGTTGAGGGCAGGAGGAGAAGGGGATGACAGAGGATGAGATGGTTGGATGGCATCACCGACTCAATGGACATGGGTTTGGGTGGATTCCAGGAGTTGGTGATGGACAGGGAGGCCTGGCGTGCTGCTGTTCATGGGGTCACAAAGAGTCGGACACGACTGAGCAACTGAACTGTACTAAACTGTGTTAGGAGTCCCCAAAATTTTGTATGTCTAATTCTCATATTCAAGCAGAGTAAGTCTATAAAATGTCTCTATGCTTATCCTTTAGCAACTGTTCTTAGACTCACACCTTAAAGAGTACTTTACTTTCCCATTAAGATCTACCTCTAGCAAAATTTGAAAGTTTTTGAAAAAGACACTCGTCACTTGGAAGTAATGTCACACTTTCTCTAGAGCCAATAAAAAGATTGTGGAGTCAGGAGCACAGATTTTTGCCTTGACAAAAGAGATGGTCTTTTCTTGAAATATAGAATACTTGTGATTAGAAATAGAAATATATTTTCAGCATTGATTATTCGTGATTATAATAGATTTCCATTGTTTTTGTGCCAAGACTTTGAAGTATGAACACTGGCCAGTACTTCATGACACCTATGAAAAGCCATCAAAAAGGAGGATTAATTTATCAGTTAGCAGAGGATCAGAACAAACTACGAATGTAAATCTGAAAGAATAGGACAGCTTCATGTGATGGAGAACATAAATCATAAGAGATTCCCCCTGTCTACCTTCACCATAGAAACTTTCACTGGTCCATATTTTGTATTTCACTATGGATAAGTGGAATATATTACTCAAACTCTGGTTAATAAGCACAGTCATAGTCTATATTTAGTGCTTCTTGCAAAATATGCTTGTAAACATATACATTCAAATGTTACATGCTGCCTTTTGTATGAATCACTTTAAAGCATGTTGCATTTTTATTTCATTCAATTTCGATTGCAGACTGTCATACACAAACAAGAGTATAACTATCATCCATTTGTACTTGAAGATTTACTTCCTAGCAGAGCCTTTCTCTTTGTCCTTTTTCCTTAATAAGTTAGAAACTCAGAGAACCTAAATTCTGATGTTTTTCATATTAGCTTGCATGTGGCAGTATATCAGATGTTTAAAATCTAAGTTTTTGCTGTGATGACGTGTCAGTTTTACATATGGTCATTTCAAGACCAAATATTAAAGTTTAAAAAAGGAACATAAATGTTCTGTCATAAGCTTGTTGACTGAAGGACATAGGGAGTTCCTAAGAACTTCACTTTTGGTGGTGAATATTCTACCAAGTTAACCCATTATGCCTCATATATTGAAATACTTTAACAACCAAAATGTTTCAATAAATGCAAACATAATTATCTATAATAAAGCAAATGTTTCTTTTCTTTTGCTTTCATAGCACAGTAGAAATCAATATTTTCAAGCTTCTGTTAATTGCCAGAGTTTAATGAATGCACAAATAGAAAAATGGACTGAGAGTGGGTGAGTGGGTGTAGTCAATGCGTAATTCTTTTATATTAAGTATGTTTGACTAAGAGGATGATTATTCATAAATGTGCATTCCTGAAATTCCCATTGAAAAATGAACCTGCGTTATACTAAATAAATGAATAAATAAGGGAATTACCCCCAAATAAAGAAATGTTTAGAGTCTGTGTTCCCAAACCATCACTGTGTATTTTCAGTCGTCTTTTATGTAGGTCACTGTTTTGATAGGGAAAACAATTCTTAATCATTAGTGAACCATCAACTGCATTTTACTGCCATTAAAGATGTGAATGGTGTAACACAGACACTCCCTGCAAATGACAGAAACAGGCCTTGATAACTGGCAGATGTCTGTAGCCACCTAAGAGCTTTAGGGCCCGTACACTCAGTGCTGCTACTCTGAATTAAATTGAAGTAGCACTATTCTGCCTCTCTGGATTCTCATCAATTTTTTTTTTTTAAAGGAATGACATAAAAAAAGTAGATGGGTGGATAGAGTGGAGAGATGGCTTGAAACTGATTTAGGAAATGCTTCACCGTTTACATGGCAGGTTTAGTTTCTAAAAATATTTTGTTTTTAAACAAACATTTAAAAAAACAATCAAAAAATGTTCTGTTACAGAAAGGTGTTTTGGAGAAGTCTCACTAGTTTCTTGGAATGGGTTTTTGTGGGACCCCTGAAGTGTTGTTATATGCTTTGCAACTGGATATGACGAGTGTTAAGTGGTGCTCTGCATAATATCTGTATGCATCTGCCAGAGAGAATTGTGTGTTTAATATACACTGCAATTTAATCCATTTAGACTGTTATTATATTATGACATGTACATTGAACATCTTTGTTGCATGAATGGAATCGCTAAACAGAAAGAAGAGACACTATTGTTTTCCATGTTACATAGTCATGATAAAATAGGGGCAGAAAGCTCTTAATTACCATATTTCCATGTTGTAAAATAGGGCCCCCACAGAGGTCTCTTTGTAATGCAAAGGATAGAGAAATTATGAAAGACAAGTTTGAAAGGATATTTTTAAGGAAGTAGAAAAATTAAGGATATAACCTAAGAATTGGCTCAATTGAACATTACAGTGTTTCTGACATAATCAAATTTGAAGTAAAGATCATTAAGGGCAAAAAAAAGATGAAGATAAAATTAGGCTTCTAGTTATTGTTACCAAAATACAATAGGAAATAAAAATTTTTCATAATTTATTTGAAATTATTAATTGTAGACTTCTTAATTTGAATTAATCTTTTACTCATATTCTGCTCAATTTTATTTCTATTTTAAATCAGTCTTTTAAGTATGTTTTGGCTGTATTTTCACTGTCAAATGTACATTTATTGTATATGTGCATTAATTACTGTTTAGAATTCAGTTAACCTTAAACAATATCTTGTTCTTTTAAAAAGTTATTGTTTTCTGCTACTAATTCTTTTGTCTTGCACATATGCAAGTTTTCTAAATTAAGTGTCAGTGAAGTATTACTTTAAGAATTATTTATGAAAATAACATAACTATAGATTCCTACATTTTTAGAAATGGAAAGTGACCAAATATATTGAGGTAGATAATTTGTAGTGTGAGCAAAGTGACAATTACAAAAGGCCATATTAGAAATCCCTTATTAGATTTTTCTGAAACATAATTATAAATTCAGGAGTCTTTTATTTATACGAGTAGAAGTTGATAAATTAAATGCATTATAAAGAGGGTTATTGAAATAAAATTAGGTTGAGTATACTAGACACCAAATTTAAAGTGCTATTTGCTCAAAATAGCTTAATACCTATGAAAACAACCCAAAATATCTGGTCTTTTTTCTTATGATAATGTGAAATCTAGTTTCAAGGAGAAACTGATGGCGTTTTTCCTCCCCTTACACTTGAGGAAATTAAGGTAAACCTTGAAGGTCCACAAACATTCACAAACATTCAAGGTTATTTTGAGAGAACCCAAAAGGTCTTCAAAGTCTGTAAGAAAATCATTTGAGAAACACGACCTTAAAAGTTAAATTATAAACTTTAGTCACCTAGTGCCAATGTAATCTAAAACATAAACCCAAAAGTGGCCCTACTTTTAGAACTGAGTTACATTAATCTCTCTAAATTATCATTGAAATAAAACCTCCAAAAATGTTACATTGAAATTATGAACTCCCAAGCTTATTTGATGACAGTGGAGAAATACCGCCCTGCTGTTTCTGTAGCATAATTCCTATGTCTAACGTGTCTGGTTCTTTCAGACAATGATGGCCAGTGACTTTCAAACTTGACTCAAAATTCCAAGTAATCAAAAGAATCAAGAGCTCTCTTGTATTCAGTTGAAGGTACTGACTTTCTGATAACCACCTAAATAAATCACAGGTATTGATCAGGTTAATTATGACCATTGTCAAACTAAATGGCCACCAGAAATGTCTTGTGATATTACTCTCTGGTGGGAGTCAAGAGAAATATTACTGTTTTGAGAACAACAAAGCCATTCTTTTTAGACCCTTTTATCTCTAATTTGCTAGGATATCAATCTTCCTTAAAAATTATTTCCTAGAATGGTTTTTCCCTCCAACCTTTTGTGGTTCATTCTACCCTGTCGTTTCCAAGAAATATACCACAGATCAATACATGTATTTGGCTTTTAACATAATGGAGGTGCACGGACTTGATGATGAGTTGAGGCATTGAAACAGTTTAAATCAATGCAATGTGTCTTAATTTCAGTGGCCTAATGATCCTGTTGCTCTCATTTTCTGCTGTTACACAATGCATGTATTTATATACTTATAAGAAATTAGAAGTTGACCGTGTGATTAATGAGCCTCTCAAACAGCCTAAATTCAGAAACATATCTGCCCAGTAAGGCATGCCATTCCTTAGCACATTGTACTTAGTCTACCCCCTGCCTGACCTTGCTATGAATGAGGCATCCCAGCAGAGGGACAGTGGGCACTACCCTTATTTTTTGAAGAATTTTCTAAAGAGAAATTTGCTTCACACCTAAATAAGCTTTGGCACCTGGAATAAAGTGTTATGTATCCAAGCCAGAAACCTGGGTTTAAGTCCCAGCAATCACTCTACAATTGCCAATACTCTACAATTATTTTCTTTGTAAAAAGGAAATAAGGATAGATTCCCAAATGGATTCTTCCCTACTGTGCTCAATTTATAAAGGTGTTCAGTGAAAAACTACACACATGTACACATGCACCACACACACATACTTATCTAAAATGAAGACTAATAAAAGAATCAATTGGGACGCATGACATACATGAAAAATGCTAATAATATTTTGTTTTTCCATTTCCCATTTCTTTTTTACTAATCAGTTATGGGAAATTTAAATACACATCAAATGTAACTTGATGTAGGTGTGATCTGTTATCATTATCAATAAATGCATTTATAACTATGCTTATACAAATCTAGTGGAGAAAGATGGAAACAGATTTTCTAAGTGGCACAGCTAAAGAAGAATTTTGGCTTGGAATTTTTAGAATCATTTCAGTAATTAAGATTTGAGAACACTGATAATGTTTCTTTTTAAGCTCATATTACCCAGCTGTTTACAGCTCCTTTGCTCTTTATTCCTCTTTGAAGTCCCAGCTGATTGTTAGAATTCTGTTGCATTTTTACTTTCCTCCTTGAAATCTTGACTGTCTCTGCCTTTCACCTCCTCATCAAACCTTCTTGTGTATTGTAGTTATCTCCAGTTTTTGGCCTGTGTCTACACACACATTTCTCTATCACTCTGCCAGGTGGGTTAATGTTTTATGAGATAATCTGTATATATTTATGAATTTGGTTTGGTGATTTTATTTTTCTCTGTTCTCTTTACTGTAGTAATCTAAGTGCCTAGACCAAAGGGTATGTGTATGTGTGCTAAGTTGCTTCAGTAGTATCCGACTCGTTGTGATTCTATGGACTGTAGCCTGCCAGGCTTCTCTGTCTGTGGGATTCTGCAGGCAAGAATACTGGAGTGGATTGCCATGCCTTCCTGCAGAGGATTTTCCCGACCCAGAGACTGAACAGGTGTCGCTTATGTCTCCTGCATTGGCAGGTGGGTTCTTTACTGTTAGCGCCACCTGGGAACTAAAATAGAACCATCATAGAAACTAAAATATTTGCTGAATGAATGGTGATAATAATAATTAGAAATTTAATATTTATTAAATAACTATGGGTCAGAATTGATCGAAGTATTTGAGTGAGTGAGTGAAAGTCACTCAGTTGTGTCCAACTCTTTGCGACCCCATGGGCTGTATAGGCCTGGAATTCTCCAGGCCAGAACACTGGAATGGGTAGCCTTTCCCTTCTCCAGGGGATCTTACCAACTCAGGGGTCGAGCCAAGGTCTCCTGCATTGCAGGCAGATTCTTTACCAGCTGAGCCACAAGGGAAGCCCAAGAATACTGGAGTGGGTAGCCTATCCCTTCTCCAGGGGATCTTCCCAACCCAAGAATCGAAACAGGGTCTCCTGCATTGCAGGCAGATTCTTTACCAATTGAGTTATCAGGGAGCTAACTTTAATTTTTCCATGATATTAGTTATAGATCATCATTTGTGCTTCATAATGATCCCCAATATATCTTTCTTCAAACATTCATAACAGAGTTTATGAGAATGGGATGTATAATTACAGAATGAGAGAAAGCCTATATACCCCAGTATAAATAATCTATGAGATATGTTCTGCCAAAATCGCTATTACCATGACACTTTCCCAAGTCTGTTTTCATTTTTATCCCCAATAGTCAAGCCTGGAATAGTCCATATACATTTTAATGTGTTGATACATATGTCCTGTTTTTGGAATCTATTTCTAAGATTTATCACAATTCGCACAAGAAGAAACTACAGGAAATGCGATCTGCAGTTGCCCAAATGAAGGAAACAAACAGAATTTCTATTAATAATTTTTTTGATAGAGAAAATGAAGGAAAGTTCCATATGCAGTTGGAACACAGAATGCTGTATGATTACTGACCTTAGTAGTTGAGATATGCATGCCTGAATGCTCAGTTGCTTCGTTGTGTTCAACTCTTTGTGATCCCATGGACTGTATTCTGCCAGGCTCCTCTCTCCATGGGATTGTCCAGGCAAGCAAACTGGGGTGGATTGCCATTTCTTGCTCCAAGGGATTGTCCTGATGCAGGAGAACCCAAGTCTCCTGTATTGGCAGGTGAATTCTTTGCCACTGAATATTTATTTAGGCCTTAGCCAGTGCAAAGGAACAAAAGTAGAACTAGTTCCTTTTGTGGGCTAAACTTACTATAAGGCTTTTGTTGGTAGTTAAAATTGAGCTGAGAGTTGAAGTTAAAAGCTTATTTGCTAAATTTTACCCATACTCTGAAAACAGAATTAGAGATAAGAATATTAATTAATATTCTTGTATTAATACTGGAAGTCCTCTAAATTATAGAAAATTGTTCCCTGTGAGACTTGGATAACACATATGTACGTAATTGCACATATGTATATACTTGGATGAGTTATTTCTATCAAACTCAAATATATTGCCGGTGATAGAAATACAGCTTAATCCTTCTAATTCAATATTTCTCTTTGGCCTGAACTTGTTAGATGTTTATTTTTGTGGAGAGGTGAAATTACATTGGACACGCTGAGGCTGTTTCTAATCCTGCTGAGTATTCCTCTTAGTGTTCTCGGCATGCGGTTGGACTTCCACTAGTGGGAGGGTGAATTTTCCCCAGCTTAGCCCTGCCACTCACGAACATTTTATTGACATCATAACAGTTCTTGCAGGATCTCTTGAGGCTGTTCCATTTAATCTGACTGGTGGTGAAATAGCACATATCCACACTTGGGCATCAAATTGGCTTTATGCTTTTTCAAAACTGATGTGTCAGTAGAAAGATGTGTTTCATAGGAGAAATGGCTACTAATATCTTATCTAGAGTACAAGTCTTTCTGACATTGTAAAATATCAATAGGATTTGGTGAAGTCTGCACCCATTCATCAGCATCAGGGTGTTCTTTTAGTTCCATTTTTGAAAACTGTAGTTGGATTTGGTTTAAGAAAGGTAGTGATTTGAAAAACAACATCCTGAAGTTTTGGCAATCTGTTAGATCTTTTCCATTTTTTTTTTTAGATTATTTGATCAAAGTTTTTGAAAAATAAAAAATAGTTTCTAAATGAATACAATGTAAAAATGTCAAATTAAAAGCGTTATCTCCAGATGTTATTCTTTTTTTTTTTTTATTTGGCAGTCTGAATATAGCATATATCTCTTTGTTAGCATTAATCTGGCCTCATGGTTTTGAGTTTAAAAGATCCATGCTAAATAATCAATTACTGTCAGTAGTCAGAATATTTGAATGATTCCCTAAGAGCTTGATGAAGTAGCCCAGCTTTGAATAGTGTGTCAAAATAGCATACTGTGTGAAATTTAAAATAAAGCAAATCTTGTTTGCTTTGAAAAAACAGGTGATCAAGTTCCTCTTAACTTTTTGTTTTGCATTGATAGCCACAGACAGATAGGTGGGCATTTTTTTTAGAGTGAATTTAGGATCTATGAACAATGGTACACATTTAAACACTATTTTCAAATCAGTGTTTTGAATTACGGTGATGTGTACAAATAAAGCCTTTGGACATTTCTTCCCAGTGAATCCCAAGCTCATAGCCTTTGCTTATTCATTCTGAGTCTGCGAAACCTGCACGCATGTGTCCACTGCTGTTGAAGATGCACTCAGGAAAAAATGGTTGAGTCACAGAGTATGTTGAGTATTTTAGAACATAGAAGGACACTGACGAAAATAGACACCTTTGTGTTAATGGGAATGAATTCATGTTGAGACATAAATAGGCAAAGCATAAAAACAATCTGTATATTAAATTTAACTTCCCTGAAGTGAACAAAAGCAATGTTATAAAAAAAAAAAAAATCCATTCTTTGTGGTAAAGAGGGAAAGTGCTGACCTTTTGTTCCTAAATGTGAATTTCTCCCCATCTCTGAAACGTGAGCACGTGTAGAAGCATAGATACATTTTGTTAAATTTTAAACATTTCTTTAAAATGTATTAATACTGAGAGTCCAGAGATCCAGGATACCTACATAACCTTGGTTATTACATAACCAAGCCTTAAAACAATTGTTGACATGAGGTAGATTCTCACTAAATATTGACTGTGTAAAAAATAATCAGATGATTCATACAGTTGTCCTTAAAAGGCTAGAACTTTTTATCAAGTAAAAAGAAAACTCAGCATGGAAATATATTTAGTGATTGAGAAATCTCTTGATCATACACACGGGGTAGTTCATTATTTAAATGTGGACTAAGCGCCAGCATTGCTTGAAAAAAACTAGTCTAGAGCTTGAGAAGGAATGAAATCTAGGGTATGTTTTTATTATAATTATCTGCATATTTGTGTTACTAATGTTTGTTTGCCCAACTATCAGATTTTTCTTAGAGACTATTTTTTTATGTATGTTTCCTAGAGTATGTTATCAAATTTAAATAAAAATGAATTTGCACATTCTTAATAGTCATTATTTGGTGAATAAAATGGAGGTGACTGTGGTTGATATCACAACCAGTATAGCCAAAAGGACAGCCAACTGAGTAATGAAATCTAATGAAATTAATGAAAATAGTAAAATGGAAATCATACGGATGTTATATTTTAATATACATCCTTATATGAGATTTCAAGTGAGAGTATGTGTCTTGGGGATTTGCAGAAGTGCAAATTTCAGAGATTTTTTTTCCCCCCTCATTTTCCTGGCATCTTCAAAGGATATATTACATTAGATGTGCAGGGATAAAAGAGTACTTTTTGAAATGAACATTGAAATTCCTAGGTACATAATAATTTTTCTCTTATACCAAAGACAACATCTTTTGCTAAGAGATACTCTTATTGGAAATTTAATGAAATTCACTGAGGACTTTTTTATTTTTTAAACATATACTTGCTTTCATAGCTTCTCAGAAATGTACCTGATATATAAAATAAAATTTCACTGGAGTTTTCTGTTAGGATGGTGCATATTTCCATATTACTGAAAGATTTTCCATTTGGGGAACAAGTTATTTACATTTTTAGGCAGCTGTGAGTCTCTTTTATAATTGATTTCAAAACTTTGGAGTTCCTTTATCTGAACACTTGATTCAGGCACTGCAGTATTTATACAGCCAGAGAGATTAAGGGAGACGGCCTAGTCTTTCACAAATATTTATTTAGCACTTTATGCAAGGTACTGTGATCCACATTTCTTCCCATGCAATATTTAGAAATTAATTTCAGCTTATTCTTTTACCAGCTATTCGGCCTGAGCCCCAGATTGCCTTGACACGAATCAGAAACTAAATGTAAAGATAAATTGAGGATTACTAAAGATTCTTCTTGAAGTAACTAGAACTTCAGTGGTATGCAATGTGATACAATAATAATTCCTGGAAATGCAACAATTGAAAAAAAAGAAGTTTAGAAACAAACAGGACAATAGGGGTAGAAATCAATATAAAGTAACAATCATTAAAGATACAACTCTTGCAAGTTTGTCTGTTTAGATGGAATGATCTTTCATTGCTGAAAAAGTCTCTAAAGGCAAGAAGGTGGCTTCCACATCCCATTGATTAATTTACTCATTCATAGTCTTAGGACAATTTACCTACTTGATCTTTTTGTTTAAGTTTTTAATGTAAATTTGTAGTGTCATAGAACACAGATTTTAAAATGCCAGCTCACCCTTAAATGCATTATTGAGATTTTTAAACCTACTACATATCCTCAGAAAACAAAATCTATTAATAGAATACCTAATATTAATTTGAGCCATTTGCCAATTATTATTTTCACCTTTTCTCCAACCACATGTTTTTACTACATCAACAATGGATAAATGTCCTTGAAGCCAGTGATATCTGGAACTGTGCAAACAAGCAACTAAGCATTACATTCCTGATTTTGGATTCATATTGGTTATTTCTTAAAATATGATTTTTCTATTAATTGTGAAACCTATTTATTCAGGTAAAAATAAGTTTGGCTTTTGCTTTTCTGTATAACACACCTAGAAACACATTGTGAAAGAAGAAACATGCGGAGAAAACCCTTGAACATGATTAGTATTTTTTGAGAATCTTAATGTTATGATCTGACACTAAAGGCCTCTCCACTTTCACGAGTATTTTTGTCTCATAGTGTGAATTAATCACTAATTGCCTTTGTGTGATGAGTTGAAATTGGTCCTTTCTTCCTCATCACTGCCTAAGACATCTCACCTCCCACTTCTTAAAGAGGTCGGGGCACAGGCCTCTTCTTGAATCCTAAATGGGATTTGTCAGTCAAGCGTAGCAAAATCTAATCTCGTCCAAAGAAAAAGAAGAAAACGGACCAGAAAATGATCTGATTTTCCGATTTCATGGCCAAGGTTATCCTGGGAAGTGATGAAAGTGGCATTTAAAGTCCGTAACTAAGGTGGTATGCCAAACTTAGCAGTAATAACGGATAAACCGTGTGGAAAGATACTGCTTTAACAATTTTACAGTTGCTAAGTGTGAAAATTGTAATGTGGTCAAGCTCCAGGAATCCATGGCAGTCAGTTCAAAGAACTGGAACAATGCTCAACTAGAAAACATTCTTTGCTCCTGTAATTTAAATACTGATGAAGTCAGCGTCTGCTGTTCCGACATTGGGCCACAGGGCCGAACAGCTTCATTAGTGATGTTGGTGTTTTGATCCCCCCTGCTCTGAATGAAAATGTAGCATCACTACAGAGACAGGTAGAAATGTACCAAGGCCTGAATCATCGCTCAGCTTGTTTAAGATGAGCATCATTTACAGTGTTGTGTGCTGCAGTTCCGCTGGTTTGTAGGAGGAAAAGAAAATTGCCAGAATATCCTTGCAAGTACATACTGGATAAATATTTTATTACAATTTTTAACATGTAGTTTATTAACCAGCTAGCTTCTGATACTCAGAATAATTGTTCTATCTGCATGAGAGTATCTACATTCTTAGGGCTCTGAAACTGCAATCAGAATCAATCAGTATCACACATTACATTACTGAGTAGTGGTATAATCAGTATGAATGAAAATAAGGAAGAATATTTTGGTTATTTCCTATTGATTGTTGTTTGTGCAATATGTATATCACAAAAATGTTAAACTTCTATTAAAATGCTATGTATGCAACATGCCATAACACATGCTTGACATAAAAATGTAAGCATTGTATAGAACACACACACATTTAGAAGTTATGAGAAGTAGTGATAATTCAGTATAGACATCCATAAACAGTAAATTATTAAGAAAAAAGAATATGTTTCTTATCTTGTTCTTTTTCCTACTATACTCTCCTCTGATTAAGGAGATTTGATTGCTATTTATATAGGATAAACATATATCCCATTTCCCAGAACTGTTGTGGTTTACACTGTTGCCTCAAGGTACTTGTTTAAAGTGATTCCTTTCGCTCTTAAAAGGGAACTGGTTTAGATAATAAATTGCATGCTCACTCCACACCTTTTATATAGCATTCACACATAAGTAGCGGTTGCCTTTTCTGAGAGTAAATGTAATGTGTTGTGTACCTTAGTAGGAATCTTCACATGATGGCTTTTTTTAAATGGCTGTTACTTTTGAATTGATTCGTTCATGTTGCACTCAGGAGAGTTTTTAGTAGTCATTCCTTTTAATAGGAACTTAAAAATTACCGGGTACGGGTGTCAGAAAATAGTATCTGTTTCGATCATTATAGTTCACAGAACATACACTCAGGGCCTCAAACATTTTTGAAATGTTATTAAACTATTAATCAAGAGAAATATCCATTTTCACATGTCAAAATGGATTAATATCAGAAGTTTCTTGTGCTTCCCCATTGATACAATGACTGGAATGAAGAAAAATAGGAGCATCTCTCTCTCCCTCACCACCCATGAAACAAAAATCTTGAAGAATTCACAACTTGTGTCTGAAAGTAACTACTTCTTTTATTTTTTCTTTCCTTATGTTTCATTAAATTCAGTAAAGCACATAAAAACAAAAATTTAACAGTGATTGTTATTGAAATATTCATCTGTTGTGTTTTGAGAAAAGTTTTAATAATTTTTGTGTATTTGTTTTAAAATCAAATATCTTAAACTTATAACATTTATCTGTTAACACTAGCACTATTTAGTCATCTACACAGTCTTAAATGCTTTAGTATACTTAGTTTTATAAATAAATATAAAGTCTGCCTTTGGGGCTTCTGAGCAGTAGAGTTCAAAGACACCTTAGGGGATTATTTCTATCCCTTAAAGACAGGGGATTATTTCAATTTTTATGTGTCTAAAGCTAAATACTCCTGTTTTCAAAGTTTTAGCATATATATGATTTTTTAAACTTAATTATTTTTATGTACAAATTAAAAATATACTCTAACCTTGATCTAGTTGGCCTATTCATCTCTTCTGTAGCAAGAGATACTTTAAACAAGAAATTTAATTCAATTTCTTGTCTTTTCTATTTTCGTTATGGTTTGAGGGTTGTCCTAGAGATTACAGCGTACATCTCTTTCATATTAAAATAAAGTATTTGTTACTTTAACTTTCTTTCCAGAAAAAAAGATCACCTTACAAACTTGGTACTGCTACTCGTTTCCAAGCTGCAGCCATTGCTGTCTTTTTAATTGATTCTGTATTTCAGACAACACACACTCTTATGGTTATATAAATATTAATTTAAAATTTGCCATATACTTACATAGTTTGCGATTTATCATCATTCTTGCATCTAAGTCCTTTCATTTATAATCATATTCCTGCTGCCAGAGGAATATCTTTTAAAATGCCTTACGACCTGGGTCTAATGGCAATAATTTTTCTCAGTTTGTTTGCTTGAAAATCACCTTGAATACTGAGAGTGTTTTTTGCTGATTCTGAATTCCAGCTTTCCAGAATTTTCCTCCAGACTTGATGTCATTCCATTTTCTTCTTGCTCCCATGGTTTTTATTGAAAATTCAGTTGTTAGTGTACTTTTTCTCATTTGAAAGTAATCTGATAGTTTTCTTTGACTGCTATTCAGATTTATTTTTATCTTGACTTTCTGCATTTGTACTTGGTATATACATGAAGAACTGTGAAAGATCTGCTATTTTTAATTCATTTTCAAGCCAATATAATTATCTTGCCAGAGTTTCATGGATACTGGTAGAAGACAGGATACTCCCAGGTCAGAGACAAAGGACTTTATTACCCACTGCATCACCCTTAGCTAGACTCTTAGCATGATGCCAGTTCCCTGAGCCTAATTCCCAGATAGAGAAGCAAAGTGCCAGGTAACACCTGCACAGCCAGTGGGTTGCATTTCATGTGAAAATCACTGTGTTGAGGGATCATGAGAGTTTATAGCTGTACCTTTGTTACACTGGAACATACAGAAAAGCCTCTTTCTGCCCTAGTGTGAGGCGCTTACTCTGTTATTCAAGGATGTTTGCTATACAAACATCTAGAGTCAGTCTTGAACAAAGCCAGTCAGTGCTTCTGCTTGTAAGACTTACAAAAACATGAAGCATAGACAATAATCTCCCTAAATGTATTACCTTATATTTTCTTGCTCGAAATTAATAAACTTTGTTGAAGTTATGGTTTCAACATGTCATTGGTCATGTTTGCAAATTTCTTATCCCTTTTATTCAACATTACTTCTGACTCATTCTATTTCTCCTCCCTTCTTCTGATTCCACTTAGAAGTGTAGTAGTTCTTGCCAGGGTATTATGTTTGTCTCTTCCCTTGTCTTCTGCTTTTCCCATTCTTCTCTTTTTTCAGTCTGGAATTTTTTCTGTTTATTTATGTTCCAGTCCATACTTTGTTCTACTTTGTCTAATTTACTGTCACCCCATCCAATTAAGTTCCTATTTTTATTATACTTTAGCATTTTAAAATAAAATTTCCACATTTCTATGAAAAATCTTATTCTTGTATTTTCTTATTGAACATATAGTGTTTTCTATAGCTATTTATAAATAATTGCAGTTATTTAATGTCCATGTCTGCTAATATCAATACTGTAGCCCCCATAAATCAGTTGATATTGTTTGTTGTTTGGGGCTTTATAATTCATATTATCCTATTTTGTGGTCCTGGTTATTTTTGATTATGTATATTTTGGGTTATCCTTGATGGCTCAGTGGTAAAGCATTCACCTGCAATGCAGGATATGCAAGAGACATAGTTTTGATCCCTGAGTGGGGAGGATCCCCTGGAGAAGGAAATTGCAACCCACTCCAGTATTCTTGCCTTGAGAATCCCATGGACAGAGGAGCCTGGTGGGCTACAGTCCGTGGGTGACAAAGAGTCAGACACGACTGAGCAACTGAGCATGATTATTTGATTTAAAGGATGAAAGTATTTTCCTCTACAGAGAATTGTTTGCTTTTGACCCAGGATTTATGGTCCTAGTAATCTAAGATCTCAATCCATTTTCAGAAATTGAGGTAATCTGAAGCTGAGCAGAATTCTGTATGAGAATGTCCCTGACTTAACCTAGATTGAGGCTTTCAAGGTCACTTTCCAGTGCAATGCTATTTTCCTGGGATCCCTCAGCCCCTGTTTTTGGGTTGCCCTAGATTCCAATTTCTCTTTCCGTAAGCCTATGTGACTATCAAAAGGACCACTTTACCTTTCAATTAGGGGATCAAAATTACTGCTAGGGACAGTATCCCCAAACATCAAGAGTTATTCTTGAGTATTTTCTTCAGTTTTTTAAACTCTAAGAGGGAAAATTAGCCTAAATTACCTATTTCATCATAATTAAAAGGAACTCCAAAAGTATTTTACATCTGTTTTCTCTTACCCAGCACATTGTATTTACTACAACAATAGAGGAAAAAATTAATGTATTATGAACTATTTTAGACCATGAAATATGTCAAAGAGCCCAGTCAATGTATATTGACTGACCTTTCGCGAAACAACTTTCCTGTCTCATTTGCTCTTTTTTATTACCTCCTTTCTTTTGTTCACATCACCAGAATAATAGCATAAAGTCATTCTTGTTCTTTCTTTTTTCTCCACTTGCCTTTGAATCGTCATTATTTTGTCCAATTGATGTATAGGTAATTACAGGTAGCTGAGAGGTCAAAGGGTATAAAAAGTCAAATTTATCCCAGAATGCCTTCATCACTGCCATCTGTTTACTCCTGTGTGTTTATAAGGCACTCTTCCCCCCACTCCACAAACACCTACACAGACTTCTTTCTCTCCTTCTTTCTCTGCGTTGATTCATCACGCCAGGCATTTGTGAGCATCTGTTATTACAGTTTTCACGGTGGTGAACGCTATATTTAAGGTTGCAGTGACATTTCCATTACAGAACTGTTGCTTCCAGTCACATGGGGACTTATGAATGATTATTCTGTTAGGGAAGATGTTGAAATTTTTCAATAAATGCATTATGCAGACAGGTTACTTTGCAAGTTGGGAAACATAGATTTGAATTAGTAAAAAAAATTTAAAGTGTTGCCTACTAAAAATAACATTCTTTCTGGTGATTGAAAGTTGCTCAGTTGTGTCTGACTCTTCGTGACTCCATGAACTGTGCAGTCTACGGAATTCTTTAGGCCAGAATATTGGAGTGGGTTGTGGTTCCCTTCTCCAGGGGATCTTCCCAATCCAGGGATCAAACCCAGGTCTCCCACAGCACAGGTGGATTCTTTACCAGCTGAGCGACCAAGGAAGCCTTTTGGCGATTGGTAGAAGCTTAATGATTGATTTTAATAATATTGCTGTCGTTTGTATTTTGCAGAATTAGACTTCAGGGAACTTGAAGTTCTTAGACATTTTATTTTTTTCTTAATATCCAGATAAAACTAGGAAAATCAGTGATTTATGGGTACTTTAGTGTCATGGCATTAGACTTTCACTTGCTAACTTTGAACACAGTCAGAACCCTGACATTATAAAACACTTCTGCAAACCAGTGGGCAGACGCTAAAATATCTGCAAGTATGTTTCAGTCAGGAGATACTGCACTACAGAGCAAATGAAGAAGTACAGTTTTGTATTTGTTAAAAAGAAAAGAAGAACCCTTAAAAATAGCTTGTTTATTTTAATTAAGGGAAAAAAATGTATGCACAAAGAGCTGTATCACTTTAAAAGCAAGCACACCCCCTTTTAACCACAATCCTGTTTTCCACATAGCTTTTCTTGATGCCTTTTATTATGTTCAAACTAGAAGGAAATATTAAGGATCTTCCCTATAGCTCATACGATAAAGAATCTGCTTGCAATGCAGGAGACCTGGGTTCAATCCCTGGGTTAGGAAGATCCTCTGGAGAAGGAAACAGCAACCCATTCCAGAATACTTGCCTAGAGAATCCCATGGACAGAGGAGCCTGGTGGGCTACAGAAGGAAATATTAATGATGGGATACATAAATATTTGTTCAGTGTACAGTACAGCTGCAACTTGATTAATTTTTAAATTCTCTAAGCACCTGGACCATGAATGTGTGTGATTCATGGCAGCCAGAAGTGAGCACCCTAACACTCCTGAACTCTTACGCCTCTCCATTTATTTATAAAATGAAAAATAAAAGAGTAAAATAAAATGCTTACTCAAGTGATTTTTGGGAGGATGGGGTTATTCAAATGAAGCATGTTGGCCTGATCCCACTCAGACCTCATTTATTTATTATTTACATATTGTTGATTCCCAATTTCAGCCTGTGACTCTGAGTTCAGTGGCCATGACAGAAACCTGATGGTTCGGGAGGCTGTAAATATTTACTATGTGGTCCTCACCGACACCTCTGTTAAAATGCCACTGGGTAAGGTGAATGCGGCATTCTACCGTGCCAGTCCTGCTCTACCATGAATTGACTGCTACAGTAGATATGTCAAATTGTACCTTCTGTCATGAGACTCTTGTTATGTTGTTGCCAACAGACTTTTCTGTTCCAGACTGTGAGTTGGTCCTAGCAAATGAAATCCTTGGCCTCACATGGAAGGTTATGTGTGATCTATTAAAAAAAAGTAGTAGCTTATCTATGGTGCAATGTAATGTCCTTTGCCAAATGGAAAACACCTAGTATTAAAAATATTTTATTCTTTCCTTTTTCACCTTCTTCTCAATCACAATCACTCAGTCCGAGCTCTGAAATTCATGGTTTTGTGCTTTCTAGCTTATTCATATCCCCTTGTGTAAAATTTTTTGCTACTAGTTATCTTCTATAAACCTCGTCTCCCTTCAGGACTTGTAGGTCTAAGAAATGATTGATGCCAATTTGTTTTATTTTTGATAAGCATTATTCAAGCCCTGGCATCATGGATTGATCCCATCTTTCTGCTTTGAGATGTATTAGTCAAAACAGTGACATTTGTAGTTATCTGACCAGAGAAGTGGGTTACTTTGGAAAAATGGAAGTCCCATCTATTTGGAAGCTACCAGATACATGGGTACTACCTTCTATGAGTGATTCTATTTGAAATCCTATCCAAATTGTAGAAGCAGGGAGAAGAGAAATGAGAAAAAATAAATGAAGAGAAAGTAACAGGGATACACTTATTAAAGAATCACAAATGCCTGGTTCTTTGACATCATATCACTTTCAATTAGAAGTACCAACATTACCAAGGCAGAGAAAAAAAAAAAAACAATTCTTGGTAATAAAACTGTGATTCTTTGATGACAAATATATTAATGGGAACAGTAGCACCTGCATAGGTTTATGCCTACAGAATTTTTCCATCATGACCAAACTTTCTGTTTTTGTCTGAATGGTATTTTTCTTAAAAGTAGAAAAAGAAAGATTGACTGGAAGGAGGAAAAAAGGGAAGATTGAGGGAGAGAGATTGGTGCAGGGGGGAGAAAGGACAAGGAGAAAAGAAAGAGAGGGAAAGGGGAAAGGATGAGGGCTAGAGAAAGAGAGAGAGAGAGAGACATGTAGTTATTCTCTCATTTTTGTCCCAGGCTCAAGTCATTTTCAAAGTCTTTTTGTTGAGAAATCTTCCTTTCCTGACTGAACAGAAATCAGTAACCAAACCTGACACATTTCAGTATGTTTAGTGACTAAAACTTGAAAAGAATTTTTTCCTGAAAGTGACTGCTATCTGCTTCTAGCATGGGATGGGTTTGAGGCTTAGAAGCTCACACCATTACAAAGACAAAAAGAATCAAGAGAAAAAAGACATCCAAGAGGGATAACTGGATTAAGCACCCTTGACTTTCTATCCTGCAATGTGGCAATCTGAGGAGCCTCAGTGAAACCAAGCAGGTGTTAAATATATGACTGCAGTATTTTAATTATTGTATGGTTAGTAATGTATGAGGAACCTGCCAACTTAATTCATGTTTGCAGGAATCTTTTGCAAGGCTTCTCTTTTTAAAAACAAAATATGAACCTGTTCACCTGCTTTTTGTTTTATCATAATTTTTCAGGTTCTCAACATATTAAACACTCACTGAACAGACACTCAAGGCACCACACTCAGGGTAGAGTAAGCATTTCAGAGAGGACAAAATGATTGTTTATTGAACTATAGAATTGCCAATGACAAAGTTAGACCAGTGTCAGATTCCATTTATTCATGTGAAGTGTGCAAGACAACTTGATTCTTTTGAAAAGAAATAACTTTTCATGATCATATTTCTTCCCTCTGGAAAATAGAACCTTTAAGAAAACTCCTCAGGATTTGAGATTATATTCTTTGGTCTATACAGTGAAATACAGTGTTATCACATCTTGTCGCTATTCATTCCTTTATGACATTCATGATAAGTGTCTGCAAGTTGCTGACATTTGTTTCACTATGATTAATTTCATGCATTGTACTGACTTTGTCAGTATCTTCTTCCTGTCAGTTCAGTTCAGTTCAGTTCAGTTCAGTCACTCAGTCGTGTCCGACTCTTTGCAACCCCATGAACTGTAGCACGCCAGGCCTCCCTGTCCATCACCAGCTACCGGAGTTCACCCAAACCCATGTCCATGGAGTCGGTGATGCCATCCAACCAACTCATTCTCTGTCGTCTCCTTCACCTCCTGCCCTCAATCTTTCCCAGCATCAGGGTCTTTTTACATGAGTCAGCTCTTTGCATTGGGTGGCCAAAGTATTGGAGTTTTAGCTTCAGCATCAGTCCTTTCAATGAATATTCAGGAATGATTTCCTTCAGGATGGACTGGTTGATCTCCTTGCAGTCCAAGGGACTCTCAAGAGTCTTCTCCAACACCACAGTT